>NW_022145603.1:25384587-25767301 GCF_000002235.5 Strongylocentrotus purpuratus | reverse complement strand
GCACAACACCAGGTACTACACCAGGCACTACACCAGGTAAGGTCATTTTTTTAGGTGGTTTAAAGAGAGACACATTACTGTACTTTAAAGAAGTTGGGTTCTCTGAATGTCATGTGGGCCGTGCCTTTGAAAGAAGTTTGAACATTTGTCATTTCCAAAATCAAAAAGCAACTGATAATCAAGTGAACTGAGCGCACATACCTTGAGTATAGGTATTTAGTTCTATATCAATATACATAACTTTTCCTTTTTCCCTTCAGGAAAACAACTCCAGGAAACAACACCTGGAACCACTCCAGCTACAACACCTGCAACTACGCCAGGAACGACACCCGGAACAACACCTGCAACAACGCCTGTGACAACGCAAGCTACAAACACCTGAAACGACACCTGGAACAACACCAGGCACAACACCAGGTACTACACCAGGCACTACACCAGGTAAGGTCATTTTTTAGGTGGTTTGAAGAGAGACACATTACTTTACTTTAAAGGAGTTGGGTTCTCTTAATGTCATGTGGCCTGTTTCTTTAAAAGAAGTTTGAACATTTGTCATTTCCAAAGCCAAAAAGCAACTGATAATCAAGTGAACTAAGCGCACATACCTTGAGTATAGGTATTTAGTTCTATATCAATACATATAACTTTTCATTTTTTCCTCAGGAACAACTCCAGGGAACAACACCTGGAACCACTCCAGCTACAAACCCTGCAACAACCCCAGGAACGACAACCGGAACAACACCTGCAACAACGCCTGTGACAACGCAAGCTACACACACCTGAAACGACACCTGGAACAACACAGGCACAACACCAGGTACTTACCAGGCACTACACCAGGTAAGGTCAATTTTTTAGGTGGTTTGAAGAGAGACAAATTACTTTACTTTAAAGAGTTGGGTTCTCTTAACTCTTTGTGTTGCTTTGTTCGCCGATTTGCACGGACGTAGGCGTGCCAACTTCGCATTTTTGCACAGATGTATACGAATCAATTAGACATTCATAATACGCTCGCAGTGTGTAGCCACGCGTTGCGTTTACTATTGTTTACATTGTATACATCGCACACTTTCCGGTAAACTGTTTTTCTTCATAGTGTTACATTCGAATTACCGTGTATTTTAGCGTTTTCTTTGGATTTTTTTTACTGATGTTACGATGGCACCTGCTGGAAAAACGTCAACGTGTGTTTAGTGTAGAGGAGGCTCGAGATCTTGTTACTATGGGAAGCATGGAGCATGGACTCTGATTCCGACGAATCGAGCAGTGACGAAGGACTCTAGTGATAAAAGTGTTCCCTGAGAGTAGGGACTGATAGAATAAGAATGATAAAAATTAATGAAAGAGCTAGAGATGACAGCAAGAAAGAGAGTAGACTGATAGAATAAGAATGAATAAAAAAATGAAAGAAGGAGATAGAGATGACAGCAAGAAAGAGAGTAGACAGTGATAGAATAAGAATGAATAAAAATAATGAAAGAAAGAGATAGAGATGACAGCAAGAAAGAGAGTAGACTGATAGAATAAGAATGAATAAAAATTAATGAAAGAGCTAGAGATGACAGCAAGAAAGAGAGTAGACAGTGATAGAATAAGAATGAATAAAAACTAATGAAAGAAAGATGTATCCTGTCTTGCCGTCATCTTTATATCTTTCTTTATTATCTTTATTCATCTTATGCTATCAGTGTTTTACTCTCTTTCTTTCCGTCATCTCTATCTTATTATTATTATCATTTTCTATCTATATGTACCCTATGTCTTTGCCGTCATCTGTATATCTTTTTCTTATTATCTTTATTCATTATTATGCTATGAGTGTAATACTCTCTTTCTTGCCGTCATCTCTATCTCATTATTATTATCATTTTCCTATCTATATGTACCCTATGTCTTGCCGTCATCTCTATATCTTTCTCTTATTATCTTTATTCATTCTTATGCTATCAGTGTTTTACTCTCTTTCTTCCGTCATCTCTATCTTATTATTATTATCATTTTCCTATCTATAATTATGTACCCTATGTCTTGCCGTCATCTCTATATCTTTCTCTTATTATCTTTATTCATTCTTATGCTATCAGTGTTTACTCTCTTTTCTTGCCGTCATCTCTATCTTTTATTATTATCATTTTCCTATCTATATGTACCCTATGTCTTGCCGTCATCTGTATATCTTTCTCTTATTATCTTTATTCATTCTTATGCTATCAGTGTTTACTCTCTTTCTTGCCGTCATCTCTATCTTATTATTATTATTATTTTCCTATCAATATGTATCCTATGTCTTGCCGTCATCTCTATATATTTCTCTTATTATCTTTATTCATTCTTGTGCTATCAGTGTTTACTCTCTTTCTTTCCGTCATCTCTATCTTTTTATTATTATCATTTTCCTATCTATATGTACCCTATGTCTTGCCGTCATCTCTATATCTTTCTCTTATTATCTTTATTCATTCTTATGCTATCAGTGTTTACTCTCTTCTTTCCGTCATCTCTATCTTATTATTATTATCATTTTCCTATCTATATGTACCCTATGTCTTGCCGTCATCTCTATATCTTTCTCTTATTATCTTTATTCATTCTTATGCTATCAGTGTTTACTCTCTTTCTTTCCGTCATCTCTATCTCATTATTTATTGTATTCGTATCAATATGTATCCTGTCTTGCCGTCATCTTTATCTCTTTCTCTTATAATCTTTATTCACAGTAAAGTCCTTTCATTTCATATCACTATTTCTCTCTCATAATGTCTCTCACGTCCGTTCTCCATATTTTATTCATTGCATACTCCACTCGTCAATCATTTTCTGATAATAAGCTCTCTCACAATAAAGTAAATGGAAAACAATGCAATATAGTTTATATTTTAAGATTGATTCAATCTTTCTTTGTATATCTATGGCTGTGATAAATGTACTTGAAATCAATTTATTGAGGGGTAAAGAAGGTGAGAGAACAGATGCGGTGAACATTCATAATGAGACATTTCAATAAGATGCTGATTATGTCATGTATATCACATATAAATAATTATGCCTATACCATTTTTACATGCTCATACCAGTGGGCAAAATCAATAACATTCTCTTATTTCTTATTGACTTATCATGGCACAACAAAGAAAAAACATCCCCACGACGTCCCTTTTCATGCCCCGCTAAACCGGACATTGACAATAACCGGGGTAATAGGGATTTCAATGGGCAGATTAGCCCATTGTTCAAGGGTGGCTGAGCGGGGTACTTTCAAGTCTCTCCCTATTGAACTTCTTTCTTCAACAACCTAAATACTAACCTTCTGAATGTTAGAATACTTGAGCAAGGTATGTAAAGAAAGGTAAGAAGTCCACCTTTCTAATAGATTCGATTTGAAGATGTCTTATCATTGCTAAATAAGAAATTCTAGAGGGATAAAAAACTGCCGTAAATAAGAAAAATTAAACATTATATAATTATGATTATTATAAAAAATGATAATTCAAAATATAACAAATGACGGTTCATCGAAAAGCACGTTTTCCGGTCTACAACTTTGCTGCACAATATTTTTCATCATGATCATCCAGTGAAGAGTTATAGCCTCTTGATTCAGCAGAGTCAATACAGATTCCCTCGAAATGTGTGACCCTAAAAGAATGTGGCACAGGGGGGTTTTTTAAGTGGCGCATAAAGAGTTAATGTCATGTGGCCTGTTTCTTTAAAAGAAGTTTGAACATTTGTCATTTCCAAAGCCAAAAAGCAACTGATAATCAAGTGAACTGAGCGCACATACCTTGAGTATAGGTATTTTGTTCTATATTAATACATATAACTTTTCATTTTTTCCCTCAGGAACAACTCAAGGAGCAACACCTGGAACCACTCCAGCTACAACACCTGCAACAACGCCAGGAACGACACCCGGAACAACACCTGCAACAACGCCTGTGAAAACGCAAGCTACAACACCTGAAACGACACCTGGAACAAACACCAGGCACAACACCAGGTACTACACCAGGCACTACACCAGGTAAGGTCATTTTTTAGGTGGTTTAAAGAGAGACACATTACTTTACTTTAAAGGAGTTGGGTTCTCTAAATGTCAATGGCCTGTGCCTTAAAAGAAGTTTGAACATTTGTCATTTCCAAAGTCAAAAAGCAACTGATAATCAAGTGAACTGAGCGCACATACCTTGAGTATAGGTATTTTGTTCTATATAATACATATAACTTTTCATTTTTTCCCTCAGGAACAACTCCAGGAACAACACACTGGAACCACTCCAGCTACAAACCACGCAACAACGCCAGGAACGACACCCGGAACAACACCTGCAACAACGCCTGTGACAACGCAAGCTACAACACCTGAAACGACACCTGGAACAACACCAGGCACAACACCAGGTACTACACCAGGCACTACACCAGGTAAGGTCAATTTTTTAAGTGGTTTGAAGAGGGACACATACTTTACTTTAAAGGAGTTGGGTCTCTAAATGTCATGTGGCCTGTTTCTTTAAAAGAAGTTTGAACATTTGTTATTTCAAAGCCAAAAAGCAAACTGATAATTAAGTGAACTAAGCGCACATACCTTGAGTATAGGTATTTAGTTCTATATCAATACATATAATTTTTCATTTTTTTCCTCAGGAACAACTCCAGGAACAACACCTGAAACCACTCCAGCTAAAACCTGCAACAACGCCAGAAACGACAACCGGAACAACACCTGCAACAACGCCTGTGACAACGCAAGCTACAAACACCTGAAACGACACCTGGAAAAACACCAGGCACAACACCAGGTACTACACCAGGCACTACACAAGGTAAGGTCAATTATTTTAGATGGTTTAAAGAGAGACACATTACTTTACTTTAAAGGAGTTAGGTTCTCTAAATGTCATGTGGCCTGTGCCTTTGAAAAAAGTTTGAACATTTGTCATTTCCAAATTCAAAAAGCAACTGATAATCAAGTGAACTGAGCGCACATACCTTGAGTATAGGTATTTAGTTCTATGTTAATACATATAATTTTTCATTTTTTCCCTCAGGAACAACTCCAGGAACAACACCTGGAACCACTCCAGCTACAACACCTGCAACAACGCCAGGAACGACACCCGGAACAACACCTGCAACAACGCCTGTGACAACGCAAGCTACAACACCTGAAACGACACCTGGAACAACACCAGGCACAACACCAGGTACTACACCAGGCACTACACCAGGTAAGGTCATTTTTTTAGGTGGTTTAAAGAGAGACACATTACTGTACTTTAAAGGAGTTGGGTTCTCTGAATGTCATGTGGCCTGTGCCTTTAAAAGAAGTTTGAACATTTGTCATTTCCAAAGTCAAAAAGCAACTGATAATCAAGTGAAGTAAGCGCACATACCTTAAGTATAGGTATTTAGTTCTATATCAATACATATAACTTTTCATTTTTTCCCTCAGGAACAACTCCAGGAACAACACCTGGAACCACTCCAGCTACAACACCTGCACTAACGCCAGGAACGACACCCGGAACAACACCTGCAACAACGCCTGTGACAACGCAAGCTACAACACCTGAAACGACACCTGGAACAACACCAGGCACAACACCAGGTACTACACCAGGCACTACACGAGGTAAGGTCAATTTTTTTTAGATGGTTTAAAGAGAGACACATTACTTTACTGTAAAGGAGTTGGGTTCTCTGAATGTCATGTCGCCTGTGCCTTTGAAAGAAGTTTCAACATTTGTCATTTCCAAATTCAAAAAGCAACTGATAATCAAGTGAAGTAAGCGCACATACCTTGAGTATAGGTATTTAGTTCTATATCAATACATATAACTTTTCATTTTTTTCCCCTCAGGAACAACTCCAGGAACAACACCTGGAACCACTCCAGCTACAACACCTGCAACAACGCCAGGAACGACACCCGGAACAACACCTGCAACAACGCCTGTGACAACGCAAGCTACAACACCTGAAACGACACCTGGAACAACACCAGTCAAAACACCAGGTAAGGTCATTTTTTTAGGTGGTTTAAAGAGAGACATATTACTGTACTTTAAAGGAGTTGGGTTCTCTGAATGTCATGTGGCCTGTGCCTTTAAAAGAAGTTTGAACATTTGTCATTTCCAAAGTCAAAAAGCAACTGATAATCAAATGAAGTAAGCGCACATACCTTGAGTATAGGTATTTAGTTCTATATCAATACATATAACTTTTCATTTTTTCCCTCAGGAACAACTCCAGGAACAACACCTGGAACCACTCCAGCTACAACACCTGCAACAACGCCAGGAACGACACCGGAACAAGACCTGCAACAACGCCTGTGACAACGCAAGCTACAACACCTGAAACTACACGTGGAACATCACCAGGCACAACACCAGGTACTACACGAGGCACTACACCAGGTAAGGTCAATTTTTTTAGATGGTTTAAAGAGAGACACATTACTTTACTGTAAAGGAGTTGGGTCCTCTAAATGTCATGTGGCCTGTGCCTTTGAAAGAAGTTTGAACATTTGTCATTTCCTAATTCAAAAAGCAACTGATAATCAAGTGAACTAAGCGCACATACCTTGAGTATAGGTATATAGTATAGTATAGTATTTAGTTCTATGTTAATACATATAACTTTTATTTTTTCCCTCAGGAACAACTCCAGGAACAACACCTGGCACCACTCCAGCTACAACACCTGCAACAACGCCAGGAACGACACCCGGAACAACACCTGCAACAACGCCTGTGACAACGCAAGCTACAACACCTGAAACGACACCTGGAACAACGCCAGGAATGACACCCGGAACAACACCTGCAACAACGCCTGTGACAACGCAAGCTACAACATCTGAAACGACACCTGGAACAACACCAGGCACAACACCAGGTACTACACCAGGCACTACACCAGGTAAGGTCAATTTTTTAAGTGGTTTGAAGAGAGACACATTACTTTACTTTATTTTAAAGGAGTTTGGTTCACTAAATGTCATGTGGCCTGTTTCTTTAAAAGAAGTTTGAACATTTGTCATTTCCAAAGCCAAAAAGCAACTGATAATCAAGTGAACTGAGCGCACATACCTTGAGTATAGGTATTTAGTTCTATGTTAATACATATAACTTTTCATTTTTTCCCTCAGGAACAACTCCAGGAACAACACCTGGAACCACTCCAGCTACAACACCTGCAACAACGCCAGGAACGACACCCGGAACAACACCTGCAACAACGCCTGTGACAACGCAAGCTACAACACCTGAAACGACACCTGGAACAACACCAGGCACAACACCAGGTACTACACCAGGCACTACACCAGGTAAGGTCATTTTTTTAGGTGGTTTAAAGAGAGACACATTACTGTACTTTAAAGGAGTTGGGTTCTCTGAATGTCATGTGGCATGTGCCTTTAAAAGAAGTTTGAACATTTGTCATTTCCAAAGTCAAAAAGCAACGGATAATCAAGTGAAGTAAGCGCACATACCTTCAGTATAGGTATTTAGTTCTATATCAATACATATAACTTTTCATTTTTTTCCCTCAGGAACAACTCCAGGAACAACACCTGGAACCACTCCAGCTACAACACCTGCAACAACGCCAGGAACGACACCCGGAACAACACCTGCAACAACGCCTGTGACAACGCAAGCTACAACACCTGAAACGACACCTGGAACAACACCAGGCACAACACCAGGTACTACACCAGGCACTACACCAGGTAAGGTCAATTTTTTTTAGATGGTTTAAAGAGAGACACATTACTTTACTGTAAAGGAGTTGGGTTCTCTGAATGTCATGTCGCCTGTGCCTTTGAAAGAAGTTTCAACATTTGTCATTTCCAAATTCAAAAAGCAACTGATAATCAACTGAACTGAGCGCACATACCTTGAGTATAGGTATTTAGTTCTATGTTAATACATATAACTTTTCATTTTTTCCCTCAGGAACAACTCCAGGAACAACACCTGGAACCACTCCAGCTACAACACCTGCAACAACGCCAGGAGCGACACCCGGAACAACACCTGCAACAACGCAAGCTACAACATCTGAAACTACACCTGGAACAACACCAGGCACAACACCAGGTACTACACCAGGCACTACACCAGGTAAGGTCAATTTTTTAAGTGGTTTGAAGAGGGACACATTACTTTACTTTAAAGGAGTTGGGTTCTCTAAATGTCATGTGGCCTGTTTCTTTAAAAGAAGTTTGAACATTTGTTATTTCCAAAGCCAAAAAGCAACTGATAATTAAGTGAACTAAGCGCACATACCTTGAGTATAGGTATTTAGTTCTATATCAATACATATAACTTTTCATTTTTTTCCTCAGGAACAACTCCAGGAACAACACCTGAAACCACTCCAGCTACAACACCTGCAACAACGCCAGGAACGACACCCGGAACAACACCTGCAACAACGCCTGTGACAACGCAAGCTACAACACCTGAAACGACACCTGGAACAACACCAGGCACAACACCAGGTACTACACCAGGCACTACACGAGGTAAGGTCAATTTTTTTTAGATGGTTTAAAGAGAGACACATTACTTTACTGTAAAGGAGTTGGGTTCTCTGAATGTCATGTCGCCTGTGCCTTTGAAAGAAGTTTCAACATTTGTCATTTCCAAATTCAAAAAGCAACTGATAATCAACTGAACTGAGCGCACATACCTTGAGTATAGGTATTTAGTTCTATGTTAATACATATAACTTTTCATTTTTTCCCTCAGGAACAACTCCAGGAACAACACCTGGAACCACTCCAGCTACAACACCTGCAACAACGCCAGGAGCGACACCCGGAACAACACCTGCAACAACGCCTGTGACAACGCAAGCTAAAACATCTGAAACTACACCTGGAACAACACCAGGCACAACACCAGGTACTACACCAGGCACTACACCAGGTAAGGTCAATTTTTTAAGTGGTTTGAAGAGAGACACATTACTTTACTTTAAAGGAGTTGGGTTCTCTAAATGTCATGTGGCCTGTTTCTTTAAAAGAAGTTTGAACATTTGTCATTTCCAAAGCCAAAAAGCAACTGATAATCAAGTGAACTAAGCGCACATACCTTGAGTATAGGTATTTAGTTCTATATCAATACATATAACTTTTCATTTTTTCCTCAGGAACAACTCCAGGAACAACACCTGAAACCACTCCAGCTACAACACCTGCAACAACGCCAGGAACGACACCCGGAACAACACCTGCAACAACGCCTGTGACAACGCAAGCTACAACACCTGAAACGACACCTGGAACAACACCAGGCACAACACCAGGTACTACACCAGGCACTACACAAGGTAAGGTCAATTTTTTAGATGGTTTAAAGAGAGACACATTACTTTACTTTAAAGGAGTTGGGTTCTCTAAATGTCATGTGGCCTGTGCCTTTGAAAAAAGTTTGAACATTTGTCATTTCCAAATTCAAAAAGCAACTGATAATCAAGTGAACTGAGCGCACATACCTTGAGTATAGGTATTTAGTTCTATATTAATACATATAATTTTTCATTTTTTCCCTCAGGAACAACTCCAGGAACAACACCTGGAACCACTCCAGCTACAACACCTGCAACAACGCCAGGAACGACACCCGGAACAACACCTGCAACAACGCCTGTGACAACGCAAGCTACAACACCTGAAACGACACCTGGAACAACACCAGGCACAACACCAGGTACTACACCAGGCACTACACCAGGTAAGGTCATTTTTTAGGTGGTTTAAAGAGAGACACATTACTGTACTTTAAAGGAGTTGGGTTCTCTGAATGTCATGTGGCCTGTGCCTTTAAAAGAAGTTTGAACATTTGTCATTTCCAAAGTCAAAAAGCAACTGATAATCAAGTGAACTAAGCGCACATACCTTAAGTATAGGTATTTAGTTCTATATCAATACATATAACTTTTCATTTTTTTCCCTCAGGAACAACTCCAGGAACAACACCTGGAACCACTCCAGCTACAACACCTGCAACAACGCCAGGAACGACACCCGGAACAACACCTGCAACAACGCCTGTGACAACGCAAGCTACAACACCTGAAACGACACCTGGAACAACACCAGGCACAACACCAGGTACTACACCAGGCACTACACGAGGTAAGGTCAATTTTTTTAGATGGTTTAAAGAGAGACACATTACTTTACTGTAAAGGAGTTGGGTTCTCTGAATGTCATGTGGCCTGTGCCTTTGAAAGAAGTTTGAACATTTGTCATTTCCAAATTCAAAAAGCAACTGATAATCAAGTGAACTAAGCGCACATACCTTGAGTATAGGTATTTAGTTCTATATCAATACATATAACTTTTCATTTTTTCCCTCAGGAACAACTCCAGGAACAACACCTGGAACCACTCCAGCTACAACACCTGCAACAACGCCAGGAACGACACCCGGAACAACACCTGCAACAACGCCTGTGACAACGCAAGCTACAACACCTGAAACGACACCTGGAACAACACCAGTCAAAACACCAGGTAAGGTCATTTTTTTAGGTGGTTTAAAGAGAGACACATTACTGTACTTTAAAGGAGTTGGGTTCTCTGAATGTCATGTGGCCTGTGCCTTTAAAAGAAGTTTGAACATTTGTCATTTCCAAAGTCAAAAAGCAACTGATAATCAAGTGAAGTAAGCGCACATACCTTGAGTATAGGTATTTAGTTCTATATCAATACATATAACTTTTCATTTTTTCCCTCAGGAACAACTCCAGGAACAACACCTGGAACCACTCCAGCTACAACACCTGCAACAACGCCAGGAACGACACCCGGAACAACACCTGCAACAACGCCTGTGACAACGCAAGCTACAACACCTGAAACGACACCTGGAACAACACCAGGCACAACACCAGGTACTACACGAGGCACTACACCAGGTAAGGTCAATTTTTTAGATGGTTTAAAGAGAGACACATTACTTTACTTTAAAGGAGTTGGGTCCTCTAAATGTCATGTGGCCTGTGCCTTTGAAAGAAGTTTGAACATTTGTCATTTCCAAATTCAAAAAGCAACTGATAATCAAGTGAACTAAGCGCACATACCTTGAGTATAGGTATATAGTATAGTATAGTATTTAGTTCTATGTTAATACATATAACTTTTATTTTTTCCCTCAGGAACAACTCCAGGAACAACACCTGGAACCACTCCAGCTACAACACCTGCAACAACGCCAGGAACGACACCCGGAACAACACCTGCAACAACGCCTGTGACAACGCAAGCTACAACACCTGAAACGACACCTGGAACAACACCAGTCAAAACACCAGGTAAGGTCATTTTTTTAGGTGGTTTAAAGAGAGACACATTACTGTACTTTAAAGGAGTTGGGTTCTCTGAATGTCATGTGGCCTGTGCCTTTAAAAGAAGTTTGAACATTTGTCATTTCCAAAGTCAAAAAGCAACTGATAATCAAGTGAACTAAGCGCACATACCTTGAGTATAGGTATTTAGTTCTATATCAATACATATAACTTTTCATTTTTTCCCTCAGGAACAACTCCAGGAACAACACCTGGAACCACTCCAGCTACAACACCTGCAACAACGCCAGGAACGACACCCGGAACAACACCTGCAACAACGCCTGTGACAACGCAAGCTACAACACCTGAAACGACACCTGGAACAACACCAGGCACAACACCAGGTACTACACCAGGCACTACACCAGGTAAGGTCATTTTTTTAGGTGGTTTAAAGAGAGACACATTACTGTACTTTAAAGGAGTTGGGTTCTCTGAATGTCATGTGGCATGTGCCTTTAAAAGAAGTTTGAACATTTGTCATTTCCAAAGTCAAAAAGCAACGGATAATCAAGTGAACTAAGCGCACATACCTTCAGTATAGGTATTTAGTTCTATATCAATACATATAACTTTTCATTTTTTTCCCTCAGGAACAACTCCAGGAACAACACCTGGAACCACTCCAGCTACAACACCTGCAACAACGCCAGGAACGACACCCGGAACAACACCTGCAACAACGCCTGTGACAACGCAAGCTACAACACCTGAAACGACACCTGGAACAACACCAGGCACAACACCAGGTACTACACCAGGCACTACACCAGGTAAGGTCAATTTTTTTAGATGGTTTAAAGAGAGACACATTACTTTACTGTAAAGGAGTTGGGTTCTCTGAATGTCATGTCGCCTGTGCCTTTGAAAGAAGTTTCAACATTTGTCATTTCCAAATTCAAAAAGCAACTGATAATCAACTGAACTGAGCGCACATACCTTGAGTATAGGTATTTAGTTCTATGTTAATACATATAACTTTTCATTTTTTCCCTCAGGAACAACTCCAGGAACAACACCTGGAACCACTCCAGCTACAACACCTGCAACAACGCCAGGAGCGACACCCGGAACAACACCTGCAACAACGCAAGCTACAACATCTGAAACTACACCTGGAACAACACCAGGCACAACACCAGGTACTACACCAGGCACTACACCAGGTAAGGTCAATTTTTTAAGTGGTTTGAAGAGGGACACATTACTTTACTTTAAAGGAGTTGGGTTCTCTAAATGTCATGTGGCCTGTTTCTTTAAAAGAAGTTTGAACATTTGTTATTTCCAAAGCCAAAAAGCAACTGATAATCAAGTGAACTAAGCGCACATACCTTGAGTATAGGTATTTAGTTCTATATCAATACATATAACTTTTCATTTTTTCCCTCAGGAACAACTCCAGGAACAACACCTGAAACCACTCCAGCTACAACACCTGCAACAACGCCAGGAACGACACCCGGAACAACACCTGCAACAACGCCTGTGACAACGCAAGCTACAACACCTGAAACGACACCTGGAACAACACCAGGCACAACACCAGGTACTACACCAGGCACTACACGAGGTAAGGTCAATTTTTTTTAGATGGTTTAAAGAGAGACACATTACTTTACTGTAAAGGAGTTGGGTTCTCTGAATGTCATGTCGCCTGTGCCTTTGAAAGAAGTTTCAACATTTGTCATTTCCAAATTCAAAAAGCAACTGATAATCAACTGAACTGAGCGCACATACCTTGAGTATAGGTATTTAGTTCTATGTTAATACATATAACTTTTCATTTTTTCCCTCAGGAACAACTCCAGGAACAACACCTGGAACCACTCCAGCTACAACACCTGCAACAACGCCAGGAGCGACACCCGGAACAACACCTGCAACAACGCCTGTGACAACGCAAGCTAAAACATCTGAAACTACACCTGGAACAACACCAGGCACAACACCAGGTACTACACCAGGCACTACACCAGGTAAGGTCAATTTTTTAAGTGGTTTGAAGAGGGACACATTACTTTACTTTAAAGGAGTTGGGTTCTCTAAATGTCATGTGGCCTGTTTCTTTAAAAGAAGTTTGAACATTTGTTATTTCCAAAGCCAAAAAGCAACTGATAATTAAGTGAACTAAGCGCACATACCTTGAGTATAGGTATTTAGTTCTATATCAATACATATAACTTTTCTTTTTTTTCCTCAGGAACAACTCCAGGAACAACACCTGAAACCACTCCAGCTACAACACCTGCAACAACGCCAGAAACGACACCCGGAACAACACCTGCAACAACGCCTGTGACAACGCAAGCTACAACACCTGAAACGACACCTGGAACAACACCAGGCACAACACCAGGTACTACACCAGGCACTACACCAGGTAAGGTCAATTATTTTAGATGGTTTAAAGAGAGACACATTACTTTACTTTAAAGGAGTTAGGTTCTCTAAATGTCATGTGGCCTGTGCCTTTGAAAAAAGTTTGAACATTTGTCATTTCCAAATTCAAAAAGCAACTGATAATCAAGTGAACTGAGCGCACATACCTTGAGTATAGGTATTTAGTTCTATGTTAATACATATAACTTTTCATTTTTTCCCTCAGGAACAACTCCAGGAACAACACCTGGAACCACTCCAGCTACAACACCTGCAACAACGCCAGGAACGACACCCGGAACAACACCTGCAACAACGCCTGTGACAACGCAAGCTACAACACCTGAAACGACACCTGGAACAACACCAGGCACAACACCAGGTACTACACCAGGCACTACACCAGGTAAGGTCATTTTTTAGGTGGTTTAAAGAGAGACACATTACTGTACTTTAAAGGAGTTGGGTTCTCTGAATGTCATGTGGCCTGTGCCTTTAAAAGAAGTTTGAACATTTGTCATTTCCAAAGTCAAAAAGCAACTGATAATCAAGTGAAGTAAGCGCACATACCTTAAGTATAGGTATTTAGTTCTATATCAATACATATAACTTTTCATTTTTTCCCTCAAAAACAACTCCAGGAACAACACCTGGAACCACTCCAGCTACAACACCTGCAACAACGCCAGGAACGACACCCGGAACAACACCTGCAACAACGCCTGCGACAACGCAAGCTACAACACCTGAAACGACACCTGGAACAACACCAGGCACTACACCAGGTAAGGTCAATTTTTAATTTGGTTTAAAGAGAGACACATTACTGTTCTCTAAAGGAGTTGGGTTCTCTAAATGTCATGTGGCCTGTGCCTTTGAAAGAAGTTTGAACATTTGTCATTTCCAAAGCCAAAAAGCAACTGATAATCAAGTCAACTAAGCGCAGATATCTTGAATATAGATATTTAGTTCTATATCAATACATATAATTTTTAATTTTTTCCCTTAGGAACAACTCCTGGAACAACACCTGGAACCACTCCAGCTACAACACCTGCAACAACGCCAGGAACGACACCCGGAACAACACCTGCAACAACGCCTGTGACAACGCAAGCTACAACACCTGAAACGACACCTGGAACAACACCAGGCACTACACCAGGTAAGGTCAATTTTTTAGATGCTTTAAAGAGAGACACATTACTTTACTTTAAAGGAGTTGGGTTCTCTGAATGTCAAGTGGCCTGTGCGTTTGATAGAAGTTTGAACATTTGTCATTTCGAAAGCCAAAAAGCAACTGATAATCAAGTGAAATAAGCGCACATACCTTGAGTATAGGTATTTAGTTCTATATCAATACATATAACTTTTCATTTTTTCCCTCAGGAACAACTCCAGGAACAACACCTGGAACCACTCCAGCTACAACACCTGCAACAACGCCAGGAGCGACACCCGGAACAACACCTGCAACAACGCCTGTGACAACGCAAGCTACAACACCTGAAACGACACCTGGAACACCACCAGGCACAACACCAGGTAAGGTCAATTTTTTATTTGGTTTAAAGAGAGACACATTACTGTTCTCTAAAGGAGTTGGGTTCTCTAAATGTCATGTGGCCTGTGCCTTTAAAAGAAGTTTGAACATTAGTTATTTCCAAAGCCAAAAAGCAACTGATAATCAAGTGAACTAAGAGCACATACCTTGATTATAGGTATTTAGTTCTATATCAATACATATAACTTTTTATTTTTTTCCCTCAGTAACAACTCCAGGAACAACACCTGGAACCACTCCAGCTACAACACCTGAAACGACACCTGGAACACCACCAGGCACAACACCAGGTAAGGTCAATTTTTTATTTGGTTTAAAGAGAGACACATTACTGTTCTCTAAAGGAGTTGGGTTCTCTAAATGTCATGTGGCCTGTGCATTTGAAAGAAGTTTGAACATTTGTCATTTCCAAAGCCAAAAAGCAACTGATAATCAAGTGAACTAAGCGCAGATATCTTGAATATAGGTATTTAGTTCTATATCAATACATATAATTTTTAATTTTTTCCATCAGGAACAACTCCTGGAACAACACCCGGAACCACTCCAGCTACAACATCTGCAACAACGCCAGGAACGACACCCGGAACAACACCTGCAACAACGCCTGTGACAACGCAAGCTACAACACCTGAAACGACACCTGGAACAACACCAGGCACTACACCAGGTAAGGTCAATTTTTTAGATGCTTTAAAGAGAGACACATTACTTTACTTTAAAGGAGTTGGGTTCTCTAAATGTCAAGTGGCCTGTGCGTTTGAAAGAAGTTTGAACATTTGTCATTTCCAAAGCCAAAAAGCAACTGATAATCAAGTGAACTAAGCGCACATACCTTGAGTATAGGTATTTAGTTCTATATCAATACATATAACTTTTCATTTTTTCCCTAAGGAACAACTCCAGGAACAACACTTGGAACCACTCCAGCTACAACACCTGCAACAACGCCAGGAACGACACCCGGAACAACACCTGCAACAACGCCTGTGACAACGCAAGCTACAACACCTGAAACGACACCTGGAACAACACCAGGCACAACACCAGGTACTACACCAGGCACTACACCAGGTAAGGTCAATTTTTTAGATGGTGTAAAGAGAGACACATTACTTTACTTTAAAGGAGTTGGGTTCTCTGAATGTCATGTGGCCTGTGCCTTTGAAAGAAGTTTGAACATTTGTCATTTCCAAAGCCAAAAAGCAACTGATAATCAAGTGAACTAAGCGCACATACCTTGAGTATAGGTATTTAGTTCTATATCAATACATATAACTTTTCATTTTTTCCCTCAGGAACAACTCCAGGAACAACACCTGGAACCACTCCAGCTACAACACCTGTAACAACGCCAGGAACGACACCCGGAACAACACCTGCAACAACGCCTGTGACAACACAAAGCACAACACCAGGTACTACACCAGGCACTACACCAGGTAAGGTCAACATTTTTAGGCGGTTTAAAGAGAGACACATTTTTGTATTTTAAAGGTAAAACAAAGTTTTGGTATGGGGTCTTGGATTTAGTTCAAATGAACATATTGGAAGCATTTAAGTTAAGATATTGGTCGATATAATTATCAAGCTATAAAACAATGCTTATTGACTAAAATCGACCAATTAGCGATTGTCGTTCGGAAATTCTATACCACAACTACATACTCTGTGATTTTCATGGTCGCAGCTACCATTTTTACGGCCGTAGGAGCTATTTGAAATTCAACAAAATTTACCGGGAGCACCGGTAAATCTTTATATTTAATTTTTCTCGAAAGCAGAAGTGTTTTAGGGGCTAACATTTCTGGTGTTTTTAATACATCCACAGGGGCATCCAAATAAATCAAAATTGTAAAGAATCACTATCCACTCATTTTTCGAAATTTCACAAAACTTTGTAATACCTTTAAAGGAGTTGGGTTCTCTGAATGTCATGTGGCCTGTGCCTTTGTAAGAAGTTTGAACATTTGTCATTTCCAAAGCCAAAACGCAACTGATAATCAAGTGAACTAAGTTCACATATCTTGAGTATAGGTATTTAGTTATATATCAATACATATAATTTTTCATTTTTTCCCTCAGGAACAACTCCAGGAACAACACCTGAAACCACTCCAGCTACAACACATGCAACAACGCCAGGAACGACAGCCGGAACAACACCTGGAACAACGCCTGTGACAACGCCAGGTACTACGCAAGGCACCACACCAGGTAAGGTCCATTATTATTATTTTTTTTTTTTTTTTTGGGGGGGGGGGGGGGTTAAAGGGAGACACATAATTGTACCTTAATGGAGTTGGGGTCTCTGAATATCATGGGGCCAGTTTCTTTGTAAGAAGTTTGAACATTTGTCATTTTCAAAGCCAAAAAGCAACTGATAATCAAGTGAACTAAGCGCACATATCTTAGTATAGGTTTTTAGTTCTATATCAATACATATAACTTTTTCATTTATTCCCTCAGGAACAACTCCGGGATCAACACCTGGAACAACTCCAGCTACAACACCTGCTACAACGCCAGGAACAACAGCCGGAACAACACCTGCAACAACACCAGGCACAACACCAGGTACTACACCAGGCACTACACCAGGTAAGGTCAAACAAATTTAGGTGGTTTAAAGAGAGACACATTACTGTACTTTAAAGGAGTTTGGTTCTCTGAATGTCATGTGGCCTGTGCTTTTGTAAGAAGTTTGAACATTTGTCATTTCACCGGTAAATCTTTATATTCAATTTTTCTTGAAAGCAGAAGTGTTTTAGGGGCTAAAATTTCTGGTGTTTTTAATATAGGATTTCCCGGCCAAATTCGCGCGTTTGTCATTCGAATTCATTTACTTTGCGTTTAAGTTAGCGCAGATTGGCTTTGCCATGCCAATTATCATTCAATTTTCCAGTTTTTGTATTTAATTTAGGATTTTGGTCGAAGGGTTTCATAGATCTGTCATTCAATTTAGAAACTGCTCAACTAGCATTCAAATTAATATTTACTTGTCGAAGCGTAATTTTTATAATTCAAATTAACACCTGTCATTCGTATTTGTTATATTTTTATTCAAGTGAGAAATGTTAGGGGGGAAGAATTGCAACAAACTTTAACAGTTTTTAAATATTGTAGTTAAAATGCATGATTTGCCATTGGGGTCTTAGCTGTTATTCCATCCCGGCCCCCCCACTCAGTGTTATTTAGGGTACGCATATGCTCGTACCCTCTTTTTGAAAGCACCCCCTATCTGAGGACTGCCAACATTTCCGAACCCCCCTTTCGCGGGCTTTTCGCGGGCTTTTCCTGCCTTGGAGACCCCCCTAAATCAGGAAAAATACTCAATGTACCCCCCTAAATTCGGAATAATTTCTCAGGAGTCCAAAGAGATGAGAGAAAAAAAGAAAAACACCCCCTTTTTAAAGAAATCTCCGGGTGAAAAGTCAAATACACCCTTTTTTTTACAATTCTCGGGCCGGACTTTGTCGCACGAAAAGTACCCCTTTACCGGACATTTTGGCAACACGCATGCGGTCATTCCGACCTCTGAGTGGGGGGGCCGGGTATTCCATTTATTTATTTTTAGGACAATGCAGATGGGTGTAGTCAGACATAAAGTAAAGAAGGGGCGAAATCAAGGGATATGGCATTTCTGCACGGACATGTTCATATACCTGGGAAAGGTGGGGGTACCCTCAATCGCCCCTTTTTACTACAGACTCGGAATTTTACAAAAGTAATTCACATCGTCTCTTATACCCAGCACACCCCTCTGTATTTCTTAAAGAGTTTCATAGTTTACTTGCCCGCCAACAGATCGATGGCTAAAGACATGGCTAAATAATAAATCATGTTCAAATTGTTGACTCTAGTCCCTACCCCTGTCACAACATTGTACCCTTCTTCCATAATGAAATTATGATGAAATTATGATAAATTTATGATGAAACATAAGACAAACAACTTCCTTACATGAACATTTACAAATATACTGAGACCATCAGGTCCATAGATGCTAGTCGTTTTTTTCTTCTTAACAATCAAACTTAAATGCTGATGAATATCAGATAAATCTAATAAGTATAAGTGTATAAATGAAAGAAAATGAAATATGATGAAAACACATGAAAAAACAATCTTGAAAGAAAATTAGCTATAAAAAATGTGTAATAAACGAGAAATGTATATTGACCATCAATTTAAGTGCACAAAGTGCTAATTTGCATGCTAAAAATGAATTAGAATGCTTCAAGTACACCGTTGCGTTGTCAGAAAATCGTGTTGCGCCAAATCAAATCGAATGACCAAATAGCGAAAGAAGCACATTGTTCATTAATTTGAATAAAACGTACGTAGATTCTAACGAAAATTCCATAGATTTGAAAACTAGAAAAGGAAATATAAACCCGAGATATACCTGACTGCACTAAAACCGTCGAATTTGAACGCAAGACAAATTAATTTGAATGACAACGTCGCAAATATGGCCGGGAAATCCTATACATCCACAGGGGCATCCAAATATATCAAAATTGTAAAGAATCACTATCCACCCATTTTTAAAAATTTCCCGAAACTTTGTAATACCTTTAAAGGAGTTGGGTTCTCTGAATGTCATGTGGCCTGTGCCTTTGTAAGAAATTTAAACATTTGTCATTTCCAAAGCCAAAAAGCAACTGATAATCAAGTGAACTAAGCTCACATATCTTGAGTATAGGTATTTAGTTCTATATCAATACATATAACTTTTCATTTTTTCCCTCAAAAACAACTCCAGGAACAACACCTGGAACCACTCCAGCTACAACACATGCAACAACGCCAGGAACGACAGCCGGAACAAAACCTGGAACAACGCCTGTGACAACGCCAGCTACAACACCTGGAACAACACCTGGAACAACACAAGGCACAACACCAGGTACTACACCAGTTACTACAGCAGGTAAGGTCAAATTTTGTTTGGGGTTTAAAGAGAGACACACTACTGTACTTTAAAGGAGTTAGGTTCTCTGAATGTCATGTGGCCCGTGCCTTTGTAAGAAGTTTGAACATTTGTCATTTCGTAAGCCAAAAAGCAACTGATAATCAAGTAAACTAAGCGCACATATCTTGAATATAGGTATTTAGTTCTATATCAATGCATATAACTTTTGATTTTTTCCCTCAGGAACAACTCCCGGAACAACACCTGGAACCACTCCAGCTACAACTCCTGAAACAACGCCAGGAACGACAGCCGGAACAACACCTGGAACAACGACTGTGACAACACCAGCTACAACACCTGAAACAACACCTGGAACAACACCAGGCACAACACCTGGAACAACACCTGTAACGACGCCAGCTACAACACCTGTAAGAACACCTGGAACAACATCTGTAACAATGCCAGCTTCAACACTTGTAACAACACCTGGAACCATACCTAGAACAAATCCTGTAACAACGCCAGCTACAACACCTGGAACAACTCTGGGAACCACACCAGGTACTTCACCAGGCACAACGTCGGGTTATTTCAAGTTTTGTTGTGGGTATAAAGCTAGACACACTATGGTTCTTACAAGAATTTGAGGTCTTTGAATGTCATGCGGTTTTTGCCTCTGTAAACAGCTTTTAGTATTTGTTACAACTAATATATGAATTTTCCGATGACACACGGCAACTGATGATCGAGTAAACTTAGCGCAGAAATTTTGACTATAGGATTTATATTTCTTTGATAGCACGGGTGGCCAACCCGCAGCTCTCGAGCTCTTCTAGAGCGGCCCACTGTGCTTTGAAAAATTAATACAATTAGCTCATGAATTAAGTTGAAATTAGAGCTTCTGCGCAATTACTTCAGTGATTGGGGTAATAATGCTGTTAATGCCTTGGTCGGTTGTGTATGGGGTTAGAGTTTTGGCTCCACTTTTGTCGCGGGTTAGGTTTAGAATTAAGGTTAGGTTATGGTTTAAGTTGAAATAAGGGCTTCTGCGCAATTAATTCAGTGATTGGAGTAATATTGCTGTTGGCGCCTTGTTTAGTTGGGTGTGGGGTTAGGGTCTTGGCTACAGTTGTTAGGTTATGGTTTAGGTTGCAATTAGGGTTTCCGGGCAATTATTATTATGATGATGATAATGACAATGATGATGATGACGATGATGATGATGATTATTATCGTTGTCATTAAATCTACTAATCATCATTGCTATTATTCATTCATATTATTATTAACTGATTTCTTCCTTCAATTTCAGATGTTGTGATTTTTGTTGTCATCACCTTCAATAACACATACCAGAGCGATCTCGCAGACTCATCGTCTTCTGCGTTCTTCAATTTGGCCAATGCTCTGTGCAACCGCGTGAGTTTTTTTAACACATTTAAACCTCTCAGTTTCAGTTTCAGTTGATTGAAAGGCCAAATGACTCTTTGGCTTCCTCTCACGCATGCGTGGAATATAAGTTATATAAGTTGCATCAAATGAAAGGGGAGGATCTAAACTTTCCAAATATGTATCATTTATCAATTATAAATGTGATTAAGTTATGATAAAGCATCGATAAATATCGGTTTCATTTTTTCTGGGACGCACTGTATATGAAACTGATAACAAATGGAAACATAATTCTTTAACTTAAGACAAAGAGATCGTGAGATATCGGTCATGCAAAACTTTAGTGACTATTGTATAGCTTTTGGGGTGTTTTTTCCCTATACAGTTGATCGAGTATTTCCAGAGCCTGACAAATGGTGATATCATATGCGTAGTATTACGGTTCAGAAGCGGCAGTGTACTGGCAGATGTTAACTTGACCTTTCCTGCTAACAACGCCTCCCAGGCACAGAACATCATGGATAATGTTGGAATCGTTACCGCGAGGGATATAGGATACCTACCGGTAGTCGGCGATGAAATATACTTCCCAATCTACGTCAACTCAAACGGTACAATCGACTTTAAACCTTTTTTTGCACTTAATGATCTTGGTAGAGTTATTTAGTCTTGTTCAGATGTGACGCGGTAAACCGCAGCATTATTTTTTCTTTATAATTATATTAACGCTAGTGCATGATTCAGATTTTGGGTACCTGATAACACAGAGCTATAAGTGAATTTCGGGTAGGAACAACGTTGTGCGCAGTTGCCATTCATTTACACATTATTTAAAAACACTGCCACGGTTTACCTCTTCATACTTGAACGAACCTGGGCATATTGTGTCTTAAAACCGTATTAGGAAGTTTTTCGCAAGCTCAATGCGGATGACTGCCAATCAATGTGAATTAATTTGAACTATCATTAGTATTATTAAGTATTTGGCGTCACATGAACCTTGGATGCTAAAAGCGAACTGAATCATTGTAACCCTGCTTTTATGGCATAGTGCATTGGGTTAATAACGTGCAAAGGTGGTGACTCTCCTCTACACAGGGTCCCAATTATAATAACGACCTTTCTGGGGAACAGAGTGCTTTCCACTGTAACACACCCTATGTCTATGAAACAGGGGAGGGGCACGTACCACAAGCAGGCTTCAGTCATCCGCCTGTGTTGATATTCAAACCCACAATCTTTGGTACGATAGGCAAATGCATTTCCTGACCGAGCCAAATTGCCGGCTCCAAAGAAATGGTAGTATAGTAGTTTTAGTAAAACGTAGTAGAAGTAGTAGTGGTAGTAGGAGTAGTAGTAGTTGTTTTTGTTGTTAAAATAATATAGTTTCAGTGTAATAATGCGACCAAATTTACCCACGATAGCCTCATCAGGTATTAAGTCTTATTCAGACGTGACACATTAAACTGGGCCACTGGGCCTCTATTCAACGTCAATTCAGTGTCCTATCCTCATCCGGTAGAGTGAGAGGGATGCAAAACATATTAAGTATTCTTTGTATTCTTTGCACCATTTCTATGGAATTCCCTCCCAAACTCATTTTGTTGTTTATCCAACATTGAAACATTCATATCTGACCTAAAAACTCATCTCTTTAAAATAGCACATCAATAGTATTTAAGGATAAGTAATGTTATAATTATTCTTTTTGTTAGCACTTCATTGTTTTGTATATTTCATCTTCTATTTATGATCGTATAATACTTTATATAATATTGTAAAACTGTAAAACGAATTGAAATATCAACAGACATGAAATGTGCTATAAAAGAACAAATTATTATTATTATTATGGTATTTCTTCTTTGTTCATTTCACAGGCCTGATGACAACAGCTGAGTCTACTACAATACAAACAGAAACAACAACAGGTAGGCGCACTTCTTCTTTTGGGGGCTTTCTTCTTCTTCTTTCCTTCTTTTTCTTCTTCTTTCTTTAATTTTCTTCTCTTCCCATTCTAGTCTTGACAGTAGAGGTGGTCGTGGTATAGAAGAAGTAATAGTGGTAGAATGCAGCAGTAGTAGTTTCAGTAGTAGCAGTAGTAATATTAGTAGTAGTATAGTAGTAGTAGTAGTAGTAGTAGTAGTAATAGTAGTAGTAGTAGTAATAGTAGTAGTAGTAGTAGTAGTGGCGGTAGTAGTATATTAGTAGTAAAGTTGTGGTAGTAGTAATAGTAGTAGTAGAAGTAGTGGTGGTAGTAGTATAGTAGTAGGAAAGTAGTAGTAGAAGTAGTGGTAGTAGTAGTATAGTAGTAGTGACGTAGAAGTAGTAGTTGTAGTAGTAGTAGTAGTAGTAGTGATAGTAGTAGTAAAGTAGTAGTAGTAGTAGTAGTGCAGTAGCAGTCGTAGTGGTAATAGTAGTGGTAGTAATGATAATAATAATAATAATAATGCTTTGTTCCTTTATAGCGCATTTCATGTCTGTTAACATTTCAATGCGCTTTACAATGTACATGTATATAAATTATAACAACAACATAAACAGAAGATGAAACTGAATCATGTATAGAAAACCATAAAGGTTTTTTTGACAAAGAGAACAATTGCAACATTACTTATCCTGCATAGAGTCTACATCATACCTTTAGTAGTGGCATTGATAGTAGGTGTAGTAGTAGCAGCAACAGTATTAGTAGTAGTAGTAGTATGTGTTTTAGTTATATTATTTATTGTAGTAGTAGCTATTGTTGTTTTACAGCAGCAGTTATCGATTTAAAAAAAATCAGATCTTTGAAAATTTTGCTCGTAGCCAATCAAATATAGGCATTTCAGTAGCTTATAAGAATTATGGAATCTTATTTATTGATACCCAATTTTATAAAACAGGGTCCATGGCAGCTTTTTTCAGACCGTCAGAATTACAAGTTCACGGACATCCTTTTGAAACCTGTGTATTAAATTAACTCATGTTTCAATCAGATGTCGGCAAACTTGTACGTATGACAGTTTTGTGAAATGCTGCCCTTTTTACTATGTATGTATCAATGTATTTTTAATTATGCTTGTTTCTCTCCCAAATCCTTGGTTACCAACTATGCAATACACAACGTGATATGACTGACAAACTTCGGGCAAGCTGCTCAGTCGTAAAAGGAACCTTTTGTTTAAAGCTAAAGACCAGTTATGGTCATGCAATTGCATAGTAAAAGAAAGGTTGTGAAATCGATCAGAAAAGGTTGATCATCTAGCATAGATCTACTGCAAGGTTCTGGATGTAACTGTCAAAGCTCCCATTTAGCATGTTTTGTATCAGTATGTTTTGCGGTCGACACTAAGCCAGATTGTGTATTTGTGCATGCATGTGTGTGCACATGAGGGGGGGGGGGGTCGGGATGAGTAATAGATACACTCTGTTATTTTCTCTGTGGAGGGAGGTTAACCACAAATTGGGGGGGGGGGTCGGGATGAGTAATAGATACACTCTGTTATTTTCTCTGTGGAGGGAGGTTAACCACATTGGGGGGGGGGGGGGGGGGTCGGGATGAGTAATAGATACACTCTGTTATTTTCTCTGTGGAGGGAGGTTAACCACATTGGGGGGGGGGGGGGGTCGGGATGAGTAATAGATACACTCTGTTATTTTCTCTGTGGAGGGAGGTTAACCACATTGGGGGGGGGGGGGAGGTATGAGTAATAGTTATTTTCCCTGTGGAGGGAGGTTAAGCACTATTCAGGCAATATGTTGTTTTTCTTTCTTTTTCTTTACTTTCCTTTCTTATTCTTCTTCCCCTTTTCTTGTTCTCCTATTTGTATTCTTGTTCTTCTCCTTCTTTTTCTCCTGTTCCCTTCTTCTTCATCTTCTTCCTACACCTTCTATTTTACTAAACTTTATTTACCGTATGACTAACCAACATTTAAAATTTAAACTTTAAACTTATATCCTACTATTCCACAGTATTATCATAATAACAATAATATCAATTGTTGATGCAGTCTGAATATATGCAATATGTTTTTGAATTTATATTTCCCAATGTATTTTAAACGTATTTCAAATATATTTATGTCATTTTTAAAAAAAAAGGAATATTTGTAAAATCATCGCAGTTCGGCTATCCCGCAATGATGTTTGTCATTAATAAACCAGTTATCTATCTATCTATCATCAAAATTATAAGAACTTTGGCCTAGTCTTCATAAAGTTAAAAACACTGTACACAGAAAGATGTATATGGGACTACACACACGTGCGCGACACGTGCATTTGTATCTCTCAACAGTATTAAGATATACTAATTTACCAAATATATCAATTACTAGGCGGTTTCCCGTCAAAATTGTTATCGTCATGAAATATTCAAAACATATTCTTTCACATGATTGGTAATAAGAGCTTCCATTTCATTTTTTTGAAATTGGGGGGTTTTCAATACTGGTCTTTACCTTTAAAAAGAATATGCATACAATCACTATTAAAGGTCTATTCCTTGTACTGATCAAAGTAAGCATAAATTCTAAAATGAAAATTGAAAATGCATTTCTAAAATAATTTGAAATTAACATTACAAAAAACAAACAAATTCATGAAGTAAAGTAATATACACTAAAACTATAAATCTTTTCAAAATAATGTCCGTAAATTTATCTCAAAAATGAAATGTGATACTTTTTACCATGCACCTCTGCTCTGAAAAACGAATCTTATCATTTAGAAATCTGATCAAAGTGGTCACTAATTCATCTAAAATTTACCTGAAAAAAACCATCCCATTTCATTTTTTGGTTCACTATGTAAAAGAACTTACCCAACAAAGGTTTATTGTTCAGAAATCTTATCAAGATGGTCATAACTTCATCTTAAATTAATATTTAAGACTAACAAATTCACAAATTCATCTGTACTAAGCATTTAGAAGTAACCAATTTATCCACAGACTATATTTAGAACTCACAATTCATCAAGTCATCAAAATATAAACTTTAAATCCAACAATTTTTATTCCGTTTCTCACGTTGCAGAGCCAGGTGGATTGTCGAATGGAGCGATCATCGCGACCGTTCTAGGTGTCATTGCGGGTCTTCTTGTCATCATCGTCTGTACGTTTGGTCTCTTGATCCAGGTATCGCGGAGGAACGCAGCGAAGCTTGCTCTACGGTAAGCAAATTACCACTGTGAATCCAGGGGGTGGGGAGTCTGCAGGCACAGTGATACTTTACCACGGTTCTTAGAGCCTTGAGTAGAGCCTAGCTCCGTCAGTCTCCGATTCTATAAAATACGAACCGGAGCAGCTAAAACGTTCAGAGCATATGCTAGTACGTCATACGCCTAGTATGACAGTGCAGGCACTGTTATTCAAAGTGACTGACAAGTGATTGTGCCTGCAAACTTTAGGGTGGGCTATGGAAAAATGTATAGAATAATTTATTTTTAAGAAGCTTTCTTTAATTTAACAGAATGGCCAAAAATAACAAAAATTATGTTATTATTATAAATGTCATTATTACTATTTGAATTATAATCATCAGTAGTAGTTTTATTCATTATTATCATTACTATTATCATTTTCATCAATTTTACTTTGTATAATTTTCAATATTTGTATTATTTTTATTATTATTGTTATTATCATTATTATTATTGTTTTCATGTATATAATCATTATTGTTATTCAATTCTTTTCACAGAGAGGCGTACCATGGTCCATACAGCAGGCAAATCCCTGCCCCTTCTTTCTACGGTGATAATCCTTGGGAGAATTCGACGAGCTATAATTCTCTCGATCCATACAGCAGGCAAACCCCTGCCCGTTATTTTTACGGTGATGATCCGTGGGAGAATTCGACGAGCTATAATTCTCTCGATCCATACAGCAGGCAAACCCCTGCCCGTTATTTGTACGGTGATGATCCGTGGGAGAATTCGGGGAGCTATGATTCTCTCGAAAGCCGTGAATATGCAGTTGGCCGAGTGGTAGAAAGACTCGCACACGACCGTGGATACGGACAAGATGTAAGTTATTTGGATAAAACTTTACTAGAAATATTAAAGTTAGAAGAAAATTGCCGTTTTTTATGTTGGATCTTGTGCGTGACCTAGTTAGCACTTTCACAGCAACATTACAGGTCATAAATGACTTTTGCCGTAAACGCCGATAACATTGGGTGACCTTAGTCCTAAAGGGGGACTCCTCTACTTGTAGCTACTTGCGCCCTCTATATAGAAAATAATTCCTATGCGGGACCCGTTGGTCCAGTCCTGCTTTATTTTTTTAATATTTAGTATGGATTCGGAATCTTAACTTTATTTCACATCTTCAAATATTGTATACTTTACTAATAAAGGTATAATAAATCTAATGTCATATACCTGTCTGAAAATTGATACTAAAAACAATCAATTCAAATCTAAATTTAAATACTTAGATAAATATGTAGGCTAGAAAAATAAATGTTTTGAGGAAAATATGGTAATATATCATTTATAGTTAAGGCGTATAATGGCATAAGAAAATATAGGCAAAATATTGTAACTTTTTTCTGTGATTGGTGTGTTATAAGTTTTCATGTGATTTCCTTTTTTTTCTCAGTACGATCAATTCGAGGTACCATACGTGGTTGGAGGAGATGAAATTGTGAGTATCTTAGAAACACCATTAACTTGTAAAATATAAATCATCTTGTAGAGGCTAATTGCGTGTAAACTTGTAACACGATCGCAAAATACTTTTTTTGTAAAAATCATCCTATTCAATAGCCTTGTTTAGCATCTAGTGACGGGGACGTCCACCCTGATATTAAAGAGAAGGTTGAGTTCTGGGAAGAGGTGACAAATAATTTGTGAGCGTTATCATTCTTATTATGCAAGTGTGGAAGAACATCAGATAAGACATGTTCCCTGAAAAGCATGGCCCTTCAAATGCCTTCATACTCTAAATATGTCATGTACACCGTAAAACTCGGGGTAGGTTTTTTTACGCCACGTGTTCGTGTAGCCCCATATACATCTTTCTGTGTACAGTGTTTGTAACTTGACCAAGAATTGGCCAATTTCTTATGATTTTGATGATTCCAGAACCTTGCAATACACATAAATTTTGATATGCTAGATGATCAACCTTTTCTGGTCGATTCCACACCGTTTCTTTCACAATGCAATCGCATAACCAGAACTCAACTTCATCTTTAAGTGGGTTATACTAGAAGCAGAAAGACAGATCAATACAAGTTTGAGCAAATTCCAATTAAAAGTATAAGAAATTTTAAGTATTTTTGAAATTTCGATTAATCAAGCAAAAATTGGCAACTATGTGAAGTATCTTGCAAGCTTCCCTACTATTATCGATAATGCATGCGCCTTTAATATAATAATTGAAAATATGTTTGTTTTATACAACCTCTGTATCAAGCAAACCTATTCTGTAATCAATAACAAACAAAATCAAAGTTTACAAAATTTGCTGTACATTGCACATTGGAGAGAGGCCCGCGAGATACGTCACAGTGTTACAAATTTGTGTTACACTTTTGTCAATTTTAAAGATCTTAACCTCCTATTTTTAATTGGATATTACTCAAACTTTCATTAATTTATATTTCTCATTTTTCTGTTTTATTTAAAACTAACTTAATATCAGGGTGGACTCCCTCGCTTAATGTGCCAACATTACACTAACGGATTCGAACATGACATATTGGGGATAACAAAAGGGTATTGAAATTTGACCTTGGGTAGATTTTTTCAATTTTTCGCGATCTTGTTAAAGGTTCAACGAGGTGCAATGCAAAGCAATAATTGGACAATAGCATAGTCATAGGCGCATATGTATATGGGACAACGTAAACTATTGACTGGTGCACTGGTTTAAAATAAGCGTCCAAATCAACGTAAGCAGGTTTAACTTACTTTACATAAGCTAGATGATATAATTCCGGGACTTTTCAAGTGTACTGTGCTGTAACTTGTGGGACTTTCTAGTTGAAACGGCTGTCAAGGTTGTTATAAGCAACAATGAGAATGCCGTAACAACTCACAATAGATAATTTCCGGCTGAATGCACTAATTTCTGGCGCTGAAGTTATTACAATTGGTAAATTCGAAGTTAAACTATCATAGCTTGCATAGGATTCTCGTTTTAGAACACTCATTAGTTGAAATTCCTATTTGCACATCGACTTTAAGTTTATAAACACATTAAATACACATGTTACATGATTCTTAAAATGTAAAACAAAACTTAATATCAATGGCAACCTATTAAATGGCTGTGTTGAGGTCTGAATTCAAAAATGAGGAAATTCCCATGTGCACAGTAATTTATGGCGTAGAAGTAATTCATGACATGAAACTGAAAATCTGAAATATGCTTTAACTATTTTTTGTTTTTCTCCTTCTTGTTCTCTTCATCTTTGTCTTTCTTCTTTCTTTTCTTCTTCTCCTCCTCGATATCTTCTTCTTCTTTCACTCCTTCTTCATCTTCTTCTTCTCCTCCTCCTGTTTTTTCTTGTTCTTAACTTATCTCTTCTCCTTCTTGTCTATAAATGCAACAGCGTGGTGTTGAACGAAACCCCTTGGCCTTCTACTATTAAAGAAATGTTTCAGACGATGGATCAGGAAATCAATTATTTTTTAGTTTTTTTTTAAAGGCTCTGGGAAAGATTAAGAATTTTTTTATGAGCTGTATGTAGGAATATTCTATCGAAAATACCTCTTAAAACAATTTCCACTTCAAATGCCTATATATTCAACATTAGTTCGACTACAAATTGTTAAAAGTTTTAAGACTCTCAGTAATACCGAGGCAATTTGTTATCAATTTGATGATTCTAAAACCTAACAGAAAACACATTTTTTTATATGCTAACCCCGTAATTGTTTTCTTATAATTACTATCAAACACTTTCTTTCATAATCAAGTCACATGACCCAGAAACGAACTTATCTTTAAATAGCGTAATTTTGTTACTTGGATTGCTCATTTTGCATTTGCCTTTTTTGGTCTTAATCTGATTAACAAATCACCTTCCACTGAATGACAATGACAATGACAATGACAATGACAATGATTTTTTTATTTCTTTGAATTATTTATTAATTCACTATGTGTATAGATGTTGCTTTAATTGTATGTAAGGCAATGAATACTTGCTTTTGGGAGAGACAGGGTTTCGTCTGCTTTTTAGCTAACACATTTATAATCGGATGAAAACCATGACGATGTCTAGTTAAGTTATATTTATAATCTGGCAGTACATGTATAGTTTTAATTAAATTACAGCTGTGTTTTTATTATCCCTTTAAAAAAAGTAGTCAGATACCTAGTACTCTACAAAAAATGAAGTTAAGGACTATAAAGATGACACATTTAGGACAATTTTAGAAAATGCTTTCGCACAAACCTCACACGTACATAAGTCGTTGTTGTTTATATCTATCTTGAAGTAGCGCCATTTTGTTATTGTTATCACTCATTTTGCGATCATTCATTTCATAACTATATATTACTATAATTATATGCAAGGCAATTGATACTTGCTTTTGGGAAAGACAGGGTTTCGTCTGTTTTTTTAGCTAACAAATTTATAATCTAATGAAAACTGAGACGATGTATAGTTACGGTGTATATATATAATCTGGTAGTTCATGTATATGGCCTAGACAAAAAAAAAGATGTTGTATTGCCATTTAGGTGCCAGAACCTTGGTCGGTCGGTCGGTCGGATTTTCGTTTTCCCCTCAAAACAACACCGTTACCCCAAAGAATCTAAACCGAGAACGTTGCCCAAATATCGCTGATGTCGAGCTAGTGCAGTGCATGGTATATACATGTACACGAGATTGCGAAACAAGGGACGCAGAAGACGTGTGAGAATTTGGGGGAAATGTGATGATTTTATTCATGTTTATCCCAATTTAAGCAAAAACAAAGAAATTTTGTTTTTTAATTTAATAAACATTTCTTTTCTAAAAAAACGGGTTTAGACAAAATTATTAAAAAGCCGACCGTACATTTGTTTAAAGATTTTTTGGTCGGTCACGAAGGGCAATTCAACATCTGATGTTTACGCCTTATGTTAATGTAGCAGGCTTACAGGTGTATTAATAATGTAGGTGCTGGTATTTAGAAATCACTTTACCAAAGTGAGTATTTTACGGACAAATGGTTCAGGAGTATTAAAATAACATACATAGGACAACTTTAGAAAATGATTTTGCACAAAACCTATGACGGACATAAATCGTTGTTGTTGTTATTATTTAGTTAAGTTTTGCAACTAGTCTTCATTAATTATATTTACAAAAAACATTATTTTAATTTAGGTTGATGTTATGTTTTTATTTAACTGCTAAGAATGCGTGTGTATGCTTGTAAGTAAGCAACCGTATTATCTCTACACTGTTGTCGGAATATTATTTGCACCTCTCATCTTAAAGGTATCCGGTAACTTGGTCTTAGATCCTTTAAACAAATCCTTGATTAAGCTCATGCTGCAATGATAGTTATAAACCTTTAGGTCAGTCAGGAACCCCCTGTTTTTTGCAAGCCGATCGCCTGTCTGATTATCAATATATTTATGATTGAAAATCGAAATCATATTTTACGTTTGCCAAACGGTTTTCATAACACTACAGTCTATTAGGAAAAACGAGTATGGTAAAACCGGTCACTCAATTTTTTAAAAACAATTGGAGGCACTTCTTGATAAGTTTGAAGCGTATTTTGTTTTAAGGGCTTCAATTTAACACCATTCACAGACACTGATAACTCGTGGGCCGTGCATCTCAGATTTAACATTGTTAAACGATCCCTTTAACATGATTGTAACAATATTATTCATTTCTGATAGATTTTCTCATGAACTAATAGCACTATACATGACTATTTAGATCGATCAGTTAATATCTGAGAAGATGTCAACATTATCTATACAGGATAAATCGTATGGGTACAACAATTTCACAGAAAGAGGGAAGAGAACTTTATTTCAACCTTATGGGTAACATTCAACTTAACTTTTCACTTATGGGATGATACACCGAGATCAGATAAATAGTATAATTCATCCGAAGATCCTCGCGTGAAAGCTAGGTGGGAATTTGTCATGGTAAAGTGGATCATTCACCTGATTCTCAATCCAAGGGTTCAGGGTTCGAATCCCAGTCCAGCAATTATGCTATTTAGCAAGACATAATGTGTCTAGCATAACCCCACCAATTGCCAATTATATTATAATCCCACATTGCTTCAGTCCACCCAGATGTAAATGGGTATCTGGCAATTGGTGGGGTTATGCTAATTACAGGGCCTTCAGAAACAACGTCTTCAAAGTTGAGTAGAAGCAGTTTTAGTAGTAATAGTAGCATCTTCATCATCAATATTTGTATTACTATTATTAATTATAGTATTATCATCATCATTAGTAGTCGTACTATAATTATTATTACTATAGGCTTCTCTCTTTTTAATCTAGGATCATGTATGTTCAAATAAAAGTTAAAATTCCAATTTGATTAAAGGGATAGTTGAGTTCTGTTGCAGAGGGCGCCATACAAAAAAAAAATATGTGAGAGATAATGAAAAACTGAGTGTCACATTTGAGAGAACATACAATTTAAATGACAAAATCATCTTTGTTTGATCATAATCGGTTCATAGACGGCTGAAATATCCATAAATATAACAATTTATAATACCTGGCTACCACTACAAATATTCGATAATTTAAAAAAAGCCGTTAAAAAAAAAACGAAATAGCGCCTTTTACGTCGTATATCAGCCAATGCCGATTTTCGCTTTATTTTTTTTATTTTTTTAAATTTTATTTATTTTTTTTTTTTTTTTTTTGGCTTTGGCTTTTTTGTGTTGGTTACATTACGCACAACCAGCCGGCCCATGTATAGTTATTTTTAATAAATGAATGAATTAACGGTCACCGTATTTTTTTGAAAGTGGAGCTGAATTGGCATGATCGTATTGGCTAAATTTCACACATTTTGGGGTCTAAAACTACCTTCATAACAATTTAAGGTCCTAAAGGGGCACTAGAAATGTCATATATAAGAATAAGAGCAATAACCATGCACTTTGAATGCATTTGCGGTCTGAAAACTGAACTCAACTATCCCTTTAAGCTTTTGGAATCATATGAATTGCTCAATTTAACGTGGCATTCTTATACATGTTGCCATCATTAACTTAGACAGTAAACGTATTATTCTTTTCATGGTACCAGTGTCTTCCATCATGTAGAATCTTTACAGGTTGACGCGTAATAAAGGGTTATATTTTGCATACTAAAAATATTATAACTTGTGGTTTGTGCTCCGATCGTGAGTGTTGTCATGGTTATACATACATTAATTATGTTTGCACGACGCACACAATTGACTTTAGTCCATGATAAGTCTTTTATAATGAATATACATGTATAATAAGAGCGATATTTCTTCACAACTTTTTTTTTTTTTTTTTTAAAGATCCGGAGCAGACTTATCCAGTTGAAATGCACCCATTAAGCATCATTAACCGTTGAGCTATGTTTGAAATTATTATGTAACAATTATCCACAGTAACGATACTTTGAGTGAATGTGTGTGTGTAATTATACAACTTCTAATGATGTACAAAATGCTCATTCTTGGTGGTACTAAATCAGTCTTTATTTTTCTCGAAACTCAACACTCTCCCATTGATAAAGACAGTGCGCCCCAGAAAAAAAAGAAATTGTTGCATCTGCTCCAGTGTACAAGCAACAGGAGCACTGTCATCTGCGAAGAAGAGTTTCCTCACGAGATCTGTGTAGACTTAGATTTGAAGTGTTTACTGTAAGTATGTATAAGTATATATTATGTATTTAAGTACGCACGTGTGTATGTGGATATGTACATTAAGACCAGCTCACACTATGACAAATAGGGTGTACCGCAATCTACGTTAAGCTGCTAATTGCAATATTGAATTTCCCGCCAATCATCGTTTGTTGCCTTCAATTGTCGCTGACGATTCCGCTAGCGACCGCAGACGATCGAAATTATCAGTCGTGTTCGTCGGCAAATTTGCAGCATGTTGAAAATATTGTGGCGGCAAAAAAAATCGTTGTGATTCCGTTCACATTCCGCTGGAAACCGCAACCCCTATTACCTTGACGTTTCCATGCCGTGCGATTCCGTCTCTAGTCGTTTTGAGGTCGTCAAAATTTCGGTAGTCGTTGTCGTTGTCAACGACCATTGACGGCAAAACAACGGCAAGTGACGTCACATCTCGAACCCTGACGACACATCGCGCGGCAAGTAACGACATTGTAACAATCTTAGGCGGCGATGGATTGCGAATTTTGGCCGTAGGGAGACGGTTGATGACTGTTGATGGCGGTTCGTTTGCGAGTACCTGCGGCATTGCAACGATGATCTGCGATGGGTTACGATTTGGTAACGAAAGTCCAGGATTTTAAAATTTTGGTGCGATATGTTTCACGTTTTGTGACTTTAGTGACCCGCACACACCCTAGTCTGCAGGCACAGACCCTAATTTGACACTTAATCAAAAAAATCATTGTGCCTTGAGAGAAGTCCAGCCCAGCTACCTACTGGTTGTGTCAACCAGATGTATCGTTTAAAAATTCAATTTATCGTGACGCAATATAAAGGGCAATCACTGTTATGAAGTGAGATAAGAACAAATTAATTCTCAAATAAGTTTATTCTTATCATTCCTTTCGGCTGTATCAGTGGATTGACCATGTGTGTGTAATGGTAACAAACAGGGGCCTCGAACGCGGGATGCGTTTTCCCTACTGTTAAAGAGCGCAATCCAACCCTCGTTTCATTTGTATGAAACAGGAAGATTTAAAAAACAGAATGGAAAAAGTTTGAAATAAATTGGAAAAATTATGGGTGTTTGAATTCATGCAAATCGCAAATTACTTATTTGGTCACTGGATTTTAACGTAGGGCCACGGACAACTACCCCATTTGTCGATTACAAAAATGTCATAATTTTTTGTTTTTCTTCGAATTATCTTCTCCCTTGGGGCATGTCTCAAAGTATATGGTGGGTTGCATACTTTATTCAAGATTCTTTAAAAAGAAAAGACCCTCCTGACTCTTACATTTTGGAAAATGGACAGTTTAGTCATTTTGTGTTGAAACAAATGAAAAGGTTGTCCGGTACTTTGTCACAGTGGCACTGCCGATTTAACCAATATGAATTAGTCCCTATTTTTCAAATTTCAAAAAATCTAAACATTTCTGTCAGCTTTCATCAATCTAATTATCTGTTGTATTTATGTTTTCTCTTAGAGTAGTCTATTTTAAAGATTGAATTTCTTTTTAGCAGTCAACACTTTTGTTTCTAATGCAATAACCTTGTCAATAAAACATTAACATATTTATATACACATAGAAAGTCAATTTTTAATGAAGCTTAACCGCATGGTTAATCATGTCACATAATTTTTTTGAAAAGATATTCTTTGGTTGATTCAATGTGAGTGCACACTATGTGGAATGTATATTCATTCTCACCATTCATCACGACGTAAATGAAGCTAAATGTACACATCAAATGATTTATAAAGTAGATGCTAATTTTGTGTCGTTTGCTTTTAATCGACTTCTCAACTACATGCAAACAAATATTCTTATAATGCTGTCCATACAGCACCGATCGAAATGTTTGCTGCATTGTATCGACAATGAGAAGATAATAAAAGTTAACAATTAATTCAATATTACATACGATGTCGCCTAACAAACATGCAAGTTCTCGTTATACTCAATATTGGGGAAAAGTTTACAATTTTTAAATATACTGTTTAGGGTGCACGTTAGAATCATTTTTAGGGTATAGAACAACCCTCAGGGTTCCAAAACTTCAACCGAAATAAAAGCCTGTAATGTATTTGAGAACGTCGACACCCATCGGTGTAATTTTATCACAATGATTATGCTCATCCTTCCCTGCGTGTTAATTTATATTTGATAAGACTGAACACAGACTTCAGGTTGTGGTTATGGTTAACTTTCATTTATAAAATTTTCATTCAAATTGGCGATGTTTCGCTTGGGCTGAACGTTGTGACTTACACAATCTGTTTTTGATACCGTAATTCAATATTCTGAGAGGAAGGTTATGAATTCTGAAACTACTTCCCCACATTTTTTCACAATGACTTTTTAAAAGATTTTTTGTTTTCGTCTAACATAGATTTTATAAAATTGTCCATTGTTAACATTTGACAAAAAGAGCTATATAATTTGTAATACTTGTGACACATACGCACTGAAAAGCAATCTACGAGGAACCAAAGCAGATGACCCTTATTAATTTTGTTAATAAAAATGTTGTGTAATCAAATACATGTATATAGTATTCTTAATTTCATATACGTTTAAATAAACTTGATAAACAACTTTGTTCTAATTCCTGATGTGAGCCTGTTTGGAAATGTTTGGAAAAGGTATCAGTACTAATCTGAAGACAATTTTGAAAACATTAAATTAAAAAAAAAGAAAAACAAGCTAGAATTCGGTTCTTAGTGTCAGTTCAAGCTACAATATTTATATAGAAGAAACGACACAGAGAGAGAAAAAAAAGAGAGAGAGGGGTGAGATAAATACATGGGGCAGGTTCCATAATGTATAGAGAGCAGGGGCATGTAAAAATCATACTGACGAAACGCTGGTATCAAATAGAAATTGATAAACAGGTTAACCACTGGGGTGTGGCAAAGGGTCCCTTTCATCACTCTCTCTATAATCTCCCCTTGTCCCTCCCCCTCCCCCTCTCTCTCTCTCCCACTCCCTCTCTTTCTCTATTCCTCCCCTCTCTCTCTCTCTGTATTTCTTCTTCTTTCTCTCTCTCTCTCTCTCTCTCTCTCCTTCCTCCCCTCGTCCCATCTTTCTTCTTTCTGTCGGTCTCTCCTATGAAGAAAAAAACACGTACACCAACAACAGAAGGAATCACAAAGCATTATTTGGGGCGCATTATCAACTATATTTGCAAAGCCATAACCCCTGCTACCCCTGTACCTCTCACCTCCTTGTACCCCGGATCCTACATATTACATTAGTTGTGCTCTGATTGATGGACGCTGATATTTGTACAAAACATCGCACGCTATTTAAAACGATATTATCATTAACCGCATGGTTACTCATGACACAGATCTTTTTGAAAAGATATTCTTTGGTTGATTCAATGCGAGTGCACATTATGCTGAATGTGTATTCATTCACACCCCCTCTCTCTCTCTCTCTCTCTCTCTCTATTTTAAACCGAACCATCTTTTACAAATTATTTTTTACTTGTTTGCGACAATAACTTCTTTATCGAACGGATATCGTCCTCACTTATGTTAAAGAGTGTAATCCAACCCTTGTAATAGTTTGACATTTATGAAACTTGAAGAAATATATTTAAAAAAAACAGAATGGAGAAAGTTTGAAATAAATTGGACCATATTATGACTATTTGAACCTATGCGAATCGCAAATTACTAATTTTGTCACTGGATTGTGACGTAGAGACACGGACAACTCTCCCATTTGTCGATTACAAAAATGTCATAAACTTTAGTTTTTCTTCGAAAAATCTTCTCCCTTGGGGCATGTCTCAAAACATATGGTGGGTTGCATATATTGGTAAAGATTCCCTAACAAGAAAAGACCCTCCTGAGTCATACATTTTGGAAAATGGGAAGTTTAGTCACTTTGTGTTGGAACAAAAGGGAAGTGAAGTACCCATACGTAATGGGATTACAACTTTCAAAAATCCTAACAATTCTGACAACTGTCACCAATCTGATTAATTTGTTATTTCTGTTTTCTGTTAGGGTAGTTTACTTTTAAGATTAGAATTCCCTTTAAATGGATAGTTCTGATGCAGATGGCGCTACACAAAATAATTTGTTTGAGAGCCAATGAAAAACTGAGTGTCAAATTTGAAAGAAAATAGAATTTAAATGACAAAATCATCTTTGTTTGATCGAAATCGGTTCAAAGACGGCTGAAATATCAATAAATATAACGATTTCTAATATTTGTGTACCACCACAAATATTCGATAATTTGGAAAAGCCGTTGAAAAAGCTAAACAACGCCTTTTAATAAATAATAATAATCTAATAGTCCACTCCAAATTTTATTAAACCGAAACGGAAATTCGTTTTGCCCAATTGATCGTGAGCCCGGCAGCCACTGAGCAGCGCCAGATCGACGTTGCTCTATCCCTTATTGTTGAACGCCAAACAAGGTAGCAACAACTCCCATCTTTTAACGTCTTTTGGTATGACGCGGCCGGGGTTCGAACCCACGACCTCCCGGTTGTGAGGCGGACGCTCTACTGACTGAACCAATGCCGATGCTGGCTTTTTTGTTGACTTGTTCGTGCTTATATTGAAGGTACTATGTCCTTTTTGCAGCCAACCTCAAATTCTGTAGAACTTTGCAGGAATTATGAATATGTCATGTATGTCCTATCTGTGAAATTTAAACGTTAGCAGTGTCCTCATATTCAAATTATGGAAACCCGTTTACTTGCTAGACTTCACTGTCAGACACTATTGAGTGACTGACTGGCTTTTTTTCTTCTTTGGTAATAACATACATGAAAAGAGTTGTAAAGGGTACATGAGCATTTGTCTACATCAATAACCCACTTCTTGTGATGGCCAAGATTAAACTGATTAAATCTTTGCGCAGCATAAAACGTATGACCATTCGGTACAATTGTCTGAAAATCAAGACTATTACTTTTGGGCTCTATAGCCCTAAAGTCGATTTGACAACTAATAGTCGTTATTTTCCAACTTGAAGACATTTTCAAGCCCCACCTTTTTTAGGGAAGTTCTAAATTAGTATTATCTTTCAAATGCAGTTGGAATTTAACTTTTTCATATTTTTGGCCTGCAAATGGGACATAGTACCTTTAAGACCAACCAGCCTTTGGCAATGTATTGTTAATATATATTAATTTTTGATTAACGGTCACCGCATTTTTTGTTTAAGTGTAGCTAAATTGGTAATAATAATAATAATACTCAGTTCTTTTATAGCGCATAACACATTACAGGATAGCATGTCCCTATGCGCTTCAAATAGAAAGGAAAGAATGACAAGAAAAAGTCATACACATTAGAAAATCCACTTAGAAACAAAGAAGTACGTGTAGTGTTGGACGCTGAGTTCATGAGTGTACAATTTTAACATTGAATAAATACGTTTTAAGAGAAACCTTAAACTTGTTCAAATTATTGTGATTTCTCATGGAATCTGGACGTGAATTCCATACGACTGAGGAGGCGTGCATAAAAGAACCTTCACCGTATGTTTTTGTTGAGGTGGGAGGAACAATAAATAATGATTTTGAGCTTGATCTTAAAGTACGAGTAGGCCGATATAATGATAAAAGTTCACATAAATAAGAAGGGGCAATGTCATTAAAGCATTCGTATGCAAAAACTAATAGTTTAAACAAAATACGGGAGTGAACAGGAAGCCAATGCAGATTTCGTAGTACAGGAGTAATTGATTCGTATTTCCGAGTTCGGGTCACTAATCTTGCCGCTGAATTTTGAATAGTTTGCAATTTTTTGATTTGTCGCTGAGGAAGACCGAAAGGAGACTGTTACAAAAATCAATGTGGCACAAAACAAATGCATGGACTAATTTTTCAGTGGTGGACCTATCCAAAAAAGCACGTATTTGTCCAATCCTATACAAAGCATACGAAGCAGCGCGACATTTTTTAGATATAAAATTCTCAAATGTCAACCGACAATCAAAAATCACTCCTAAGTTTCTACAAGATCTGTTTGCATGTAACAATGTCCCATCTAGATCTATAGACTGAATAGATTGCGTTTCTCGAAAACGTGAAGAAATGTGGAGGAACTCTGTTTTACTACTGTTTAGCTTCAGGCTATTTAGCTGAGACCACTCCTTGATGGCGTGTATACAGTTTAAGATTTCAGTAGTTGGATCAAAATCATTAGACTTTTTAAAGTGATCGTATTGGGTCTAAAATTACCTTCATAGCATTTGTAGGTGCTCAAAGGGCACTAGAAATGTCATAGATAAGAATAAAAGCAATAACCATGCACTTTGAATGCAATTGCAGTCTGAAAACAGAACTAAACTATTTCTTTAACAGTAAATACTTTTATGATCGTTCGCATGGTAAGCCCCTCACCCCATCTTAATAACGCTCTGCAGTGCATGATAACAATGTCACTAAGGAAGTTTTTGAATTGAATTGAATTGACAAAGTTAATTCATACACCATTTCAAGTCACAGCTAAAAGCTGACTCATCTTGAATTCATATATATACAACTGCAACATATAAAAATTCATGCAAATGGCACAATGTAAAAAGGCAAAAAAACACACGATTTGACGTTCAGTAATTAAATTGATGCGATAAAAGAAATAAAAAGAAGACGTCAGAAAGAAAGAAGACAAGTTACAAAAAGGAGGTGCAAACACAAGGGAAAAGGATGAAGAAAGAAATAAAGAAGAAGGAATTATGGTTAACAGTAAAATAACTGTTTACAATTAATGTATTACCAGTGTAACATTAAATAGATAAATTTGTTTTTAAGACAATAGCCTTGTCAATTAAAAGATTTATATTTACATAGCAGTTTAAATGAAATTGAAACAGATGTTGTATGTACTACATAAACGTGAATTATGTTGTATTTTGTATCATAGTGGAGGAAGTAAACAAAATGTCACCCTGTTTAGCAAACTACTCAGTCTAAAAGGAAGCCAATCCCAACAAAAAACGAGTCCGGGATTTCCCGATCCGGACTTGGCAATCTTGAGGTGTCTTACACAATAAACATGCATATTGTCCCTCTGAGCAGGGCCACAGACGGGGAAACCCAAGTAGCAACGATGCTTTCTGGCCCCAAAAAAGAAAAGAAAAAAGTTTTGAATCATGATATATTGTTTTGTTTGGAAAGGAATCGCACTGAACAAATACATTTAGGAAATACAAATCTCTTTGTTAAGGTCAGTACCAGCATGGTAGAAGCTGACACTACATATCATAATTACCCCCAACCAATGACAGTTTATCTTGAAAAGGTTATCTTGAAATCAAAATCTAACTATATACACTGTCGCTCATAAAGGTGGAATATTTTAGTTTTACCCCAATTTATGGAATTATTAAAAAAATTATTTAAAAATAATAGATCTAGATAATAGTATACATTTTCAGATTTGATTGAATAATAATTTGCTAATGTATGTTTTGCGGGACTGCTAAAGCATGTGTATGCTACTATGCTTATTAACTAGGGGACTTACGCCCTCAAGTCATAAATGACAGTAATGAGGATTAATGCACCACAAAAGGGCACTAATATAGCACATCGACACGGTTTTGATCCTGGGGCCTCACAGTTACGAGGCCATTGCTCTGTCACTGAACCATGACTGTTCGCAGCGGGGGCTAGGGTAGGGGGCAGTTTCCATAAATTAAAAAAAAAACAGAAAATGCAAAAAATTTGCAATAATTTATTGCATTTTACCCCGGTCCCCAACATAAAAAAATCCTCTAGACTGCCATGCATTATGGCTCAAGGCATTGGCACACAGAAGATTTTTTTATGTTGTGAACCGGAACCGGAACAATAAATTATTGAAAATTTATTGCATTTTCTGTTTTTTTTTTTTTAATTTATGGAAACTGCCCCCTACCCTAGCCCCCGCTGCGTACAGTCATGGTTCAGTGACAAAGCAATGGCCTCGTAACTGTGAGGCCGCAGGATCAAAACCGTGTCGATGTGCTATATTAGTGCCCTTTTGTGGGGCATTAATCCTCATTACTGTCATTTATGACTTAAGGGCATAGGTCCCCTAGTTGATAAGCATAGTAGCATACATAATGCTTTAGCAGTCACGCAAAGCACACATTCGCAAGTTATTGTTCAATAAAATCTGAGAATGTATACTATTATCTAGATCTATTATTTTTAAATCATTTTTAAAATAATTCCATAAATTGGGATAAAAACAAATATTCCACCTTTATGAGCGACAGTGTATTTGTTCCTGTTTTGTATGATATACATTTCTGTTGTTAATAAAATCGTCATCCATTAACCTTTTCGCACAAATGTGTACAGTTGTGTTCTTTAAAGCTCCACTGCACTAATTATAGCTACTTGAGCCCTCTATATAGCAAGCAATGCCTAACCGATGACCGTTGGTCCCCCATGGTTCCCTTTTTCTTATGTTAATTGAGAGCTGATTTGATGAGATAACTAATTGTCATTGACCCTGCAGGGAAGTCTTATCCCTCCTGGCCAAACTAGTGCAGACAGGCTTTAAAACGTTTATTTAGATGCATTTTATCCCTATGTTCTATTTACTTGTATGTTATTGACTTTGTAACATTGTTCAGATGATAGAAAATGGTTCTAAGGTAGTGATTTCAATGCTAGATGTAAAATTAAAGATAATCTGAAAGTTTCAGTCAAAACAAACCATTATCAACAATAAAAATTGAGGGAAATTGATCTGATCGATTCCTTTATTCTCCCAACTACATTATTACAATGTAATTACATTTTAGGTGAATGTAAGTCGTCACTAAGCAATGAATTAACTCTATATATACCATTCCATACATTTAAGTGTTGACATATTTTAAAAAGCCTGTCTTATGTCCTATTTTCATACGATTGGGAAATTCAAAAGTGGTTAGGAGAATTTACTGTTAGAGGGTGTTGCACAGTGATACCGTTCAAATTCAAAGAAAACCATAAATATCTTTGTGGTTTGAGAATTTGATCAGGATTGTTTTGCATGTTATAGGGTTAGTACGGTAGAAGGAATATATTAAGTAACATTTCATACAAAAACTACTCAGTTTTTTCACCAACCTACAACAATGTTATCGAGTCACTTTAACTGAAAAACGGCCTCTCGGCTGAGGGCAACCTATTAGGCTATTAGATAGTTTTAACACAAATCACGACTGAGTATTGTTTCATTTTATTAGATTTTATAGGGGGGCTATCCCTTGGGTTTATATTCGATTCTCATTATCTCCTCCTTGTTTTTGGGGGGATTTAAAGAACAAGATTTGATATCTCTGTTTTGAAATGAAATTCAGATACATCAAGAGACATGGGAAGAACGAGATAACACAAATCTCTGTCGCAATTGAATCTAACCTTAGTTTTAACCGCTATGGTGCATGTACAAATGCATCACATCATGCCTATGTATTTTTAATACTATAAATGCCCTAAATTATCACCTCCCCAAGATTAGAACGACTTGTATGAAAAATGTACTATTTTATAAAGGTCTATTAATATGGAATAATATATCTCAGGAAATTATAAAATGCAAAACTCTCAAACTTTTTAAAATTATATTTAAACAATTCCTGTTAGATAAGTATAATAATCAGTATTAAGAGCATGGGCAAGTTTGACAGTTTCGTTTGCTCTGATTGTACGTGAAAGTAAATTTTAGTATGTTTTTTTTTTCTTCCTGCATGTATGTGTATTAGGGGTAGGCTTTCATAAAAGGAATCCCTCCTTTCTGGCGGATGCGAGTTACTGACATTAATTGTCCTTGTGCAAATACATGTACGTGCTTAGCCAAAGTGCAACATTTTTCAACTGGTGTGTCACAAGATATCTTTAGGGGTGCAGTGGGAGAATTTAAGGATTTTTGTTTAAAGTCATCATTTTGGAATATCGTCGACTTCATGATACCAAAATATTAGTACATACTATTTAATGAGGAACTAGCATTTAAATATACTATGTCCCTTTTGCAGCCAACATCAAATTATGTAGAACTTTGCAGGAATTATGACTATGTCATGTATGTCCTAACTGTGAAACTTAAATACTAGCAATGTTCTAGTATTCAAATTATATAAGGAAACCCTTTTTTTCTTTGGTAATAACAACCATCAAATGAGCAATAACAGGTACATGAGCATTTGTCTACATCAATAACCCACCACTTGTAATGGCCAAAATGTGTAGCACAAAACGAACGACCATTCGGTAAAAGGGTCTGAAAGTCAGACCATTACTTATATTATTGCAATCCCTTAAGTCGATTCGACAACTAATTGTCCATATTTTCCCAATAAAAGCCATCTTTAAGCCCTTTCGTTTTGAGGGAAGTTCTAAATTAGTTCAAATACCGTTGGAATTTTACCTTTTCATTTGTTTGGCTTGCAAATGGCACTTAGTACCTTTAATAGATAATTAAATGTATTTCTTTCTCGCTAGCTTCGCTAGATCGATCAAAGCAGTAGTACCCGCAGTGGGTTTTGGGACGGCCATAGGTTTTGTACACGAATTTCTTTTCATAAAGTCAGAGACGATGATGATGATGAACAGAATTTGTATGGCGCCATATATCAGTTTAAAAAATATTCAAAGGCGCGAGCTCCTCCAATAAAATTAGCATTTAAATGTCTGAAGGAAGATGTGAGTTTTGAGTGAAGCTTTGAAGTGGTCCAGGTTGTCAATTTCGCGAATAGATGATGGGATGGAATTCTACAGGCTAGGAGCAATAGAGGAAAATGCCCGGTCTCCATATCCCTTGAGATGAGTAATGGGCATCTGGAGAGTAAGGCCAGATGAAGTCCTGGGCGAAGATGACGCCGCTCGATTAAAGATGTCACATTTGCTGGGGGCTGACCATGAATTGCCTTAAATGTGAGCAGCGGGAACTTGAATTCAATTCTGCTCTTGACAGGAAACCAATGTAGCTCAGCCAGGACAGGAAAGATGTGATCATGCTTCCTCAGCCCAGTAAGCAAACGTGCTGCTGCATTCTGTACTGCTTGAAGTCTGTTCAAGGTTGCAGAAGGAAGGCCAGCTAGAAGAAATTACAGAAATCGAGTCTAGAGGAAATGAGTGAATGGATAAGGCTTTCTGCTACCATCCTCGTAAGCAATGGTATAATGGCTGCAATGTTAGGAAGCTGCAAGTAAGCAGTCTGACATACATGTACCTGTGAAATGTGCCTGTCCATTTTCATGGACTGATCAAAGTAGACCCCAAGGTTACGGGCGCTTACCGTAGGAGAGACAGACACATTAACGAGACACCTAACATGAAAGAACTTGAGGACAACCTAGCTTGCAAGAACGGGAAGAACAGGCCATGGCAATCACCGAGGAACTCAGGGACGAAAATTATAAAAAAAATATATCTCCGGGGGAATGGACGAAGAAGAAGCTACAGAAAAGGCTCACGTGAAAGTTTCATGGGCTGTTAAACGCACTTGTTTCGATCTTTACTCCAAGTTCTTGCAGCAGAACGTGTACCTTGGAGGAGCTGACATCGATATCAATCATGTAATTACGTCTGATCTCACAGAAAAAGTAGAAAATGGCATAAATCTTCGGAAAGCCGTGCAAACCGTCTTAGCAAGACACGGTACACAATTCGAGGGTTTATTCCAGTATCAGGATGAGAATGACGATGAAAGTGAAGAAGATACGGAGGGTGCAGAGGAAAGCGACAACTATTAAAGGCTTGACATCATCTTGATATCACATTGACAAAGAATAATTCGTAGACAACCCTAATAATATAGATATAATATTTCAACATGTTGCACATCAATCGACCTTTTTTAGTTTAAACTTGCATACCTGCACGGGTCCCCCCACAAAATTCTAGTTGAAAATATTTTTTTATATTTTATCTCTGCTCTCTTGTAACATAACTAAATTGTAATTGTTATCTTTGTATTTTAACGTGTTTTACATGAAGTTGTTCACATTAAAACGGGAAAAATGAATTAAAATAAAGTAAAATGTTTTTGTTTTATTTCATTGATGTGTATATTCTACGTCAGAATAGTCGTACAACATACAAAGTAAGTCAAGAATGATGTTTTGAGAGAGTTCAAACACAGCTATGAATATATCAAAGTAATGTGGGAAAGTGCAAAGAACTCGGCGATATGAACAGGTCAGAGTAAAACAAGCTCCAGTTGTCGAAAGTCTTGTGAGAGGGTCATACAGTCAATGCACGATCAATAAGAAACAACAGTACTATTGCTGAAAAGAGGTAATTCAAGTACAAAAGACACTAGACCTATAACAAATCAATACCCTTTACAAATAGGCTACAATACGCTCCTCGTGTTGCCAGGCGAGAATCACAGTATGGGTAAATACACAGACCCTATGTTCCTTTATTTTGTTGATCAAACAATAGATATTGGTCCGACCTCCAACGGCGTTGTAAACCTTTCTCAGAGAGTCTAACACAAAGTATAGAAAGAAAGTAAAAAAGAGTCGAAATCCCATTGACACACGTGTTATAAGTCACTTTTTTATTTTTAAATCTAAGGCCTCAAAGAAAAATACCTATCCAATATTCAAAACGTCAAAAATCCCTTAGATATACGTGTTATAGGTCACTTTTTGCTGGAAAAAACTAAATCCAGAGGATAATGAATAGTTCTTTAAGTGAAATTCAAAATTTCAAAATCCCGGAAACATAAGTCGGGTTTTTTTCGAACAAAACTATGCCAAAACTTTTGTACACGAGTCAATCAAAAATAGTATAAGTATGAAGAAAACCTATGACCGTCCCCTAAGTGAATGCGGTTTACTCATAACCGTTACAAAAATGACGATTTAATAATAATAATAATAGTGTAAACTTATAGAGCGCAACGAAGTGTCTCATACCTTCATATTTGAGCAACGAGGTGCCATGATTAATATTATATCTCTTCTATCGAAGTTACAACTTGACCATGCTCGTCCTCTTTACTCACTCGCAACATTAAAGGTAATACAAAGTTTTGGGAAATTTTGAAAATTGGGTGGATAGTGAATCTTTACAATTTTGATATATGAAGAGCTTGGTTCCAAAAGGAGCTAAATCCATATTTTATGAAAATGGACTTTTTTGTCTGAAAATAATCTTTTCCTACTTGGGAACAAAATGCACTATTTCACATTTCAAAATTTCATCTGGAAGTATGAAAAAATGTAGGTACAATCACTATGAACATGACTGACAAAGAGAGCGGACAAAATATACAGTTCCTCAGGTAGAGAAAGGAACATCCCTTCACTGCTATTATGTAAAAATGTGTAGAACAGGTGTCACATGCATATTCATCTTTTTACATAATAGCAGTGAAGGGATGTTCCTTTATCTACCAGAGGAACTGTATATTTTGTCCGCTTTCTTTGTCTGTCATATTCATAGTGAATATCATGTTTCATTCCAAAAGGAGCTAAATCCAAATCGGTTTCATTCCAAAAGGAGCTAAATCCATTTGACCAATCAGAGCGCAGTATTGAACACACACCTCTTGCTTGGCTTTGTTTCCAGGCACGCGCGCGTGCACCAGTACACACACAAGTACACACAGTTCCCTACATAGCTTTCTGCTTTCAAAGATTTTACATTTCTGCTTGAGACTGCCATTGCTCCGAAGATAATACATAAGCTAAGCTTTTTTGCACATTACATTTGAATTATGGAGGAACCAAGTGTAGAGTTTATTGATATTACTAATCATCCTAGGAAGAGGAAGAAAAATGAGGAAAGCTGGACGAAAAAGCAGGCAAAACAACGAAGAAACAGTGGTGAAGGTAAGTTGACTTTCTTTGATGAGTGTACTGTGTGTAGTCCCATTCATATGATTTGGGCGGAGATTGTTGTTGGTATGTCAAATTTGCTACTGAACAAGACTGCACTTTTAAATTGGTTTGTTTAATCTAAATTTGATAAGTTAGGCATTACAGCAAATATTTCAAGTTTATGTAGATCTATGTTACTAGCTAACTTAGACGGATAAGATAAAATTCCACAAATCATTACCATGGACACGGTGTTGATTGTTTACAAGTAGTCTATTATTGTATAAATAATAACAAGCGTACATACTCATCTAATAGCGCACTAAAAATTGATCCATTTTTCTGCACAAAAATAAGACACGTCATAATAGGAGATAACAGGTGCGCATTGCCACATGTCAAATTGAGACATTATTAATCTTTCTGCAGTTTTTGTATGTATCACTTTAGATCTAGGACCAAACACTGTTAAAGAAAATAAAAATATAATAGATAAATGTGACGTTGAAATATGGACTTCATGAACCAATGATCATTGATTTCTCCTTACTCCATGTAACCGTAGGAAAAAACCCAGCCGTCGGATGCCGTCATTTGCCGCAGAGTTACTGCAAGGTGGCAAGGCTCACAGAGGGAGACATCGAGGATGCTTTCCAAGCCTACTACATAGACTCTGATAAAGTGCGACAAGATACCTTCATCATGTCCCATGTCACACTCAACCCTGTCTTCCGCCGTCGAACTGTTGGACCAGCCAGGACATTTGCCCCTACTTTCAAGGTAATTACTAACCGGGACTTTGTAAGAGGGTGGTAATTTTTATGGAAACCTTAAAAAAAAGGGAATTCAAATCTGCAAGGTATCATTAAATGTTTATGATATTCAGTAAACAAAGAGTCTTTAGGAAATCTCTGCTAAAAATTTGATATTGATGATTCTAACAAAATACTATGAATGATATTCTTCTTGATTGTAAATACCAAGCATAAATTATAGTCTATGATTACAGGCCAATTCGATTTTGTATAGAAATTAATGTTCATTAGTGCAGAAATTTATCTTTTGCTTTATTGATATATTTAAAAAAAATATCTAATTTGCCTTTTCATTTTCTAATTCCTTTACGACATAGATTACTACACAACAAGGCAAGCATGTGGAAGTTTGTTCAGCCTCCTTCAAGTCTATCTTCGCCTTGGGAAAGAAACGACTATCGAACTTGATGAAATACGCGTGGGAAAACCAAGACAATCCCAGGCCAGAGAGAAGAGGAGGTCAACGAGAAAAAGATGGATTTGCCGAGATAAAAGATCTCATTCACGCTCAAATCAAGTCTTTCAGATGCTGTGCCTCCCATTATGGACGAGCCAAAACTCCACATAAGCGCTATCTTCCTAGCTCCCTCAGCATCCGAAGAATGTGGGAACTATTCAACACCGATAATACTGACCAGGCTGTGAAGTACACCACGTACTACAATATCTTTGTGAGAGAATTCAACATTGGTTTTGGCAATCCCAGGACAGATGTTTGTTCATTCTGCATCGGACATAAAGCGAAGATTGCATCTGAGAGGGACAATGAAAAAAAAGATCTCTGATCACAGAGTTACTTGTTCATCGCAGCAGATCGAGAAAGTTTTATGAACTGATGTCTACGAAGCCCGATGACTCAACACTTATGGTGTCTTTTGATCTGATGCAGAATCAGGCACTCCCCAAGTCTCCTGTAGGTGAAGCGTACTATGCGAGACAACTTTGGCTGTATGTTCTTGGCATTGTGGAACATAAGCCTAGTGGCGAGAAAAATGTCCCTGGTACGCAGACCCACGAAGACGTCCACTTCTACTCCTGGGGCGAGCAAGAGATGGGAAGAGGGGCCAATCAAGTGGCCAGTGCTCTCAAACACTTCCTGGATAGGCGCTTGTCCACAGATCCAGGTATAAAGAAGGTGATGTTGTTCAGTGACTCCTGCGTCGGACAGAACAAGAATTTTGCTGCCCTAGGTTTGATTAACATGCTGGCAACACAGCATCGTGTAGAGATTGAACACATATTTCCCGTCCGAGGCCACTCGTATATGCCCGCCGACAGGGCATTTGGAAGAGTGGAAAAGAGACTTCGACGTAAAGAGATGATTCTCCTTCCCTCAGACTACCTTGCGGAATTTGCAATAGTGGGCCAGGTGTACGTGCATGGAGTGGACTGTAGGGCATATGAAGTGAAGGAAGCATTTGAGAAGGTCATCAAACGTCCAGCCCCTTTCAAGATAACAGATGCTAAGCGTACCGTGGTAAGACCACCCCCGCACAAATCACTGTCTGCAATAACTACAGCGCACCAGGGACACAATACACCCTACTGAAAAGAGGAAAGAAGTGGTCAACAATCACGCTCCAGCCCCTGCAAACAGAGAGCTTCGTGAAGCCAGCCACACAGAAAGACGTCCTTAAATTGCTGAATGTAATCGGATTCACGTTGGATGACAACATCGAACCAGATGTGAGACCTTGTACCTATACCCAGACAGTAGCTAACTTCCACAGACCAATATGCCAGCCAACTGATGCTATGGACATTAGTTCAGATGACAGTGATTCTGAAGATGAAGCTACAGTAGCTATGTACGATGATTAAAGGGATGTGGTAGCTTAGAAAGATATGAGCTGTATTACTCTAAATGCTATCAAGACATGTAATATTGTGTAAAAAAATGAATCCATGAAAAAATGCATTTCAAAAGCATCATTGTGCGCTTTATAAAAGGAAGAAACATCTAAATAACCAGAAATGCGAGACTGGTTTCCCTAATGGACTGCAGTGTTATGCTTAAGTGTACCCCATTATGGTTTTATAAACAGTGGTATTTACCGGAGTCATAGATATCTTGATAACGTCATATATTTAAAACCGTTATAATCATGGTTGTTTATTTATCCTTATCATTATCAAACACAGATATCAACATTTAACAATTTATTCAATCAAGTCTTCGCAAATTTACAAAATCTCTTTACGCTATTTACATTCTAATGTTATTTATTCTTAATTACATATTGAGCATATATTTTGTTTAAATACTTGCCAGGTTTTTTATCTATTTTAGAAGAAAAGAAAAGAGATTGCTGTATATCCACTCTCAAAGCAGTTTCGACTTTGCTAGTGCTTTTTACTCTTTGAGTCATGATGAAGAAATTAAACAACGCATCGCAGTTTCATTCCAAAAGGAGCTAAATCCACGGGAAAAAAAATTAATTAAAACTCCGAAATAACTGGTGGATTTTTTTGTGTGGATATATTATTGGTCCAGAGGGACACCTTGAACATATATAACAAAATGAAGGTGCATTGCTAAACGGAAAGTGGAGAAATAAAAAAAGGTGATTTACTCAGAAGTACCCAAAGTGGATTTAGCTCCTTTTGGAATGAAACTCTTCATATTTTGATGCTCCTGTGCATGTATTATAAGCACTAAAAAAATTAGCCTCTAAAGCACTTCTGTTTTCGAGCAAAATTGAATATAAAAATTTGCCGGTGCTCCCGGTAAATTTTGATAAATTTCAAATAGCGCCTATGGCCGTTCAATGGTAGCTGCGACCATGAAAATCTCAGAATATTGTAGTTGTGATGTATAATTTCCAAACGGGAATAGCTAATCGGTCGATTTTAGTCAAGAAACATTGTTTCATAGCTAAATTAATATCATGACCTTGAGGGGAGCTATACAACATAAAGAGTTTATTATTCATAATTTCATAACTTAACCCGTTGGCTACTAAATTATCTAATTCCCATAGGCTTAACACAGGGACCACCAGGTTCCAGTAAGCAATGGGTTAAGACTCGATTTCAACCGCGACAACGATCAATAACTATTGTAGGAACGCATATGCTTCTAATATGTTAATATGTTAATTTGCGGCAGCGAGGTACCTGCAGGCTTAATTATATATTTGTATCGAGAGTGTTGACCATAAAGCATAATTTTTACTAAATCGAAAGTGTTAATTTTGGGCCTGCTCGAACGGTTCGCTCACTCGCAAAATTAAAAAAACAAAACAAATGCGCCAATATTTTCATGGCACATGAGACGTGTCAAAGTGATGTTAAGTCAATCTTCTGTAAATGTTTTTGTGAATGGGTATGACGCGAATTTTTGTATTTCATAAAATGTTGCCTTGACTAAAGAAATGTTGAAAAACGCTGCCCATAGAGTACCGAAGTGTAGGCAGCGTACCAGCCCAGGTACCTCAGTCACACCGCCAAACTGACCGATTCTTGGCCATAGACGTAATGAAATATTTTCCCCTCTGTCGTCGGTCCCGTGAGAGTATCAAGGCGCTTTAACAACGCGACGGAAGGCAAAGAGGACGGGAGAATTCACTGAACCGAGATCAAATAATGTATGCAGTTCAGATTCTGTCTATTGAAAAGCTATTATTCTTATCAGGTGAATGAAATAATTTGTATTGAGGCACTTCACAAAGACTTATGCATTAAATTTGGTTACATTACGAAAATGGTCTATTGTACGGCGATACAACTCTTCCGTCGAGTTTAGGGAACGAACGCTATTATGGCTGAGAACACTATTGAGTGACTGACTGACTTCTTTTTTTTTCTTTGGTAATAACATACATAACATGAGCTATAACAGTTTAATATATGAGCATTTGTCTACATTAATAAACCACTACGTGTAATGGCCATAACTAAACTGATTGAATCGTTGTGCAGCACATAACGTACGACCATTCGGGACAAGGTTTTGAAAATCAGACTATTACCTAGGTGATTGCAAACAATGTTGATTCGACAACTAATGGTTGTTTTTCCCACAAAAAGCCATTTCAAATTAACCCTTTCGTCTTGAGGGAAGTTCTATTTAAGTACTGTCTTCAATATTTTTCATTTTTTTCATTTTTTTACCTGCAATTGGGACAACGTACTTTTAATAACAACGAATTTCAGAAGAAAAAACAGATAACAGTAACATATCATTGATGTGTGTAGAAAATTACAATAATAATAATATTTAGCTTATAGCGCTTAATACAAATGTCTCTAAGCGCTTTACAAATATATTATTACCCCGGTCATTGGATCCAGTGCTTGCCCGCACACACTGTGTGCACAATCTCCACTCCCTGGGAAGCATTCCAGCCAGGCGTTACATGACGCTCAAAAACTGTTTGACCAACAATGACGGTCGCATCCTACCGGGTACCCATTGAACACCTGGGTGGAAAGTAGCACGTGCAGGTTTATTAGTGCCGTGTCGGGATTCGAACCCTCGACTTCGCATCCCCAGTCAAGCGCCTTAAACCACTCGACCACGAGTAACATGCCATTTCTTTCTAAAATACATGATACATGTATCAGCTCAATGCCCAGACAAATCTCAAGGAATGCTTTTAGGAGGGGGGGGGGGGGGACTAATGAGCGGAGTCTTTATCTCGAATCGCGCTAGCTAGCCCCTTATTCCTCCAGACATTAAAGTAATTTGTTGTATGACCGAGACATTGTGGCCTTGGGGCAAAAGTTTTTTCAGATCAAAAGAATGTTCGGATAATGTAGATACAAGGAAACAATACCCCATACCCCTAACCTTGTCAGCTTAAAATATGAATGACGTAATTCTTCAAAATTCAAATGATTATTATCTACTAAGATAAACTGGGGCAAACTTGGAATGCCTAGTCAGAATTGTGAGATACAATAGACCGTCATGAATGTGCATGCGGCGAGGAAAGCAAAAAGTACGTCAGCGATTTGGCAAGCCCCCCTATAGTATTAAGCACATTAGGAATTAGGCAATGTATATGTATGAATGTGGATGTTTGGTTATGTTTTTGCTTTTTTTTTTACCTGACTCCTAAGAAAGCATGTGTATGCTAGTAAGTAACCCACCAGGGGACCGAAGGGTTCAAGTCCTCTTCGAGGATCTTGATATTGACATTGGATTAATGCCCTACCTATAAGGCCCCTAGCACCTCGACTGGGTTTCGAACCTGGAACCTCCCTACCACCTGAGATGGTGAGGGTGTGTGTGTGTGTGTGTGTGTGGAGGTACGTGGTTGTGTTATTAGCTCGGGCAAGGACAGTTGTGCGTGTGTGTGTGTATGTGTGTGTGTGGGTTGGTGTGATTGTGTGTGCTTCTGTGTATGTTCACGCGAGCAATGTCGGTGACTGGTTAGGACCACCTTACCCGCCCCCTTTTCCCCAGGCACATGCAAAAGGGGAGGGGTTAACGCCAATTATGGCACACTCTCCAAACTTCAGCGCAATACAAAATTAGGGTTGGAGCTAGCACTGAAATTCGGAAGCCCATTTAAGGTTTGGGCTATGCCAGGATCTAGCGGTACCACGCTTGATCTTCCGACTTTGAATTTTGGAATCGTTTTCTTTTTGGATACCTGTTAAACTAGCTTCATCAGTGCATGCGAGGAAGGCTTCGGACTTGAGAAGCATTGTGTCGGAAGCATCCTCTTTTAAGTGGGGTTAGGTAAGCAACATAATATTAATGATAATGGTAATGATGATGATGATGGTGAAGATGGTGTGGTCTAGTAGATAAACCGCCCGACTGCATATCACAAGGTACGGGGTTCAAATCCCCCGAAACTAACGTCATTTGGCAAGACGTTTATCTACATTTGCCACTCTCCACCCAGGTGTTAAATGGGTACCCGGTAGGATGCGAAAGTTAATATAGTTTATTCAGCATTGTGATCGTCTGTAAGATCGTACCTAGCTAGAATGCTCCCCATGGGGCGGAGGATGTGCATACATTAATAATAATAATAATAAACCATTCTTATATCAATAAAAATAATTTTAAGTCCCTATGCGCTTAGAAAAAAGGAAAGAAAGGATAATGGCAGACATGAGGGAAGAGAAGAGAAAGAATAACTGCTTTGTCATAACATTGTACTAAATTAAAAAACAAACAAATGTGTCTTTAAGAGACTCTTGTAATTTTCTACTTTATCAACCTGCTTAGATGACTAAGTAATTTATTCCATAACTCTGTATCTCCCAGTTGAAAGGATCTCGCACTATGGTTATTTGTTGATATTGAGGGAGGAACTAACAAGGATTGTGACTGAGAGTGAAGGTTTCTTGCCGGGCGATTTTTTGTAATCAATTGCTGTTAGTAATCAGGGCCTAATCCTTGCGTGCATAAGAACACCAATGTCAAAATCTTAAAATCAATTCGTTTTTTTTTACATTTTATTTTGTGTGCGGGCATGTCTGAATCCGTTGACCAGGGTAGTAATATTTCTGTAAAGCCCTTAGAGACATCGTTGATGTATCAAGCGTTATATAAAAGCGGATTATTATTATTATTATTATTATTATTATTATTATTATTTGTCATTATTATCATTGTTATTTATATGCTACTATCACTATTACTACTACAGTCAAACATGTATATAAAGTTCACTACTATTATAAGAAAAATTTTCATAGATAATACACTGTCGCTCATAAAGGTGGAATATTTTTTTTTTATTCCAATTTATGGAAATATTTTTAAAATAATTTAAAAATAATAGATCTAGAGAATAGTACACATTCTCAAATTTTATTGAATAATAATTTGCCAATGTGTGTTTGGCGTGACTGCTAGTGTAGTAGTGTATGCTACTATGCTTATTAACCAGGGGACCTATGCTCTTAAGTCATAAATGACAGTAATGAGGATTAATGCCCCACAAAAGGGCACTAATATAGCATATCGACACGGTTTCGATCCTGGGGCCTCATAGTTACGAGGCCATTACTTTGTCACTAAACCATGACTGTACGCAGCGGGGGCTAGGGTAGGGGGGCAGTTTCCATAAATTGAAAAAAAAAACACAAAAAATGCAATAAATTTTCAATAATTTATTGCATTTAACCCCGGTGCCTAACATAACAAAAAAAATTGTGTGCCCATGCCTTGAGCCATAATGCATGGCCGTCCAGAGGATTGTTTTATGTTGGGGACCGGGGTAAAATGCAATAAATTATTGAAAATTTATTGCATTTTATTTTTTATTTTTTATTTATGGAAACTGCCCCCTACCTTAGCCCCCGCTGCGTACAGTCATGGTTCAGTGACAAAAAAATGGCCTCGATTAATCCTCATTACTGTCATTTATGACTTGAGAGCGTAGGTCCCCTAGTTAATACGCATAGAAGCATACACATGCTTTAGCAGTTCCGCAAAACACACATTGGCAAGTTATTATTCAATAAAATCTGAGAATGTATACTATTATCTATATCTATATGTTATATGTAACCACGGCCCTGCTGAAAAACAGCTTTTGCTGAATGCGGGCACAATTGTATTATGTTTTTAACCGTGAATAAATAAAATGTACCATACCATATACCATACCATCTATTATTTTTAAATAATTTTTAAAATAATTCCATAAATTGGGGGGAAAACTAAAATATTCCACCTTTATGAGCGACAGTGTAGATAATGGGGGAATGACAATATACAACAGATTTTGCAGATGATTTAATCATTTATAAAGTTACATTTAATTGTAGGTCCGTAGAGATATTCAAGAATAAAAGGTTGGGAAAAAAGGTGCATGTTTCTGGATTTCTTATAATTATATCACGTTTGACCTCTGCTTAAATTTCGATTAGAAAGTCATTTATAGAACCAAGCTGCGCTCAAAGGTAAAAACCAGTTTTGGAAACGCCCCAATTTCAAAAAATGAAATGGAAGCTTTTATTACCAATCATGTAAAAGAATATGTTTTGAATAATACATGATGATACAAAATTTGCCGGAAAACCGCCTACTATTTGATACATTTGGTAAATTAGTTTATCTATTGGACTATGAGAGATAAAAACGCATGTGTCGCGCACGTGTGCGTAGTCCCATATACATCTTTCTATGTACAGTGCTTGTAACTTTATGAAGACTGGGCCAAATTTCTTATCATTTTGATGACTCCAGAACCTTGCAGTACATCTATTTCCGATCGATTTCACAACGTTTCTTTCACAATGCAATCGCATGACCATAACTGGTATTTATCTTTAAGAATAGTAATAATCATAATGATGATAATAAAATGTCGATCATTTAGGAGCGTTAGAAACAGGAAGTACCCATGCGCTTAATATAAATATACAAATAGTGAAGAAAAACATGAAATACATACACTATGCAAATAGGTACATCTCGTTAAATTAATGAGGGAGGAAGTATGTTAATGAGGATATTTGGAAAGAGTCGATACATAATATGTTATTGACCAAAAATGGGACATGGTTCCGTGTTTGTGAAGCAGCCACAGTAAAACATTGTCCCGGTAGATTACAGTTTGGATTGGGGAATATTTAGTTTGTAATTGTTAGTACTGTTGTTTAAATAGGGTTACGATCTGGTGTGTATGTATTTAGGGTTTATTGATATTGAGGTGCCACGTTATAATCAATTGTGTCGCATTTACGTCAAGACTACTAGAATTTAATTACTCTACTTTGGGCATATACTTGAGCCTTTAAAATAGAAAACTTTTGTTTTGTTTACCTATTTTCATGAAATGAGTGACAATATGATCTATTCCGGAGATAATGTGTACATCTTCTCAGAATTTACCGATCAATTCAATTTGACAAATAAAGAGAAGAAACAAACTTTATCTATCATAAATAAATCATATCGTCACAATCGGTTCATTTAAAAAAAGGGGGTTGGAAAAATAATAAAATCAAATTTATGTAATGATGTATGAATGATTTATTTACTTTTCCACTAGAATGCACTGATTCTACTTGGATATTATATCCATTTTTTAATTTTCGTATTTATATATTTATTACACATCTTTAAAAAGAGGGGTAGCCCAATCAGCAAATAAATACTGGTTTTCGTAGAGGCCCTTCATGACACAAACAAGTATATACATTTTATCAACACATCAAAATATAAATAAATATAGAAAATTACAAAATACGACTTTAACAAACAAAAATTGCAAACCAGGTTAAAAATATGGATTGAACATAGAGAATAACGAAATGAGTTTAAAAAAAATGTATATAATACAAATTCCATCGATTTATAATGTTTATGTTGTTTTAAGTGAGAGAAAAAATTGGGACGGAAGGAGATCACAGAGCGAGAAATAAATATATCGAATGAAAATAAAAACGATTATCTATATATTAGAGGATACTTGGATAGACTCACAGTCTCTTAAAAAAATATTGAAAGGAAAAGTAGAAAGTATCAGTTTCATCACTAAAACATGGTGTTTAAATCAGGGCGCTCCAATTTTACACTGCAATAGGTCTCAATCAAGAGATCAATTTTGGAATAATTATATGCATCAAAATTGTAGTGTATTTTCCTGAATGTACTTAACTCACCTAAATCCTTAAATGTAGCCTCTGTTTGCATGCTAAGTAGGAATTAATAACTCGATCGTGAAATAACCAATTAGAAGACCTTAGAAGAATTAATACTTGATCCTGAAATTAATGTATGATTAAATCTTAAAGAAATTTGCAATTCGATCTTAAAACATTTTATGGGGATCAATGATTTGATTTTAAAAAACTTATTAATTAGATCTTTAAAGATCCTTGACATAATTAATTATTCGATCCCAAAGGAATTTCTAATTCAATCTCGTGAATTTTTTAGCATTGATCAGATGTTCATTTCCCTTATTTAGTAGAAACTAATTTTGAAATCTACGATCTTTTGCACGAGATTGTATAGGTAAGCTTCTAAATTGCAATTGATTAAGTCTCAATTTGTGTGATAATTTATCTGGTATAGTTATTTGTTATTTTACAAAATCAATATCAGATGCTGGCATAATCTTTACATGGCTGGTAATTCTTTTTCCTAACTTTTACTCTTTTAATATTTTTCTCAAGAGTTACGCTGTTGCCTATTACGCTATTAATTATTATTATTATTAACATTCATTATATGCAAATAAATTCTTTTCCCTTTATTTCGTTACAACATAAACTGGATCACGGAAAGAAGGGATGCTCAGTTGAGTTTGTCTTGTTGAATCAGATTGTCATCGTTAAATCGAGTGTTTATTCAATCTGTATGAAAAATAAAAAATGAAGAAATCGTGATTGCTAATCATTTCTTAAAACCAATACATCGTTCTATCAAACCATTCATTATTTACATTGTTAATTTGCACTGAAACAATTAACTTTTGAGATTTCATTAACGTCATTGCTCGTTGTAAATCAAAGGAGTTTTTATATCAAAACAAATTTATTTACATGTGAAATGCGCACTAGTCATAATTTAAACTTGTTTGGTCTGTTCTATTGTATGGAGGAGAACGTTTATAATTCTCCGTTGTCCATGTACATGTTCAGCCCCGATGTATTATATGCAAATTGTTATGATTTTTCAAATTATAATTATATTATCTCCCCCAATTGACATATTAATGTATTCATTTGTCTCTGTTCTTTTAAAAAATCCATATGTTTTTTTTTACATGAAGGTAATACTATGATTATTTGGGGGGTCTATTCTACAGGCCCGGCTTCTCAGTGGATCCCTCCATTTCCACAGTGTTTGTCAGTTAAAGATGATACATAATTAACAGCAAAAGTTTCTTTTTTCGATTAGTGATTTGCAAAATGCATTTTCATTAATGTGCAATTAATTCTTTGATCGACTTTTCGTCATTATCGTTAATATTGATTATCTTTTTTGGAAATGAAACTAAAACCGAAAGCGGAAGTAAAATCGAAACATACATAATCTGGTTTATGGGGAATAGTAGAGGTGATATCGTAAAGTGGTCCATTAACTTGACTCTCAAACCAAGGGTTGAAGGTTCGTATCCCAACCCGGCACTTACGTCATTTGGACATTAGTTAATTAAAGACATTAATCCAGATTTGTCACTCTTCAGTCACGTGTAAATGGGCACCTGGCAACAGCTGGGTAGATAATAATTACAAGGCCCGATAAGAACCGCATTGATGCTGATGAGGGTGACCTGGGTGTAACAAGTTCTTGTACAAAACAACAAATAATTCGGTTTTATATTACACAGGGTACCAACATGAGTATTAATACTTCCTCCGGGCCCTGCTTAGTAGATTAATATAAGACCATATAAATAATTAATTTTAATAATAACGGTGTTTATAGTACTGAAGTCTGACCGGAGTACAATAAAACGCCAACGACGGTCTGTAATTAACTGGAAGAAGAAGAAAAAGAAGAAAAAGAAGAAGTGCTACGTTTGCTGCTTCCAAACCATTTTTTGCTAAACAATGGTGTGGTAATCACAGCAGCGACAACCACTAAAAAAACAAAATATCACATAAAGTGACGTTTTAGTGGGTAAAAATATTTTTTATGTAATCGACACACTAAATAAAATATAAAATAATGTATGCGCACACCCGTTGCCGTATATACATGAATACACAAATCCTATACATTAGGAGAAAAAACACCTATCAGAACTAATTTGGGAATTTACCAAAGGTGAAAAGGGCCATTTATGAGAAGAAGAAGGAATCTTATTGAAAAAAGATTTGGGGTACTTATAAAGAAAAAGGGGCGCTTATTAAAAAGGAAAAGTGGGATGTGTCAAAATAAAAATAGGTTATCATCAGAGATAGAAGAGAGCACGTATTATAAGGGGGAAGGGGTCACTTTGAGGGTACTTTAAAAGGTGGGGCACTGTGCCCCCCTCCCTGGATGCGTAATTAGCCCCCCCCCCCCCCCCCGGAGCGCCGCCTTTATGTAGTTTGTATGACGGTTAGCACTACGCATTGACGCGTGTAGTGGTACGCTAAAGAAAAGCAATTGAACTTGGCTCGCTTTATTTGTCAGCGGTAATGACACAAACCAATTCGAAATATATATCAAAAGGATCCAGGAAATTCGATGTGTATGATGCATGGGTTCATAAACTTTAATGGCTTGTATAATGTGTTAATTTACCATTCGAACGCTATGGAAGCGACGGGGGAACTGAGAGCGCATACCCGCTCTTTGTGATGTGGTATCGAAGTGAAACACAAAGAAATATTTTCCAAGATGTACTAAGCTTTTTGACATTAAACAAAGATGGATGTAACATTAACATTTCCTCGCATTCTTAAATAAAATTATATTTGATTTACGCCGCTGTCATTTCCAAGTTTGTACACCGAAATAAAACACTAGTGGAAACACAGCGAAAGAGATAAACAAACAGAAGGCTTATGTTTATTAAATACTGTATATGAAATAAAAACAGGTCTCAAACTTACTTTCTTCATAACTCCCACATACAAACAAACACACACACACATCCTCAAATCCTCTGACAATCGCATTTAAAATATAAACAAGCAATGATCAGATGAAACGATGAGTCTTTTCGTTTCTTGATAAATTCTATTATTTACAGTATATATCACATTTCATGGGAACAAAAATTACAAGCATTTTTGTTTTACTATTTACTATATACAAGGCCAGTGCCAGTTTGTTGGAGCAATTAAATACATTGTTAAATATACTATGTCCCTTTTGCAGCCAACACCAAATTCTGTAGAACTTTGCAGGAATTATGAATATGTCTTGTATGTCCTATATGTGAAATTTAAACGTTAGCAGTGTCCTAATATTCAAATTATGCAAGGAAACCCGTTTACTTGCTTGACTTCATTGTCAGACACTATTGAGTGACTGACTGTTCTTTTCTTCTTTCGTAATAATATACATAAATGAGCTGTAAAGCATTTGTCTACATCAATAACCCACTTCTTGCAATGGCCAAAATTAAACCGATTAAATCTTAAAAGCATAAAATATACGACCTGGTCTGAAAATCAGACTCTTACTTACTGGCTCTATAGCTTTTAAGTCGATTCGAAAACTAATAGTCTTTTTTCCCCCACTTAAAGACATTATCAAGTCCCCCCCCCCCCTTTTTTTTTTTAGTGAAGTTCTAAATAATTATTATCTTTTATGTACCGTTGGAATTTAACCTTTTCTTTTTTGTTGGCCTGCGAATGGGACATAGTACCTTTAACATTGTGAAGAATCTATTAAAAACTTATAGCACTATGATGTCTGATATGTGTAATGATGTTCAAATAGATCAAGTTTCACTATGACGACATCTATGACTGAATATTGTAACACAATATTGGTCTATAAGTGGAGACTCTAACTGTGGTGCCCTCTGTGCGACATTGGGTAATCCATATTGTGTCTAAAAATTAGTTTTACACGACCTGGAATAAGAAGTTGCCATTGTATTCCTTTTGCAATTCATTTCAATTATCTGAACACCCCCATCCCCCCCCCTCCTCCCCCCCCCCCCCCCCCCCCTGCGGAACGATGAATGTATATAATACCGTGTGAGTAAAAATAATAAGTTTACACCTAGAATATTCTTCTTCTCATAAATGGCCCTTTTCACCTTTGGTAAATTCCCAAATTAGTTCTGATAGGTGTTCTTTCTCCTAATGTATAGGATTTGTGTATTCATATATATACGGCAACGGGTGTGCACATACATTATTTTATATTTTATTTAGTGTGTCGATTACATAAAAAATATTTTTACCCACTAAAACGTCATTTTATTTTAGTTTTTTTAGTGGTTGGCGCTGCTGTGATTACCACACCATTGTTTAGCAAAAAATGGTTTGGAAGCAGCAAACGTAGCACTTCTTCTTCTTCTTCTTCTTCTTCTTCTTCTTCTTCTTCTTCTTCCAGTTAATTACAGACCGTCGTTGGCGTTTTATTGTACTCCGGTCAGACTTCAGTACTATAAACACCGTTATTATTAAAATTAATTATTTATATGGTCATATATTAATCTACTAAGCAGGGCCCGGAGGAAGTATTAATACTCATGTTGGTACTCTGTGTAACATAAAACCGAATTATTTGTTCTTTTGTACAAGAACTTGTTACACCCAGGTCACCCTCATCAGCATCAATGCGGTTCTTATCGGGCCTTGTAATTATTATCTACCCAGCTGTTGCCAGGTGCCCATTTACACGTGACTGGAGAGTGACATATCTTGATTAATGTCTTTAATTAACTAATGTCCAAATGACGTAAGTGCCGGGTTGGGATACGAACCTTCAACCCTTGGTTTGAGAGTCAAGTTAATGGACCACCTCAATATATCACCTCTACTATTCTCCATAAACCAGAATCCTGAATGTTTCGATTTTACTTCCGCATACGGTTTTAGTTTCATTTCCAAAAAAGATAATCAATATTAACGATAATGACGAAAAGTCGATCAAAGAATTAATTGCACATTAATAAAATGCATTTTGCAAATCACTAATCGAAAAAAGAAACTTTTGCTGTTAATTATGTATCATCTTTAACTGACAAACACTGTGTAAATGGAGGGATCCACTGAGAAGCCGGGCCTGTAGAATGTGGACCCCCCAAATAATCATAGTATTACCTTCATGTAAAAAAAAACATATGGATTTTTTAAAAGAACAGAGACAAATGAATACATAAATATGTCAATTGGGGGGAGATAATATAATTACAAATGTATGATTTGAAAAATCATAACAATTTGCAATCATACATCGGGGCTGAACATGTACATGGACAACGGAGACTTAAAACAAAGAATTATAAACGTTCTCCTCCATACAATAGAACAGACCAAACAAGTTTAAATTATGACCAGTGCGCATTTCACATGTAAATAAGTCTGTTTTGATATAAAACTCCTTTGATTTACAACGAACAAATACCAAAATTGCTTTTCACTACCTTGCCCCTAAATTTTAAGAAATTTCCTATGTTTACATATTACGTTAATTACATCAAAACACTCTTGCTAAATGAGTCTCCCCCCCCCCCCCCCTTACAAGTTCAAATTTAAACTTACAGAACTTCTGCCTCTTCTCACACAAACAGCAAATTCTAAACATCTAGCTTCGGAGTAACTATAAAATACACCACGAAACTAAATAACCAGCATGGGTGTCGATCCCGGGGGGGGGGTGGGGGGGGGGGGGATATATCCCCCAATATTTCAGGTGGGGGATGGCCTGTACAATCATCCCCCTCCCCAATAATTCACCATGAAAAAAAATTAAAAAATGAAGAGAAAAATTAATGATGAGAGCCCGATGAGAGTAGTTAATGGTTATAACTCGCAAGATGACCATCAATATACACATTTTGCTATCTCATTTTTATAATATATACATGTATACGAAGTAAATGAGACAACCGTATATGAGACAAGAATAGATGAATTTAGTCAATGTGTTCAATCAACAGCATCATAGAAATGCAGTGCGCCAAATGCAAATACGCAGAGTCAAAAAGCAACGAGCTAAATGTTAAGCGCGAAGCGCAAAGGTAGCAATCTGCTATGCACATCAGACAATCCTGGACAGTGTAAACATAGATGAACTCTGTGATGAATTCGTGATGAGATCGGAGACGAGGTGAAAGATTTTCGGACATTAGTATGAATTATAAGATAGTTCACTAGTTGTTTCCGTTCACCCTTTTTTAAATTCACGTCATTGTATCTTTATTTTCAATTTTTTTCACTCATTTTATTTCCTGATATATCCTTAAACATTTTTCATTTTTGGAGAAAGATTATTATGTCACAACTTATTTTTGTTTATTAAAAAGCTGATGTAGGCCATGTCACTGGCGTACTGGTGGGGGGGGGGGCTTGGGGGCGCTAGCCCCCCAAATAAAATCCAACCATGACTTATTTTCAATTTCATACAAGTGATTTATAAATGTTCGTGATATCACATGATTTTCAACAAAATTCGCGTTTCTCCATTTCTGTTGCAAACTGACACATTCCCAAATAGCCAAGAAGAGCATATATTTTGTATAGTTACTAATGGGCCTAAGTGACCGTTAACAATTCCTTTCGAGAAGCTATTGCGAGAAGCACTGCCGGAGATAACTTGCTACCCACCACTCGGGCCGAGCATGCAAAGATTTGCATGTGGGGAAACTGAATTATGAATTAATATATAGAACAGCAGTGGCGGATCCAAGGGGATCATGTAAAAACACGTGATTTTTACCTTTTTGGGGGTTGGGCCCCCTTCCCTAAGAAATCCTGGATCCGCGCCTGGAGAACAATACAACGAATCGTCTTCTTTCTCTAATAATTTAGTGAACAGGGCAAAGCTTCCGCGCTTTGCGCGGAAGGGGGCGAACTGAATTCAGACTAGGATTAAGAGTTATAATTAAATAGAACGTCAAAGTACACGATACAACGAATAGTCTTATTTAACTAATAATTTAATGAAACGTGAAAGCTTTCGCGCGTAGCGCGGGATGGGCGAAAATGATTTCAGACGTGGATTAAGAGTAATAATCAAATGGGGGGGGGGGGGACTGAATTCAGACAAGGACACGATACAACGAATAATCTTCCTTCTCTAATAATTTAATGAAACGGTAAAGCTTCCGCTCTCCGCGCGGGATGGGCAAAAAATGAATACAGACAAGGATTAAGAGTAATAATTTATTGAAACGTCAAAGCTTCCGCGCTTCGCGCAGTAGGAAGGAAACTGAATTCATGAAGGACACGAAACAACAAATCGTCTTCTTTCTCTAATAATGTAATAAAATGTGAAAGCTTCCGCGTTCGCGCAGGAATAGACAAAAATGAATTCAGACGAGGACCTGGATTAAAAGTCGAGAATGGTACATCGAATCGTCTTCTTTCTTTAATAATCTAATGATACGTCAGAGCTTCCGCGCTACGCGCGGAGGAAGGGATACTTGATTCAAATATTAAGGATTAAGAGTCGTGAATGGTACATCGAATCGTCTTCTTTCTTTAATAATCTAATGAAACTTCAGAGCTTCCACACTATGCGCGGAGGAAGGGAACTTGATTCAAACAAGGATTATCGAGAATGGTACATCGAATCGTCTTCTTTCTTTAATATTCTAATGAAACGTCAGAGCTTCCGCGCTTCGCGCGGAGGAAGGGAACTTGATTCAAACAAGGATTAAGATTCGAGGATGGTACATCGAATCTTGTTCTTTCTTTATTAATCTTATGAAACATCAGAGCTTCCGCACTATGCGCGGAGGAAGGGGAACTGGATTCAAACAAGGATTAAGAGTCGAGAACGGTCCAACGAATCGTCTTCTTTCTCTAATAATCTAGTGAAACGTAAAAGCTTCCGCGCTTTGCGGGGAAGGGGAACTCCCCCTCCCTGTTCCAAACCCCCCTAGGAAGCTCGCTTCGCACGTTTCGCGTGCTCACTACCGCCCCCCCCCCCTAAAACGAAATTCTGGCTACGCGCTTGGGAGGGGGTGCAACTTGCCACACGCTTCTACCTCTTGGTTGCTTTGATCCATTGTCGAAAATATTTTGGCACCTATCATCCCCCAACCACGGATACAAATCGACACCCTTTGATAACCAGACAATTGTAGGCTACTCAACGCTTACTAAATAAAGTTACAAGTGAAGAACAATAAAGTGGTTGCATCTGACAATAACAAATGTGAGTCACATAGACCAGTTGACAAAAGTTTTCAAGCTAGGATACAAGGAGGAAATGTCAGAAGTGGTCTACGGTAGAATCAAGATACGACAGACGAAATATTACAAATAGGCTAGCTTCGTAAGATCCAGTAAATTTCATTGTTTAGACGCACTTTCTCCAACTTTAATAGGTCAGACATTTGAATTCTTAGATTTACGCAGACGCGATAAAATACAAATATTTCTATACATTTTTAGGGTAAACATTGTACAAACAATTATTGTGGGAGCAATACTATGTAACACTTTTACATGTGACCACAAACCAAAAAACACATCCTCGTCATGTCTATAAAATCTACTCCAGTAGCCCCTTTTTTAAGTCAGTATTCTTAAATGTTGAATATGTAAACTAATCTGACTATTAAGACAGGAACCGTCATAATCCGATAACCGCGACGATCTATGATAGCTGGGGATATGACTTGTTTTATGGTTGGAAACGTCGGCTCAGCTGGGATGAATATTTTAGTGGAAAAGGGTCGTGTAAAGCAGGCTACATCAATGTCGTGCAAGGACCTGCATCATGTGCATGGTTTTCGCATACAAGCCACTGAAACTCCCCGAGTATTTTGGTTAATATAATTTGTTGAGTATACCCGCGTTAATTTATGCATTAGACTTCCACGTGTTCTAAGGGTAAAATGAACATGCATGTGGTTCTGGCATGCGGACACGATGTACAATGATATTAATTTTGGTAGGCTGAATAACAGTCGTCAATTTTGAGATTTTCAACACCCAGTTAGATAGTTTAACATTAAAATATCCCACTGACAAATCTACACAAGATTGGTTGATACACTCGTAAATCAAAATTAAAACTAAAACACATAATGATGTTACATGAAACTAAACCTTCTAAATCGGATTTTTACCAGCCTTTTTTTACTTACCGTTTACAACAATGGCGACTAGCGAAAAGAGACTAGCGTGTCGCACTGCTGACGTTGAAAGACTTTCTACCAATCAGATTACTCAACACCGCTGATGTAGTTTTAATGAGACGCCGATTCAGCCTGCTTTTGTCTTTCATATTATTGATCGCATCAAAGCAATACGTTGTTTATTCAAGATGATGAGAAATCACTCAAACTGATGCGTCTCGAGATCAAGAATATTTGAATGGGCTTTCTACTAAAACAAATTCAATAGGCTGTTACGAGAGTGCTTAATCAATGAAATGTAAATTAATAAAGAGGATCGCGACTGGGGTGCAGCAGAGGGTCCTGTAACCTGTATTCGTTGTTTCCCCTATCTCCCGTTTTATCCCTTTCACCCCTCTCTCTCTCTCTCTCTCTCTCTCTCTTTTTTTCTCCCTCTCTCTCTATCTCCCCTGCCCCTGCCCCTCCCGTCTCTTTCTCCCGCCCATTCTCTCTCTCTCTCTCTCTCTCTGTGTCCTCTCCCCCCCCTCTCTCTCTCTCTCTCTCTCTCTCTCGCTTCATCCCTCCCCCTCCTCCCCTTCTTCCTCTGTCTGTCGGTCTCTCCTATGCAAAAAACTAAAATAAAACAAAACACAACAACGGCAACAACATAAGGATTCACATCAGGGCGTCATTTGGGGCGCATTGCCCACCGGAAGGAGGGGGTCCCATCATTCCGGAACTATAACCTGTGCTAAACTGAATCCATGGACCCCTACTGTCTCTAATCCGGTCCCTATATACATTATGCTCTGGTGGGTGATTATTAGTGTGCAAAACATCACTTCTGGAACCCGTTTCACAAAACTTGTCATCCGTGACAAATGACAGACTTTGTTATAAGCTACTGAAATCCTTGCTTCTGATTGGTTATCAGCAGATTTGTCATTGATTTTTGTCATTTGTCATTGAAAAAGGCTTTGTGAAACGCCCCCTAGGGCATGGTTAATCATGTCACAATACGGTTGATTCAATTGCACAATATACTGAATGTGTATTCAAATCCTCCCTTGTGACGTCGGGTTCCTTTGCAAATAACTTCTTTATTGAACGTAAACATGATCATGTACGTGTATAATTTGACTGTTACACTAACAACACCCACGCTTTCAGAGGCAAAAAATAGTTACTGTACGAGGAAGTATACTACTGGCTCCAACCAGACGTATCATTCAAAAATTCGACTCATCTTGACGCCTTTTTAAGGACGGGGTTACTGAGATTAATCCAGAAATAAGTTTGTTTTTATCATTCCTTACTGCTGTATCAGTAAAATGATCATGTGTGTGCAATGGTCACAAGCAGGGGCATCGGAGCCGGGCTGTGTCCTCACTTCTGTTAAAGGGCGCAATCCAGCCCTTGTAATAATTTATTTGACTGAAACTGGAAAACATATGAAAAACAGAATAGAGAAAGTTGGGAATAAATCAGACCAAATTATGAGTGTTTGCATCTATGCAACGATGGCGTAGAGACACGGGCAAATCACCCATTTGTCGAGTACACACAATTTCATAAATTCATGTTGTTCTTCGAAGTGTCTTTTCCATTGGGGCATGTATCGAAATATATGATTGGTTGCATATATTATTACAGATTCTCTGAAAAAAAGTCCCTGTTGAGTCATACATTTTGGGGAAATGGAGAGTTTAGTCATTTTGTGTCGAAACCAATGGGAGAAGTAGACTGTTGAAAGCTTGAACAGAATCGTAGAGAAAATAAGAAAGTCATGAATGTTTGAAGTTATAAAAACTTTACGTATGCGAACTTCAAATTGCCTGAATCGGTAATCTCATTGCGACGTACTGCCAGACAAAATTCCCTTTTGTTTCAAGACACAAAATGGCAAAAAATATCATAACCTATAATTCAGGAAGGTCTTTTCTCTGTAGAGGGCCTCAACAACATGTAAACCATACTGTACTAGGGTACATGTAGTATTGGCCCAAAGAACAACGCTCTTGTTTGGAGGATAAACGAATATTACTTGTATTTTCGTACACATCAAGCGGGAGAGTTAGACAAACATGAAAACATCGGTCTAAAGACCCTACTTTTGAAAATCTGCGCGGCGTTGTTTTGGCCTAGATATATATAGTAATAGTCAATGATAGCGAAAACATCGTGGAGCTTCCTCCCCTCCCCCCCCCCCCCCCCCCACGAGAAAAATGATGTGTTAAGGATACTTCACATAAATGGACATTATTACTCATATGAAACCATAAAGAATATATGTTGGTAAAATGGGACCCTTGTTTAGGGATTCTTGGTGAAAAAGTGACTCTTCAGAGCGGCACACGTCGGTATCTCTTTATATGTGAGTACCCCCCCCCCCGGTCTACCAAGTCATGGCATGGATGAAGAGTGAGAAGACATGGACGTCACAGACTGGGGCTGGAAATTAGAGGACAATCATCTGGTTCCACTAATGTCAGTACGGAGGCTGCACCTAGTAATCTTCTTAAGTTGATTCATTGCGACTTCTGTACTGCTGCTTGTCAGGCCCGTAGCCAGAGTTTGATATTTTTGGGGGAGGGGGGCACATCCATGTAATTGATCGACGTCTTGGGGAGGGGTCTAAAAAAGTTCAATCGATCTTGGAAATGTGTTGGGTGGGGGGGGGGGGCATGTGACCCCCACCCCCCCCCCCCCCCGTGGTTACGTGCCTGATGCTTGTAGCACTCCTCGCTATACCTGCATATGCTACGGACTACTGACAATGTGTGTGTAGACCTTGCCAAGTTGATGTATGCCACAATCCATAGAACGAGCACTTGATAGTGAGGCAGAAGATGACTTTTCCTTACTAAAGTACATTCCTTATCAACATGAAGGAACATAAATATCTGCATGTGTATTCGCTATAAGATGACATGAACAACACGAGGTTTTAAACATTTGTAATTGTATGGTAGGTATTATGAATGTGTGTCTAGATATTATTATTAAGTTGTTTGTCTTTGTTACTCCCCCCCCCTCCCCCCCCCCCCCCATCGGCCGGCCACTCCCTCAGTGTTGACAATGACCTGTCAATAGTTGAATTGACCCTTTTTCTGGGGGGGGGGGGGCGGGATCGGTGACACCATAAGGGTGAGAGAGAAACAGTATAAGTTCATGTCCTGTTTATAAAGGGCTCCCTCTATTGAGAAATCTTAGTAGTTTTGTGGCCCTTTGGACGCCATATTGGATTTCGTGGTTATCCTAATGGATTCTATGACCCCGAAAATCATAGCATAGACACCCCAGTTATGTTTCTCGGATGAATAATAAGTGACTTATGGCCATTTTTAATGTTATGGCGGCCATTTTGGACGCCATCTTGGATTTCGGGGTTTCCTAGACCATCAAAAACCATTCTTACTTGTCTCAATGGATTCTCTGACCCCCAAAACCATGGGATAGACACCAAAATTATGTCTCTACGATGGATAATAAGTGATTTATGGCCATTTGTAGGTATCGGCGGCCATCTTGGACGCCATCTTGAAAATAACAGCTTTCTGAACCTTCGATTTGGGTATACTTTTAGTATGTTATTCCTGAGGTCACATACTACTAGAAACCGTTGTAAAACCGTTTGTTGCAATTTTGTTGGGGTTGGGGTGTTTTTACCGTATATTGACCTGACTATCATATGACATACGAAAACTAAGGTTTGTCGACAAACCTCCTTTGTGAATTCGGGCCTATGTCTTGACCTACCTGCAACACTTAATATATGCAGTTTGAATTCTGACTATTGAAATACTATTATTCTTATCAGGTGAATTAAATAATAGTATTGAGGCTCTTCACAAAGACTTATGCATTAATTTGGTTACATTAAGAAAATGGCCTATTGCTGTGGTAGAACATCCCTTCACTGCTATTATGTACAAATGTGTAGAACAGGTGAATATGCATGTGACACCTGTTCTACACATTTTTACATAATAGCAGGGAAGGGATATTCCTTTGTCTACCTGAGGAACTGTATATTTTATGCGCACGCGGCATATACTAGTACCATAATAGATTTAGGAAAATCAAGGTTGACGCATTCTCGATCGCCGACTGAGACGACGTGACGCGTGCGCAGTGCCTTAAAATGACGTCACACGTTGCAGTCAAAGCTGTCGACGTGCAAATCTAAAAGTCCCTATTGAACGGAAACAGGATCATGTACGTGTATAATAATTGTCTGTTACACATTTTATAACACCCACGCCTTCAGAGACAAAAAGGCATTTTCTGTAGGAGAAAATATATGAATCAAACGCCTTACTGGCTCCAACCAGATGTATCGTTTAAAAATTCAATTTATCGTTACGCAATATAAAGGGCAATCACTGTTATGAAGTTAGATCAGAACAAATTAATTCACAAATAAGTTTGTTCTTATCATTCCTTTCGGCTGTATCAGTGAATTGACCATGTGTGTGTAATGGTAACAAACAGGGGCCTCGAACCCGGGATGCGTTTTCCCTACTGTTAAAGAGCGCAATCCAACCCTCGTTTCATTTGTATGAAACAGGAAGATTTGAAAAACAGAATGGAAAAAGTTTGAAATAAATTGGAAAAAGTATGGGTGTTTGAATTCATGCAAATCGCAAATTACTTATTTGGTCACTGGATTTTAACGTAGGGCCACGGACAACTACCCCATTTGTCGATTACAAAAATGTCATAATTTTTTGTTTTTCTTCGAATTATCTTCTCCCTTGGGGCATGTCTCAAAGTATATGGTGGGTTGCATACTTTATTCAAGATTCTTTAAAAAGAAAAGACCCTCCTGACTCTTACATTTTGGAAAATGGACAGTTTAGTCATTTTGTGTTGAAACAAATGAAAAGGTTGTCCGGTACTTTGTCACAGTGGCACTGCCGATTTAACCAATATGAATTAGTCCCTATTTTTCAAATTTTAAAAATCTAAACATTTCTGTCAGCTTTCATCAATCTAATTATCTGTTGTATTTATGTTTTCTCTTAGAGTAGTCTATTTTAAAGATTGAATTTCTTTTTAGCAGTCAACACTTTTGTTTCTAATGCAATAACCTTGTCAATAAAACATTAACATATTTATATACACATAGAAAGTCAATTTTTAATGAAGCTTAACCGCATGGTTAATCATGTCACATAATCTTTTTGAAAAGATATTCTTTGGTTGATTCAATGTGAGTGCACACTATGTGGAATGTATATTCATTCACACCATTCATCACGACGTAAATGAAGCTAAATGTACACATCAAATGATTTATAAAGTCGATGCTAATTTTGTGTCGTTTGCTTTTAATCGACTTCTCAACTACATGCAAACAAATATTCTTATAATGCTGTCCATACAGCACCGATCGAAATGTTTGCTGCATTGTATCGACAATGAGAAGATAATAAAAGTTAACAATTAATTCAATATTTCATACGATGTCGCCTAACAAACATCGTTATACTCAATATTGGGGAAAAGTTTACCATTTTTTAAATATACTGTTTAGGGTGCACGTTAGAATCATTTTTACGGTATAGAACAACGCTCAGAGTTCCAAAACCTCAACCGAAATAAAAGCCTGTAATGTATTTGAGAACGTCGACACCCATCGGTGTAATTTTATGACAATGATTATGCTCATCCTTCCCTGCGTGTTAATTTATATTTGAAAAGACTGAACACAGACTTCAGGTTGTGGTTATGGTTAACTTTCATTTATAAAATTTTCATTCAAATTGGCGATGTTTCGCTTGGGCTGAACGTTGATTTACACTATCTACTTTTGATACAATAATTCAATATTCTGAGAGGAAGGTTATGAATTCTGAGACTACTTCCCCACATTTTTTCACAATGACTTTTTTTAAAGATTTGTTGTTTTCGTCTAACATAAATTTTATAAAATTTTCCATTGTTAACATTTGACAAAAAGAGCTATATAATTAATAATACTTGTGACACATACGCACTGAAAAGCAATCTACGAGGAACCAAAGCAGATGACCCTTATTAATTTTGTTAATAAAAATGTTGTGTAATCAAATACATGTATATAGTATTCTTAATTTCATATACGTTTAAATAAACCTGATAAACAACTTTGTACTAATTCCTGATGTGAGCCTGTTTGGAAATGTTTGGAAAAGGTATCAGTACTAATCTGAAGACAATTTTGAAAACATTAAATTAAAAAAAGAAAAACAAGCTAGAATTCGGTTCTTAGTGTCAGTTCAAGCTACAATATTTATATAGAAGGAACGACACAGAGAGAGAAATAAAAGAGAGAGAGAGGGGTGAGATAAATACATGGGCAGGTTCCATAATGTATAGAGAGCAGGGGCATGTAAAAATCATACTGACGAAACGCTGGTATCAAATAGAAATTGATAAACAGGTTAACCACTGGGGTGCGGCAAAGGGTCCCTTTCATCACTCTCTCTATAATCTCCCCTTGTCCCTCCCCTCCCCCTCTCTCTCTCTCTCCCACTCCCTCTCTTTCTCTATTCCTCCCTTTCTCTCTCTCTGTATTTCTTCTTCTTTCTCTCTCTCTCTCTCTTTTCCTTCCTCCCCTCATCCCATCTTTCTTCTTTCTGTCGGTCTCTCCTATGAAGAAAAAAACACGTACACCACCAACAGAAGGAATCACAAAGCATTATTTGGGGCGCATTATCAACTATATTTGCAAAGCGATAACCCCTGCTACCCCTGTACCTCTCACCTCCTTTTACCCCGGATCCTACATATTACATTAGTTGTGCTCTGATTGATGGACGCTGATATTTGTACAAAACATCGCACGCTATTTAAAACGATATTATCAGTAACCGCATGGTTACTCATGTCACAGATCTTTTTGAAAATATATTCTTTGGTTGATTCAATGCGAGTGCACATTATGCTGAATGTTTATTCATTCACACCCCCTCTCTCTCTCTCTCTTTTAAATCGAACCATCTTTTACAAATTATTTTTACTTGTTTGCGACAATAACTTCTTTATCGAACGGATATCGTCCTCACTTATGTTAAAGGGGTGTAATCCAACCCTTGTAATAGTTTGACATTTATGAAACTTGAAGAAATATATTTAAAAAAAACAGAATGGAGAAAGTTTGAAATAAATTGGACCATATTATGACTGTTTGAACCTATGCGAATCGCAAATTACTAATTTTGTCACTGGATTGTGACGTAGGGGCACGGACAACTCTCCCATTTGTCGATTACAAAAATGTCATAAACTTTAGTTTTTCTTCGAAAAATCTTCTCCCTTGGGGCATGTCTTAAAACATATGGTGGGTTGCATATATTGGTAAAGATTCCCTAACAAGAAAAGACCCTCCTGAGTCATACATTTTGGAAAATGGGAAGTTTAGTCATTTTGTGTTGGAACAAACGGGAAGTGAAGTACCCATACGTAATGGGATTACAACTTTCAAAAATCCTAACAATTCTGTCAACTGTCACCAATATGATTACTTTGTTATTTCTGTTTTCTTCTAGGGTAGTTTACTTTTAAGATTAGAATTCCCTTTAAATGGATAGTTCTGATGCAGATGGCGTTACACAAAATAATTTGTTTGAGAGACAACGAAAACTAAGTGTCAAATTTGAAAGAAAATATAATTTAAATGACAAAATCATCTTTGTTTGATCGAAATCGGTTCAAAGACGGCTGAAATATCAATAAATATAACGATTTCTAATAGTTGGGTACCACCACAAATATTCGATAATTTGGAAAAGCCGTTGAAAAAGCTAAACAACGCCTTTTACATTGTATTTCAGCCAATGCCGATGCTGGCTTTTTTGTTGATTTGTTCGTGTTTGTTACCTTCATAGCATTTGTAGGCGCTAAAAGGGCACTAGAAATGTTATAGATAAGAATAAAAGCAATAACCATGCACTTTGAATGCAATTGCAGTCTGAAAACAGAACTAAACTATTTCTTGATCGTTCGCATGCTCAGCCCCTCACCCCATCTTAGTAACGCTCTGCAGTGCATGATAACAATGTCACTAAGGAAGTTTTTGAATTGAATTGAATTGACAAAGTTTATTCATACACAATTTCAAGTCACAGCTAAAAGCAGACTTATCTTGAATTCATATATACAACTGCAACATATAAAAATTCATGCAAATGGCACAATGTAAAAAGGCAAAAAAACACACGATTTGACGTTCAGTAATTAAATTGATGCGATAAAAGAAATAAAAAGAAGACGTACAGAAAGAAAGAAGACAAGTTACAAAAAGGAGGTGCAAACACAAGGGAAAAGGATGAAGAAAGAAATAAAGAAGAAGGAATTATGGTTAACAGTAAAATAACTGTTTACAATTAATGTATTACCAGTGTAACATTAAATAGATAAATTTGTTTTTAAGACAATAGCCTTGTCAATTAAAAGATTTATATTTACATAGCAGTTTAAATGAAATTGAAACAGATGTTGTATGTACTACATAAACGTGAATTATGTTGTATTTTGTATCATAGTGGAGGAAGTCAACAAAATGTTACCCTGTTTAGCAAACTACTCAGTCTAAAAGGAAGCCAATCCCAACAAAAATCGAGTCCGGGATTTCCCGATCCGGACTTGGCAATCTTGAGGTGTCTTACACAATAAACATGCATATTGTCCCTCTGAGCTTGGCCACAGACGGGAAAACCCAAGTAGCAACGATGCTTTCTGGCCCCCAAAAAGAAAAGAAAACAGTTTTGAATCATGATATATTGTTTTGCTTGGAAAGGAATCGCATCGAACAAATACATTTAGGAAATACATATCTCTTTTTTAAGGTCGGTACCAGCATGGTAGAAGCTGTTGTTCCTGTTTTGTATGATATACATTTCTGTTTTTAATAAAATCGTCATCCATTTACCTTTTCGCACAAATGTGTACATTGGTAGAGTTGTGTTCTTTAAAGCTCCACTGCACTAATTATAGCTACTTGAGCCCTCTATATAGCAAGCAATGCCTAACCGATGACCCTTTTTCGTATGTCAATTGAGAGCTGATTTGATGAGATAACCACTTGTCATTGACCCTGCAGGGAAGTCTTATCCCTCCTGGCCAAACTAGTGCAGATAGGCTTTAAAACGTTTATTTAGATGCATTTCATCGCAATTTTCTATTTACTTGTATGTTATTGACTTTGTAACATTGTTCAGATGAGAGAATATGGTTCTAAGGTAGTGATTTCAATGCTAGATGTAAAATTAAAGATAATCTGAAAGTTTCAGTCAAAACAGACCATTATCAACGACAAAAATTGAGGGAAATTGATCTGATCGATTCCTTTATTCTCCCAACTACATTATTACAATTTAATTACATTTTAGGTGAATGTAAGTCGTCACTAAGCAATGAATTAGCTCTATATATACCATTCCAGACATTTTGTTGACATATTTTAAAAAGCCTGTCTTATGTCCTATTTTCATACGATTGGGAAATTCAAAAGTGGTTAGGAGAATTTACTGTTAGAGGGTGTTGCACAGTGATGCCGTTCAAATTAAAAGAAAACCATAAATATCTTTGTGGTTTGAGAATTTGATCAAGATTGTTTTGCATGTTAGAGGGTTAGTACGGTTGAAGGAATATATTAAGTAACATTTCATACAAAAACTACGCAGTATTTTCACCAACCTACAACAATGTTATCGAGTCACTTTAACTGGAAAACGGCCTCTCGGCTGATGGCAACTTATTAGGCCCGTATAAATAAATACATTCAAACTATAAAAGAAAATAAGTAAAATGAATTATTGGGAAAGTTTGATTTTACGTTTTTTTTCAGGACAGCTCATTTCCAAATAGTGAGTAAATTTAGACAATATATTTGATAAACAAAGTCACTTGGGCTCGGCCTTCATTGTTTCACGTCTCGTTGCTGTTAGAATCCTCCAAGGATCTCATCCGGGCGTTACGACTCGCTTGACAAAATTAAAACACAAGAAAGGATCACATGAGTTTTCATTAATGTTGTGCCAACATGTTGGTCACGTTAGATAGTTTTAACACAAATCACGACTGAGTATTATTTCAGTTTATTAGATTTTATTGGGGGGGGGGGGGGGCTATCCCTTGGGTTTATATTCGATTCTCACTATCTCCTCCTTGTTTTGGGGGGATTTAAAAAACAAGATTTGATATCTCTGTTTTTAAATGAAATTCAGATACATCAAGAGACATGGGAAGAACGAGATAACACAAATCTCTGTCGCAATTGAATCTAACCTTAGTTTTAACCGCTATGGTGCATGTACAAATGCATCACATCATGCCTATGTATTTTTAATACTATAAATGCCCTAAATTATCAACTCCCCAAGATTAGAACGACTTGTATGAAAAATGTACTATTTTATAAAGGTCTATTAATATGGAATAATATACCTCAGGAAATTATAAAATGCAAAACTCTCAAACTTTTTAAAACTATATTTAAACAATTCCTGTTAGATAAGTATAATAATCAGTATTAAGAGCATCGGCAAGTTTGACAGTTTCGTTTGCTCTGATTGTACGTGAAAGTATATTTTAGTATGTTTTTTTTTCTTCCTGCATGTATGTGTATTAGGGGTAGGCTTTCATAAAAGGAATCCCTCCTTCTGGCGGATGCGAGTTACTGACATTAATTGTCCTTGTGCAAATACATGTACGTGCTTAGCCAAAGTGCAACATTTTTCAACTGGTGTGTCACAAGATATCTTTAGGGGTGCAGTGGGAGAATTTAAGGATTTTTGTTTAAATTCATCATTTTGGAATATCGTCGACTTCATGATACCAAAATATTAGTAAAACTATTTAATGAAGAACTAGCATTTAAATATATTATATCCCTTTTGCAGCCAACATCAAATTATGTAGAACTTTGCAGGAATTATGACTATGTCATGTATGTCCTAACTGTGAAACTTAAATACTAGCAATGTTCTAGTATTCAAATTATATAAGGAACCCGTTTTTTTTCCTTTGGTAATAACAACCATCAAATGAGCAATAACAGGTACATGAGCATTTGTCTGCATCAATAACCCACCACTTGTAATGGCTAAAATGTGTAGCACAAAACGAACGACCATTCGGTAAAAGGGTCTAAAATTCAGACCATTACTTATATTATTGCAATCCCTTAAGTCGATTCGACAACTAATTGTCGATATTTTCCCACTAAAAGCCATCTTTAAGCCCTTTCGTTTTGAGGGAAGTTCTAAATTAGTTCAAATACCGTTGGAATTTTACCTTTTCATTTGTTTGGCTTGCAAATGGCACTTAGTACCTTTAATAGATAATTAAATGTATTTCTTTCTCGCTAGCTTCGCTAGATCGATCAAAGCAGTAGTAACCGCAGTTGGTTTTGGGACGGCCATAGGTTTTGTACACGAATTTCTTTTCATAAAGTCAGAGACGATGATGATGATGAACAGAATTTGCATGGCGCCATATATCAGTTTAAACAAATATTCAAAGGCGCGAGCTCCTCCAATAAAATTAGCATTTAAATGTCTGAAGGAAGATTTAAGTTTTGAGTGAAGCTTTGAAGTGGTCCAAGTTGTCAATTTCGCGAATAGATGATGGGATGGAATTCTACAGGCTAGGAGCAATAGAGGAAAATGCCCGGTCTCCATATCCCTTGAGATGAGTAATGGGCATCTGGAGAGTAAGGCCAGGTGAAGTCCAGGGCGAAGATGACGCCGCTCGATTAAAGATGTCACATATGCTGGGGGCTGACCATGAATTGCCTTAAATGTGAGCAGCGGAACCTTGAATTCAATTCTGCTCTTGACAGGAAGCCAATGTAGCTCAGCCAGGACAGGAAAGATGTGATCATGCTTCCTCAGCCCAGTAAGCAAACGTGCTGCTGCATTCTGTACTGCTTGAAGTCTGTTCAAGGTTGCAGAAGGAAGGCCAGCTAGAAGACTGTTACAGAAATCGAGTCTAGAGGAAATGAGTGAATGGATAAGGCTTTCTGCTACCATCCTCGTAAGCAATGGTATAATGGCTGCAATGTTAGGAAGCTGGAAGTAAGCAGTCTGACATACATGTACCTGTGAAATGTGCCTGTCCATTTTCATGGACTGATCAAAGTAGACCCCAAGGTTACGGGCGCTTACCGTAGGAGAGACAGGCACATTAAAAAAACACCTAACATGAAAGAAATTGAGGACAACCTAGCTAGCAAGAACGGTAAAAACAGGCCATGGCAACCACTGAGGAACTCAGGGACGAAAATTATTATTTTTTTTAAATATATCTCCGGGGGAATGGACGAAGAAGTAGCTACAGAAAAGGCTCACGTGAAAGTTCCATGGGCTGTTAAACGCACTTGTTTCGATCTTTACTCCAATTTCTTGCAGCAGAACGTGTACCTTGGAGGAGCTGACATCGATATCAATCATGTAATTACGTCTGATCTCACAGAAAAAGTAGAAAATGGCATAAACCTTCGGAAAGCCGTGCAAACAGTCTTAGCAAGACACGGTACACAATTCGAGGGTGGTTTATTCCAGTATCAGGATGAGAATGACGATGAAAGTGAAGAAGATACGGAGGGTGCAGAGGGAAGCGAAAACTAAGGCTTGACATCATCTTGATATCACATTGACAAAGAATAATTCGTAGACAACCCTAATAATATAGATGACAAATTTACTCTATTTCAACATGTTGCACATCAATCGACCTTTTTTAGTTTAAACTTGCATACCTGCACGGGTCCCAAACAAAAATTCTAGTTGAAAATATTTGTTTATATTTTATCTCTGCTCTCTTGTAACATAACTAAATTGTAATTGTTATCTTTGTATTTAAACGTGTTTTGCATGAAGTTGTTCACATTAAAACGGGAAAAATGAATTAAAATAAAGTAAAATGTTTTTGTTTTATTTCATTGATGTGTGTATTCTACGTCAGAATAGTCGTACAACATACAAAGTAAGTCAAGAATGATGTTTTGAGAGAGTTCAAACACAGCTATGAATATATCAAAGTAATGTGGAAAAGTGCAAAAAACTCGGCGATATGAACAGGTCAGAGTAAAACAAGCTTCAGTTGTCGAAAGTCTTGTGAGAGGTTCATACAGTCAATGCACGATCAATAAGAAACAACATTACTATTGCTGAAAAGTACAAAAGACACTAGACCTATAACAAATCAATACCCTTTACAAAAAGGCTACAGTACAATACGCTCCTCGTGTTGCCAGGCGAGAATCACAGTATGGGTAAATACACAGACCCTTTGTTCCTTTATTTAGTTGATCAAACAATAGATATTGGTCCAACCTCCAACGGCGTCGTAAACCTTTCTCAGAGAGCCAAACACAAAGTATAGAAAGAAAGTCAAAGAGTCGAAATCCCATTGACACACGTGTTATAAGTCACTTTTTAATTTTTAAACCTAAGGCCTAAAAGAAAAATACCTATCCAATATTCAAAACGTCAAAAATCACTTAGATATACGTGTTATAGGTCACTTTTTGCTCGAAAAAAACTAAATCCAGAGGATAATGAATAATTTTTTTGAAAATTTCAAAATCCCGTAGACATAAGTCGGGTTTTTTTCGAACAAAATTATGCCAAAACTTTTGTACACGAGTCAATCAAAAATAGTATAAGTATGAAGAAAACCTTTGACCGTCCCCTAAGTGAATGCGGTTTACTCACAACCTTTACAAAAATGACGATTTAATAATAATAATAATATAGTGTAAACTTATTGAGCGCAACGAATCACCTGATATCTTCATATTTGAGCAACGAGGTGTCATGATTAATATTATATCTCTTCTATCGAAATTACAACTTGACCATGCTCGTCCTCTTTACTCACTTGCAACATTAGGAAAACGGATAATTCTACATAATTCTATCCCGATAAAGTTGTTTGTATTCATGTATGTGTGGGAGCGAGGTAACCTGCAGGCTGAATTATATATTTGTATCTAGAGAGTTGACCATAAAGCATAATTTTTACTACATCAAAAGTGGTATTTTGGGGGCTCGCTCTAACGGTTCGCTCACTCGCAAAATTAAAAAAAATGCACCATTATTTTCAAGGCACCTGAGAAGTGTCAAAGTGATGTTAAGTCAATCTTCTGTAAATGTTTTTGTGAATGGGTATGACGCGAATTTTTGTATTTCATAAAATGTTGCCTTGACTAAAGAAATGTTGAAAAACGCTGCCCATAGAGTACCGAAGTGCAGGCAGCGTACCAGCCCAGGTACCTCAGTCACACCGCCAAACTGACCGATTCTTGGCCATAGACGTAATGAAATATTTTCCCCTCTGTCGTCGGTCCCGTGAGGATGTCAAGGCGCCTTAGCAACGCGACGGAAGGCAAAGAGGACGGGAGAATTCACTCAACCGAGATCAAATAATGTATGCAGTTCGGATTCTGTCTATTGAAAAACTATTATTCTTATCAGGTGAATGAAATAATTTGTATTGAGGCACTTCACAAAGACTTATGCATTAAATTTGGTTACATTACGAAAATGGTCTATTGTACGGCGATACAACTCTTCCGTCGAGTTTAGAGAACGAACGCTATTATGGCTGAGAACGGTCGTCAAAATCAACAAGACGGAGAAAATTCTGGTCTGCGCATGCGCAGATTGATTATTTTGCTCGGTTACCCTCGTCTTTGCCTTCCGTCATGTTTGCGGAAGCGCTCTATATATTATACAGGTTACAAATGAAGACGAAAGCATAGTACAGGACGATCTCGGTTGAGTGATTTCTCCCGTCCACTTTGCCTTCCGTCGCGTTGCTAAAGCGCCCTATCGACACCCCGAGCGCACTTTTCTACACTTATCGCTCTTTGATAATCGCTCTTTGATTTATTAACCAGGGCATGGTTTCACAAAACTGTCATAAGTACAGGTTTACAGACATCCCAGTGAAATACATGTTAATTGTAATATCCGCGTTTTAATAAGATGTCGGCGAACTTATACTTATGACGGTTTAGTGAAAAAAATACCCCGGTGTCGGTTTTGTCGGTGTGACTACAATATAACACTGCATTCGTCTTGCTCCAGCCCGTTGCTTGAATGACATTGGGGTGCAACTCATGTACATGCTCTGTTGTTAAGAACCAACAACCTGGGGCGTTTCACAAACCCTTTTTTCAATGACAAATAACAAAAATCGGTGACAAATCTGCTGATCACCAATCAGGAGCAAGGATTTCAGTAGCTTATAACAACAACTTGTCATTTGGCACAGATGACAGGTTTTGTGAAACGCTTCCCTAGACGACGAGCGAATGTGTCCTTTAGCACCTCAGTAGTCTATTTTTTCTGTGAAATTAAAAAATCACTACAACAACTCCCGTTCCAAAGCTTGTTCATAATACATAACGTTTTGATAATTAATTTAATTTAATTCAAATTGTACTGGTCCAAAAGGAGATTCGTTGTGTTTAACATGCATTATTCACAGAGAAAATAGATAAAATGTACATTTGTACATTTGACAACATAAAAACGAGTATACAGAGAAAATAAACATATTGTCTCTGAATCTACATTATTGACAATATTTGTTCCTATATCCAGAGTAATTATACTTAAACAATATTACATTGTAATTATTATGACTATTATCATTATTATTATTATTCTTGAGTGCACTCAGTGCAGTATGTATGCGATATGAATACCTATTGAAGGCACTATGAAATAATTATGAATAAACAAGCAATATATTATGACATTATGAGTATAAATATAAAAGAGCCTTTTTCATTTCATTTGGGAAAAGATGGCTATTTAATATAAAAGTAAAAAAATTATCCTACAATAAATACGAATAGACGTGTGATCATTTCCTACAATCTTAATCTTTCTGAATTTCATAGACAAGTAAGGTTATAAAGATACTCAAATTCTGTAAGAACTTTGCACGAATTACGAATATGTCATGTATGTCCTATCTGTGAAGTTTAAACGAATATATCAGTTTCCTAGTATTATCACCATGCAAGGAAACCCGTTTACCTTCTAGACTTCCTTGTCAGACACTATTGAGTGACTGACTGACTTTTTTTTGTCTTTGGTAATAACATACATAACATGAGCTATAACAGGTATATGAGCATTTGTCTACATTAATAAACCACTACGTGTAATGGCCATAACTAAACTGATTGAATCGTTGTGCAGCACATAACGTACGACCATTCGGGACAAGGTTTTGAAAATCAGACTATTACTTAGGTGATTGCAAACAATGTTGATTCGACAACTAATGGTTGTTTTTCCCACAAAAAGCCATTTCAAATTAACCCTTTCGTCTTGAGGGAAGTTCTATATAAGTACTGTCTTTAATATTTTTCATTTTTTCATTTTTTTACCTGCAGTTGGGACAACGTACTTTTAAAAACAACGAATTTCAGAAGAAAAAACAGATAACAGTAACATATCATTGATGTGTGTAGAAAATTACAATAATAATAACATTTAGCTTTCATATAGCGCTTAGGCGAGGCGTCAAAAATAAATATACCAGCTAGCGGCAGCTAACTGCACTTGTGCGTCCTGGCTGCATTTTTAAATTAGCTCAGCCGGCTACCGCTGGCGGTAGGAAATGGCATTCAAAAGCATGCGCCGGCTGCCGCCTTTCGAATGGAAACCGAGCCTCAGATCCCAGCCTGGCGCAAGCCGGCTGGGCTAATAAGAGAAAAATAATTGCCCCAGCCAGGCTTCGGCCGTATTGCAGCCTCGATGCGCCAATACGTGAGGCGGCAGCCTGCTGGTATCGATATTTTTGACGCCTCGCCTTAATACAAATGTCTCTAAGCGCTTTACAAATATACTATTACCCCGGTCATTGGATACAGTGCTTGCCCGCACACACTGTGTGCACAATCTCCACTCCCTAGGGAGCATTCCAGCCAGGCGTTACATGACGCTCAAAAACTGTTTGACCAACAATGACGGTCGCATCCTACCGGGTACCCATTGAACACCTGGGTGGAAAGTAGCAAGTGCAGGTTTATATCTTGCAAAAACGATATTAGTGCCGTGTCGGGATTCGAACCCTCGACTTCGCATCCCCAGTCAAGCGCCTTAAACCACTCGACCACGAGTAACATGCCATTTCTTTCTAAAATACATGATACATGTAGCAGGTCAATGCCCAGACAAATCTCAAGGAATGCTTTTAGGAGGGGGGGGGGGGGGACTAATGAGCGAAGTCTTTATCTAGAATCGCGCTAGCTAGCCCTTTATTCCTTTCAGATCAAAAGAATGTTCGGATAATGTAGATACAAGGAAGCAATACCCCATACCCCTAACATTGTCAGCTTGAAATATGAATGACGTAATTCTTCAAAATTCAAATGATTATTATTTAATAAGATAAACTGGGGAAAACTGGGAATGCCTAGTCAGCAATGTGAGATACAATAGAACCTCATGAATGTCCATGCGGCGAGGAAAGCAAAAAGTACGTCATCAGCGATTTGGCAAGCCCCCCCCCCCCCTATAGTATTAAGCACATTAGGAATTAGGCAATGAATATTTATGAATGTTGGTGTTGGTTATGTTGTTGCTTTGTTTTACCTGACTCCTAAGAAAGCATGTGTATGCTAGTAAGTAACCCACCAAGGGACCGAAGGGTTTAAGTCCTTTTCGAGGATCTTGATATTGACATTGGATTAATGCCCTACCTATAAGGCCCCTAGCACCTCGACTGGGTTTCGAACCTGAAACCTCCCTACCACCTGAGATGGTGAGGGTGTGTGTGTGTGTGTGTGGAGGTACGTGGTTGTGTTATTAGCTCGGGCAAGGACAGTTGTGCGTGTGTGTGTATGTGTGTGTTTGGGTTGTTGTGGTTGTGTGTGCTTCTGTGTATGTTCACGCGAGCAATGTTGGTGACTGGTTAGGACCACCCTAACCGCCTCCTTTTCCCCAGGCACATGCAAAAGGGGAGGGGTTAACGCCCATTATGGCACACTCTCCAAACTTCAGCGCAATACAAAATTAGGGTTGGAGCTAGCACTGAAATTTGGAAGCCCATTTAAGGTTTGGGCTATGCCAGGATCTAGCGGTACCTCGCTTGATCTTCCGACTTTGAATTTTGGAATCGTTTTCTTTTTGGATACCTGTTAAACTAGCTTCATCAGTGCATGTGAGGAAGGCTTCGGACTTGAGAAGCATTGTGTCGGAAGCATCCTCTTTTAAGTGGGGTTAGGTAAGCAACATAATATTAATGATAATGGTAATGATGATGATGATGATGATGAAGATGGTGTGGTCTAGTAGATAAACCGCCCGAATGCATATCACAAGGTACGGGGTTCAAATCCCCCGAAACTAACGTCATTTGGCAAGACGTTTATCTACATTTGCCACTCTCCACCCAGGTGTTAAATGGGTACCCGGTAGGATGCGAAAGTTAATATAGTTTATTCAGCATTGTGATCGTCTGTAAGATCGTACCTAGCTAGAATGCTCCCCATGGGGCGGAGGATGTGCATACATTAATAATAATAATAAACCATTCTTATATCAATAAAAATAATTTTAAGTCCCTATGCGCTCAGAAAAAAGAAAAGAAAGGATAATGGCAGACATGAGGGAAGAGAAGAGAAAGAATAACTGCTTTGTCATAACATTGTACTAAATTGACAAACAAACAAATGTGTCTTTAAGAGACTCTTGTAATTTTCTACTTTATCAACCTGCTTAGATGACTAAGTAATTTATTCCATAACTCTGTATCTCCCAGTTGAAAGGATCTCGCACTATGGTTATTTGTTGATATTGAGGGAGGAACTAACAAGGATTGTGACTGAGAGTGAAGGTTTCTTGCCGGGCGATTTTTTGTAATCAATTGCTGGTTGTAATCAGGGCCTAATCCTTGCGTGCATAAGAACACCAATGTCAAAATCTTAAAATCAATTCGTTTTTTTTTTACATTTTATTTTGTGTGCGGGCATCTCTGAATCCGTTGACCGGGGTAGTAATATTTCTGTAAAGCCCTTAAAGACATCGTTGATGTATCAAGCGTTATATAAAGCGGATTATTATTATTATTATTATGATTATTATTTGTCATTATTATCATTGTTATTTATATGCTACTATCACTATTACTACTACAGTCAAACATGTCTATAAAGTTCACTACTATTATAAGAAAAATGTTCATAGATAATACACTGTCGCTCATAAAGGTGGAATATTTTTTTTTTATTCCAATTTATGGAAATATTTTTAAAATAATTTAAAAATAATAGATCTAGAGAATAGTACACATTCTCAAATTTTATTAAATAATAATTTGCCAATGTGTGTTTGGCGTGACTGCTAGTGTAGTAGTGTATGCTACTATGCTTATTAACCAGGGGACCTATGCCCTTAAGTCATAAATGACAGTAATGAGGATTAATGCCTCACAAAAGGGCACTAATATAGCACATCGACACGGTTTCGATCCTGGGGCTTCATAGTTACGAGGCCATTGCTTTGTCACTAAACCATGACTGTACGCAGCGGGGGCTAGGGTAGGGGGCAGTTTCCATAAATTGAAGAAAAAAAAAAAAAAGCAATAAATTTTCAATAATTTATTGCATTTAACATAACAAAAAAAAATCTGTGTGCCCATGCCTTGAGCCATAATGCATGGCCGTCCAGAGGATTTTTTTTTATGTTAGGGACCGGGGTAAAATGCAATAAATTATTGAAAATTTATTGCATTTTCTTTTTTTATTTTTTATTTATGGAAACTGCCCCCTACCTTAGCCCCCGCTGCGTACAGTCATGGTTCAGTGACAGAAAAATGGCCTCGATTAATCCTCATTACTGTCATTCATGACTTGAGAGCGTAGGTCCCCTAGTTAATAAGCATAGAAGCATACACATGCTTTAGCAGTTCCGCAAAACACACATTGGCAAGTTATTATTCAATAAAATCTGAGAATGTATACTATTATCTATATCTATATGTTATATGTAATCACGGCCTGCTGAAAAACAGCTTTTGCTGAATGCGGGCACAATTGTATTATGTTTTTAACCGTGAATAAATAAAATGTACCATACCATATACCATACCATCTATTATTTTTAAATAATTTTTTTAATAATTCCATAAATTGGGGGTAAAACTAAAATATTCCACCTTTATGAGCGACAGTGTAGATAATGGGGGAATGACAATATACAACAGATTTTGCAGATGATTTAATCATTTATAAAGTTACATTTAATTGTAGGTCCGTAGAGATATTCAAGAATAAAAGGTTGGGAAAAAAGTGCACGTTTCTGGATTTCTTATAATTATATCACGTTTGACCTCTGCTTAAATTTCGATTAGAAAGTCAATTATAGAACCAAGCTGCCCTCAAAGGTAAATACCAGTTTTGGAAACGCCCCAATTTCAAAAAATGAAATGGAAGCTCTTATTACCAATCATGTAAAAGAATATGTTTTGAATAATACATGATGATACAAAATTTGCCGGAAAACCGCCTACTATATGATACATTTGGTAAATTAGTTTATCTATTGGACTATGAGAGATAAAAACGCATGTGTCGCGCACGTGTGCGTAGTCCCATATACATCTTTCTATGTACAGTGCTTGTAACTTTATGAAGACTGGGCCAAATTTCTTATCATTTTGATGACTCCAGAACCTTGCAGTACATCTATTTCTGATCGATTTCACAACGTTTCTTTCACAATGCAATCGCATGACCATAACTGGTATTTATCTTTAAGAATAGTAATAATCATAATGATGATAATAAAATGTCGATCATTTAGGAGCGTTAGAAACGGGAAGTACCCATGCGCTTAATATAAATATACAAATAGTGAAGAAAAACATGAAATACATACACTATGCAAATAGGTACATCTCGTTAAATTAATGAGGGAGGAAGTATGTTAATGAGGATATTTGGAAAGAGTCGATACATAATATGTTATTGACCAAAAATGTTCCGTGTTTGTGAAGCAGCCACAGTAAAACATTTTCCCGGTAGATTACAGTTTGGATTGGGGAATATTTAGTTTGTAATTGTTAGTACTGTTGTTTAAATAGGGTTACGATCTGGTGTGTATGTATTTAGGGTTTATTGATATTGAGGTGCCACATAATAATCAATTGTGTCGCATTTACGTCAAGACTAGAATTTAATTACTTTACTTTGGGCATATACTTGAGCCTTTAAAATAGAAAACTTTTGTTTTGTTTACCTCTTTTCATGAAATGAGTGACAATATGATCTATTCCGGAGATAATGTGTACATCTTCTCAGAGTTTACTGATCAATTCAATTTCACAAATAAAGAGAAGAAACATACTTTATCTATCATAAATAAATCATATCGTCACAATCGGTTCATTTAAAAAAAGGGGTTGGAAAAATAATAAAATCAAATTTATGTAATGATGTATGAATGATTTATTTACTTTTCCACTAGAATGCACTGATTCTACTGGGATATTATATCCATTTTTTAATTTTCGTATTTATATATTTATTACACATCTTTAAAAAGAGGGGTAGCCCAATCAGCAAATAAATACTGGTTTTCGTTGAGGCCCTTCATGACACAAACAAGTATATACATTTTATCAACCCATCAAAATATAAATAAATATAGACAATTACAAAATACGACTTTAACAAACAAAATTGCAAACCAGGTTATAAATATGGATTGAACATAGAGAATAACGAAATGAGTTTAACAAAAAATGTATATAATACAAATTCCATCGATTTATAATGTTTATGTTGTTTTAAGTGAGAGAAAAAATTGGGATGGAAGGAGATCACAGAGCGAGAAATAAATATATCGAATGAAAATAAAAACGATTATCTATATATTAGAGGATACTTGGATAGACTCACAGTCTCTTAAAAAAATATTGAAAGGAAAAGTAGAAAGTATCAGTTTCATCACTAAAACATGGTGTTTAAATCAGGGCGCTCCAATTTTACTTTGCAATAGGTCTCAATCAAGAGATCAATTTTGGAATAATTATATGCATCAAAATTGTAGTGTATTTTCCTGAATGTTCTTAACTCACCTAAATCCTTAAATGTAGCCTCTGTTTGCATGCTAAGTAGGAATTAATAACTCGATCGTGAAATAATCAATTAGAAGACCTTAGAAGAATTAATACTTGATCCTGAAATTAATGTATGATTAAATCTTAAAGAAATTTGCAATTCGATCTTAAAACATTTTATGGGGATCAATAATTTGATCTTGAAAAACTTAGTAATTAGATCTTTAAAGATCCTTGACATAATTGATTATTCGATCCCAAAGGAATTTCTAATTCAATCTCGTGCATTTTTTAGCATTGATCAGATGTTCATTTCCCTAATTTTGTAGAAACTAATTTTGAAATCTACGATCTTTTGCACGAGATTGTATAGGTAAGCTTCTAAATTGCAATTGATTAAGTCTCAATTTGTGTGATAATTTATCTGGTATAGTTATTTGTTATTTTACAAAATCAATGTCAGATGCTGGCCATAATCGTTACATGGCTGGTAATTCTTTCTCCTAACTTTTACTCTTTGAATATTTTTCTCAAGGGTTACGTTGTTGCCTATTACGCTATTAATTATTATTAACATTCATAACTAATCAGGTTACATTATATGCAAATAAATTTTTTTCCCTTTAATTCGTTACAACATAAACTGGATCACAGAAAGAAGGGATGCTCAGTCGAGTTTGTCTTGTTGAATCAGATAGTCATCGATAAATTGAGTGTTTATTCAATCTGTATGAAAAATAAAAGATGAAGAAATCGTGATTGCTAATCATTTCTTAAAACCAATACATCGTTCTATCAAACCATTCATTATTGACATTGTTAATTTTCACTGAAACAATTAACTTCTGAAATTTCATTAACGTCATTGCACGTTGTAAATCAAAGGAGTTTTTATATCAAAACAAACTTATTTACATGTGAAATGCGCTATAGTCATAATTTAAACTTGTTTGGTCTGTTCTATTGTATGGGGGAGAACGTTTATAATTCTCCGTTGTCCATGTACATGTTCAGCCCCGATGTATGATATGTAAATTTTTATGATTTTTTAAATTATAATTATATTATCTCCCCCAATTGACATATTAATGTATTCATTTGTCTCTGTTCTTTTAAAAAATTCATATGTTTTTTTTTTTTTACATGAAGGTATACTATGATTATTTGGGGGGTCCACATTCTACAGGCCCGGCTTCTCAGTGGATCCCTGCATTTCCACAGTGTTTGTCAGTTAAAGATGATACATAATTAACAGCAAAAGTTTCTTTTTTCGATTAGTGATTTGCAAAATGCCATTTTATTAATGTGCAATGAATTCTTTGATCGACTTTTCGTCATTATCGTTAATATTGATTATCTTTTTTGGAAATGAAACTAAAACCGAAAGCGGAAGTAAAATCGAAACATACAGGAATCTGGTTTATGGGTAATAGTAGAGGTGATATCGTAAAGTGGTCCATTAACTTGACTCTCAAACCAAGGGTTGAAGGTTCGTATCCCAACCCCACTTACGTCATTTGGACATTAGTTAATTACAGACATTAATCCAGATTTGTCACTCTCCAGTCACGTGTAAATGGGCACTTGGCAACAGCTGGGTAGATAATAATTACAAGGCCCGATAAGAACCGCATTGATGCTGATGAGGGTGACCTGGGTGTAACAAGTTCTTGTACAAAAGAACAAATAATTCGGTTTTATGTTACACAGGGTACCAACATGAGTATTAATACTTCCTCCGGGCCCTGCTTAGTAGATTAATATAAGACCATATAAATAATTAATTTTAATGATAACGGTGTTTATAGTACTGAAGTCTGACCGGAGTACAATAAAACGCCAACTCAATTCAATTCAATTCATCTTTATTCAACGATATAAAAGAAAATAGTACAATGCAATAAAACATATTGACATAATCATATACATGTGTAAAATTAACATATCATTAGGGGCAACCAAAAAGATCAGGATCTTGTGGACTGGTGCCCCTTTGACAAAATTAATAAATTATAAGTAAAACATTAATAATAATCACAAGCGGACATATCCAACACACACACACAAACGTACACACTCACCCAAGAGAGGGAAGGAGAAAGAGAGATTACATGTACAGTGTACATATATGAGGTAAACTTATGAAAAAGATATATGGAAATCAAGAAGTATATTTAAGAATAAAGTGACTTTTAAGTAAGTTTTTGAGAAGGAGGAGGCTGTTGAACATGGACGATCTTCGGTCCTACATGTTTAAAAGAATTATACATTTGCTTATTAGAAGTTAATGGAAGGTGAAATTGGGAAGCTGAACGTGTGTTATACTGATGAAAATTATTATTAAAGTTAAACAAATTAATTATATTGGCTGGGGCCATTTTATGTTTGACATAATACATCAGTACTGCGACTTTAAATTCATATATATGATAAATATTAAGTGTTTTTAATTCAAAAAAGAGGGGACGAGATGGCGCTAAATAAGGAGACTTTGTACAAATGCGTAAGGCTTTTTTCTGCAGTTTATGAAATGGTTCTAATTTGCTTTTCCCAACGTTGGCCCAGGTAATGTTACAATAATGGATAAAAGGAAGTATAAGTGAATTATATAGCATGAATAAATGTTTTTTTGGTAGAATTGAACGCAATTTACAGATAATTCCGATATTTTTAGATATCTTTTTTAGTATGTACATACGATGGTTTTGAAAAGTAAGTTGATTGTCCTATAAAACTCCAAGAAATTTCACGGAGTCAGAAACATTCAAGTATATATCATTAATTTTCACTTTGATTGTATGAGGAGGAAACTTAATATTAGGTTTAGAGAAATACAAAATACATTTTTTGTCATGATTAATTACTAACTTATTGGAATCAAACCAGTCAACTATTTTGCCTAACTCTTCGTTAGTCTTGTGTAGGAGCGTATTAAAGTCTTTATGTGAGGAAATGATTTTGGTATTAACTGGAAGAAGAAGAAGAAGAAGAAGAAGAAGTGCTACGTTTGCTGCTTCTAAACCATTTTTTGCTAAACAATGGTGTGGTAATCACAGCAGCGCCAACCACTAAAAAAACAAAATATCACATAAAATGACGTTTTAGTGGGTAAAAATATTTTTTTATGTAATCGACAAACTAAATAAAATATAAAATAATGTATGCGCACACTCGTTGCCGTATATACATGAATACACAAATCCTATACATTAGGAGAAAGAACACCTATCAGAACTAATTTGGGAATTTACCAAAGGTGAAAAGGGCCATTTATGAGAAAAAGAAGGAATCTTATTGAAAAAAGATTTAGGGTATTTATAAAGAAAAGGGGCGCTTATTAAAAAGGAAAAGTGGGATGTGTCAAAATAACAATAGGTTATCATCAGAGATAGAAGAGAGCACGTATTATAAGGGGGAAGGGGTCACTTTGAGGGTACTTTAAGAAGTGGGGCACTGTGCCCCCCCCCCCTGAATGCGTCATTAGCCCCCCCCCCCCCCGGAGCGCCGCCTCTATGTAGTTTGTATGACGGTTAGCACTACGCATTGACGCGTGTACGCTAAAGAAAAGCAATTGAACTTGGCTCGCTTTATTTGTCAGCGGTAATGACACAAACCAATTCGAAATATATATCAAAAGGATCCAGGAAATTCGATTTGTATGATGCATGGGTTCATATACTTTAATGGCTTGTATAATTTGTTAATTTACCATTCGAACGGTATGGAAGCGACGGGGAACTGAGAGCGCATTTTCCACGATGTAATAAGCTTTTTGACATTAAACAAAGATGGATGTAACATTAACATTTCCTCGCATTCTTAAAGAAAATTATATTTGATTTACGCCGCTGTCATTTCCAAGTTTGTACACCGAAATAAAACACTAGTGGAAACACAGCGAAAGAGATAAACAAACAGAAGGCTTTTATTGATTAAATACTGTATATGAAATAAAAACAGGTCTCAAACTTACTTTCTTCATAACTCCCACATACAAACAAACACACACACACATCCTCAAATCCTCTGACAATCGCATTTAAAATATAAACAAGCAATGATCAGATGAAATGATGAGTCTTTTCGTTTCTTGATAAATTCTATTATTTACAGTATATAACACATTTCATGGGAACAAAAATTACAAACATTTTTGTTTTACTACTATTACTATATACAAGGCCAGTGCAAGTTTGTTGGAGCAATTAAATACATTGTTAAATATACTATGTCCCTTTTGCAGCCAGCATCAAATTCTGTAGAACTTTGCAGGAATAATGAATATGTCGTGTATGTCCTATCTGTAATATTTTAAACGTTAGCAGTGTCCTAATATTCAAATTATGCAAGGAAACCCGTTTACTTGCTTGACTTCATTGTCAGACACTATTGAGTGACTGACTGTTCTTTTCTTCTTTGGTAATAACATACATAAATGAGCTGTAAAGGGTGCATGAGCATTTGTCTACATCAATAACCCACTTCTTGCAATGGCCAAAATTAAACCGATTGAATCTTTGCGCAGCATAAAATATACGACCTGGTCTGAAAATCAGAACTATTATTTACTGGCTCTATAGCTTTAAGTCGATTCGACAACTAATTGTCGTTATTTTCCCCTTAAAGACATTATCAAGTCACCCCCCCCCCCTTTTTTTTTAGGGAAGTTCTAAATAATTATTATCTTTTATGTACCGTTGGAATTTAACCTTTTCTTTTTTGTTGGACTGCAAATGGGACATAGTACCTTTAACATTGTGAAGAATCTATTAAAACTTATAGAACTATGATGTCTGACATGTGTAATGATGTTAAAATAGATCAAGTGTCACTATGACGACATCTATGACTGAATATTGAAACACAATATTGGTCTGTAAGTTGAGACTACTACTGTGGTGCCCTCTGTGTGACATTGGTAATCCATATTGTGTATAAAAATTAGTTTTACACGACCTGGAATAAGAAGTTGCCATTGTATTCCTTTTACAATTCATTTTAATTATCTGAACACCCCCATCCCCACCCTCCTCCCCCTGCGGAACGATGAATGTATATATACCGTGTGAGTAAAAATAATAAGTTTACACCTAGAAAATTAATTTTAATCTAAAAAATCATCTTTAAAAAAACAGTAAATGATTATACATCTTATGAAAGAGTGTTTTTATCCCAAATCATTTAGTATAATTTTGTGTGGTTTGTGTTCACGCTTTGAAGAACAGGAGGCATTGTTTGCGAGAGTGCAAAAATCGACTTGCGCCAAAGCTGCTCATGCCAATGAGTCGTATATGTCGAGGCGGTGCACTGATGATGTTAAATACAGCAAAGTACTTCAAATTTAAGGTCTCTTGTCCCTTAAATACCAAAATTGCTTATTCACTACCTTGCCCCTAAACTTTAAGAAATTTCCTATGTTTACATACTACATTAATTACATCAAAACACTCTTACTAAATGAGTCTCCCCCCCCCCCTCCTACAAGTTCAATTTTAAACTTACAGAACTTGTGCCTCTTCTCACACAAACAGTAAATTCTAAACATCTAGCTTCGGAGTAACTATAAATACACCACGAAACTAAATAACCAATGGGTGTCGATCCCGGGGGGGGGGGGGGGGGGGGGGGGGGGATTGGGGGGGGGAAATATCCCCCCAATATTTCAGTGGGGGGGGGTGGCCTGTACAATCATCCCCTCCCCAATAATTCACCATGAAAAAAATATAAAAAATGAAGAGAAAAATAGTGATAATAGTTAATTTGTTAAGGTATTAAACATGTTGAATAATTAAAAGATAGACAGTACCACCTGTGCGCTTAGAAACATCTGTATAAAGCGCCCTATAAATGTTATTATTATTATTATAACTCGCAAGATGACCATCAATATACACATTTTGCTATCTCGTTTTCATAATATATACATGTATACGAAGTAAATGAGACAACCGTATATGAGACATATAGATGAATTTAGTCAATGTGTTCAATCAACAGCATCATAGAAATGCAGTGCGCCAAATGCAAATACGCAGAGTAAAAAGAAACGAGCTAAATGTTAAGCGCGAAGCGCAAAGGTAGCAATCTGTTATGCACATCAGACAATCCTGGACAGTGTAAACATAGATGAACTCTGTGATGAATTCGTGATGAGATCGGAGACAAGGTGAAAGATTTTCGGACATTAGTATGAATTATAAGATAGTTCACTAGTTGTTTCCGTTCACCCTTTTTTAAATTCACGTCATTGTATCTTTTTTTTAATTTTTTCACTCATTTTATTTCCTGATATATCCATAAACATTTTTCATTTTTGGAGAAAGATTATTATGTCACAACTTAATTTTGTTTATTAAAAAGCTGATGTAGGCCTATGTCACTGGCGTACTGGTGGGGGGGGGGGCTTGGGGGCGCTAGCCCCCCAAATAAAATCCAACCATGACTTATTTTCAATTTCATACAAGTGATTTATAAATGTTCGTGATATCACATGATTTTCAAAATTCGCGTTTCTCCATTTCTGTTGCAAACTGACACATTCCCAAATAGCCAGGAAGAGCATAAATTTTGTATAGTTACTAATGGGCCTAAGTGACCGTTAACAATTCCTTTCGAGAAGCTATTGCGAGAAGCACTACCGGATATAACTTGCTACCCACCACTCGGGCCGAGCATGCAAAGATTTGCGAACGAACGTTCCATACGTACATCATGTGGGGAAACTGAATTATGAATTAATATATAGAACAGCAGTGGCGGATCCAAGGGGATCATGTAAAAACATGTGATTTTTACCTTTTTTGGGGGGGTTGGGGCCCCCTTCCCTAAGAAATCCTGGATCCGCGCCTGGAGAACAATACAACGAATCGTCTTCTTTCTCTAATAATTTAGTGAAAAGGGCAAAGCTTCCGCGCTTTGCGCGGAAGGGGGCGAACTGAATTCAGACTAGGATTAAGAGTTATAATTAAATAGAACGTCAAAGTACACGATACAACGAATAGTCTTATTTAACTAATAATTTAATGAAACGTGAAAGCTTTCGCGCGTAGCGCGGGATGGGCGAAAATGATTTCAGACGTGGATTAAGAGTAATAATCAAATGAGGGGGGGGGGGAACTGAATTCAGACAAGGACACGATATAACGCATAGTCTTCCTTCTTTAATAATTTAATGAACGGTAAAGCTTTAAGATTAAGAGTAATAATTTATTGAAACGTCATAGCTTCCGCGCTTCGCGCAGTAGGGAGGAAACTGAATTCATGAAGGACACGAAACAACAAATCGTCTTCTTTCTCTAAAATGTAATAAAATGTGAAAGCTTCCGCGTTCGCGCAAGAATAGACAAAAATGAATTCAGACGAGGACCTGGATTAAGAGTCGAGAATGGTACATCGAATCGTCTTCTTTCTTTAATAATCTAATGATACGTAAGAGCTTCCGCGCTATGCGCGGAGGAAGGGAAACTTGATTCAAATATTAAGGATTAAGAGTCGAGAATGGTACATCGAATCGTCTTCTTTCTTTAATAATCTAATGAAACTTCAGAGCTTCCACGCTATGCGCGGAGGAAGGGGAACTTAATTCAAACAAGGATTATCGAGAATGGTACATCGAATCGTCTTTTTTCTTTAATGATCTAATGAAACGTCAGAGCTTCCGCGCTTCGCACGGAGGAAGGGGAACTTGATTTAAACAAGGATTAAAATTCGAGGATGGTAAATCGAATCTTCTTCTTTCTTTATTAATCTTATGAAACATCAGAGCTTCCGCGCTATGCGCGGAGGAAGGGGAACTGGATTCAAACAAGGATTAAGAGTCGAGAACGGTCCAACGAATCGTCTTCTTTCTCTTATAATCTAGTGAAACGTAAAAGCTTCCGCGCTTTGCGGGGAAGGGGAACTCCCCCTCCCTGTTCCCAACCCCCCTAGGAAGCTCGCTTCGCACGTTTCGCGTGCTCACTACCGCCCCCCCCCCCCTAAAACGAAATTCTGGCTACGCGCTTGGGAGGGGGTGCAACTTGCCACACGCTTCTACCTCTTGGTTGCTTTGATCCATTGTCGAAAATATTTTGGCACCTATCATCCCCCAACCACGGATACAAATCGACACCCTTGATAACCAGACAATTGTAGGCTACTCAACGCTCACTAAATAAAGTTACAAGTGAAGAACAATAAAGTGGTTGCATCTGACAATAACAAATGTGAGTCACATAGACCAGTTGACAAAAGTTTTCAAGCTAGGATACAAGGAGGAAATGTCAGAAGTGGTCTACGGTAGAATCAAGATACGACAGACGAAATATTACAAATAGGCTAGCTTCGTAAGATCCAGTAAATTTCATTGTTTAGACGCACTTTCTCCAACTTTAATAGGTCAAACATTTGAATTCTTAGATTTACGCATACGCGATAAAATACAAATATTTCTATACATTTTTAGGGGAAACATTGTACAAACAATTATTGTGGGAAACAATACTATGTAACGCTTTTGCATGTGACCACAAACCAAAAAACACATCCTCGTCATGTTTATAAAATCTACTCCAGTAGCCCCCTTTTTTAAAGTCAGTATTCTTAAATGTTGAATATGTAAACTAATCTGACTATTAAGACAGGAACCGTCATAATCCGATAACCGCGACAATCTATGATAGCTGGGGATATGACTTGTTTTATGGTTGGAAACGTCGGCTCAGCTGGGATGAATATTTTAGTGGAAAAGGGTCGTGTAAAGCAGGCTACATCAATGTCGTGCAAGGACCTGCATCATGTGCATGGTTTTCGCATACAAGCCACTGAAACTCCCCGAGTATTTTGGTTAATATAATTTGTTTAGTATACCCGCGTTAACTTATGCATTAGACTTCCACGTGTTCTAACGGTAAAATGAACTTGCATGTGGTTCTGGCATGCGGACACGATGTACAATGATATTAATTTTGGTAGGCTTAATAACAGTCGTCAATTTTGAGATTTTCAACACCCAGTTAGATAGTCTTAACATTAAAATATCCCACTGACAAATCTACACAAGATTGGTTGATACACTCGTAAATCAAAATTAAAACTAAAACACATAATGATGTTACATGAAACTAAACCTTCTAAATCGGATTTTTACCAGCCTTTTTTACACTTACCGTTTACAACAATGGCGACTAGCGAAAAGAGACTAGCGTGTCGCACTGCTGACGTTGAAAGACTTTCTACCAATCAGATTACTCAACACCGCTGATGTAGTTTTAATGAGACGCCGATTCAGCCTGCTTTTGTCTTTCATATTATTGATCGCATCAAAGCAATACGTTGTTTATTCAAGATGATGAGAAATCACTCAAACTGATTCGTCTCGAGATCAAGAATATTTGAATGGGCTTTCTACTAAAACAAATTTAATAGGCTGTTACGAGAGTGCTTAATCAATGAATGTAAATTAATAAACAGGATCGCGACTGGGGTGCAGCAGAGGGTCCTGTAACCTGTATTCGTTGTTTTCCCCTATCTCCCGTTTTATCCCTTTCACCCCCCCCCCCTCTCTCTCTATCTCCCCTGCCCCTGCCCCTCCCGTCTCTTTCTCCCGCCCATTCTATCTCTCTCTCTCTCTCTTTGTCCTCTCCCCTCTCTCTCCCTCTCTCTCTCGCTTCATCCCTCCCCCTCCTCCCCTTTCCTCTGTCTGTCGGTCTCTCCTATGCAAAAAACTAAAATAAAACAAAACACAACAACGGCAACAACATAAGAATTCACATCAGGGCGTCATTTGGGCGCATTGCCCACCGGAAGGAGGGGGTCCCATCATTTCGGAACTATAACCTGTGCTAAACTGAATCCATGGACCCCTACTGTCTCTATTCCGGTCCCTATATACATTATGCTCTGGTGGGTGATTATTAGTGTGCAAAACATCACTTCTGGAACCCGTTTCAGAAAACTTGTCATCCGTGACAAATGACAGACTTTGTTATAAGCTACTGAAATCCTTGCTTCTGATTGGTTATCAGCAGATTTGTCATTGATTTTTGTCATTTGTCATTGAAAAAGGTTGTGTGAAACGCCCCCTAGGGCATGGTTAATCATGTCACAATTCGGTTGATTCAATTGCACAATATGCTGAATGTGTATTCAAATCCCCCTTGTGACCTCGGGTTCCTTTACAAATTACGTTTACTTGCTTGTGCAAATAACTTCTTTATTGAACTTTAACATGATCATGTACGTGTATAATTTGACTGTTACACTAACAACACCGACGCTTTCTGAGGCAAAAAGCATTAACTGTACGAGGAAGTATACTACTGGCTCCAACCAGACGTATCATTTAAAAATTAAATTCATCTTGATGCCTTTTAAAGGTACTATGACCAATTTGCAGGCCAAAAAAATGAAAAAGTTAAATTCCAACTGTATTTGAAAGATGATACTTATTTAGAACGTCCCTAAAAAAGGTGGGGCTTGAAAATGTCTTCAAGTGGGAAAATAATGACTATTAGTTGTTAAATCGACTTTAGGGCTATAGAGCCCAAAAGTAATAGTCTTGATTTTCAGACAATTGTACCGAATGATCATAAGTTTTATTATTTTGATTTGCTTTGTTTCATCTGAGCTAATAACTAAAAAGTTTCTAAAAATTATTATCTCGAGAAAAATAATGGCCCGAATTCACAAAGCAAGGTTTGAGGTCAAACCTTGGTCTGAGCTCAAACCTTGCTTTGTGAATTCGGGCCAACGAGTCCAGGGTTTGCCCTTCCGGACTTGGCAATCTGGCAATTTGATGGTGTCTTACACAATAACAATACATATTGTCCCGCAGAGCTGGGTCATACCTGTGGGAAACCCAAGTAACATTGATGCCTTCTGCCTAGTATCAATGACATTCCGCCAATAAGGATTACAAAAAATGAAGAAAAAATCTTTTGAATCATGAGATGTATTGTTTTGCTTTGAAAGGAATCAGGCCGAACAAATACATTAATGAAAAACATATCTCTTTTTTAAGGCCGGTAGAAGTTTTAAACTCCATATTATAATTACCCGCAACTGATGACAGTTTTCTATACAGTGCGCCCCAGAAAACGGCTGAGGGAAGCCTTTTGGGCCTGTATAAATAAAATAATTTCAAATAAAAACTCAACTTAAGTAAAAATGAAATATTGGGAAGGGTTGATTTGACGTTTTATCAGTACAGATCAACAGTGAATAAAAGCAGAAAATATTACATAAACAAAGTCATAATTTAAACACAAATCGCGACTGATTACTGTCTGAGTTTATGAGATTTCATTTGGGAGATTTTAAATGTGCTCGCAAAACTTTGCGTTATCCCATGGATTTATATTTCATTCTCATTAGGCGGTGTCACACAGAAAATCCCTTGAAAAATTCCTTGAAAAATCCTTTTAAGGGAGAATTTTCTTGCTTCGTTAGAGGATTTTCAAGTGGATAATTGGTGAAAGACAGCAATTAAGAGGATAACTAAAATCCGGATTTTTGGCTTCTGTGTGACATCGCCTAACACCTCCTCTCTTTCTTTCTTTTTTTCTTTCTTTCTTTCGCTTTTTTGTTTGTTTGGGGGGGGGGGCAGATTTAAACTAAATTATTTGATTTCGATGTTTTGACAAAAAAGTTTAGATACATCTAGAGTTATGGAGGAAGGAAATTACACAAATCTTTGTCACAATTGAATCTAGCCTTAGTTTGATCCACTGTGATGCATGTACAAATGCCTTTGTATTTAAAAAAAAAATAGTCATGTGCATGTGAATACAGTTTTCTAATAAATAGAAATACTAATGCGAGAAAGGTGAAAGTCATGATTAGAACGGAGAATTTTGTGCTGATATTGACTAAATTTATATTTAAGGATTTACTCATCTTATCTTTGTATACAGTTTGTATGTTATGATTGATTGCACAGTGATATGCTTATAGATGTGGTTAACTGACCTTGTCTTTGTGCAAATACGTGCATTGCCATAGAGCAGCGCTTTTCGACCAGGGTGTTGTGAGAGAAATTTAGGAAGTAATTAAACAAATGTTATTATTTTGGAATAACGTCAATTTCATGAAACCCAATATCAGAAACTGCTAGAGTACATACTATTTCATGAGGAAGTAGCATTTAATAGATACGAAACTGTATTTCTTCCACACTCGCTTCGCTGGATTGCTCACAACCTTTGGAACAATGACGATTTAAGGCATTGAAGTGCCTGACTAGCTCCATATTTGAGCAACGAGGTGCCAGAATATATATTATAATCTTTTCTATCGAAATTACAACTTGACTATGCTCGTCCTCTTTACCCGTTCGCAACATTAAGAAACGGAAGATTTCTAGAGAATACCCGAATATTATCATATTTGTGCATCGAAATGTTTAATAAATAAAATTAAACCATTATTTGCGGACATATCGATGCACAAATAATGGTTTAACTTTATTTATGTATGCAGCAGCGAGATACCGTCACACTTCATTCTTCATTTTATATCTAGAGTGTTGATTATTAAGTTTAATATTAACAAATTCATTGTATAATTTTTTGGGCTCGTTCACATTTAGAAACAAATGTGCCAATGAGTTCATGCACTATGAACATGACGGACAAAGAAAGAGGAACAAATATACAATTCCTCATTCTACCCTCAACAATTACTGTGGTAGACAGAGGAACATCCCTTCACTACTATTATGTAAAAACGTGTAGAACAGGTGTCACATGCATATTCACCTGTTCTACACATTTGTACATAATAGCAGTGAAACGATATTCCTTTGTCTACCACAGCAATTGATGAGGGTAGAATGAGGAACTGTATATTTTGTCCTCTCTCTTTGTCCGTCATGTTCATAGTGATGGCACTTGACGGGTGTAAAAGTGATACAAAGTTTATCTTTTGTAAATGTTATCGTACCAACTCAAACTACACCAGTCACACCGCCAAATCGACCAATTCTTGGCTAAAGACGACATGTAATATTTGTGTTTGTTGGCGCTCTATTGATGATCACCACACTCCGATTGGAGCCTTCCTATGCCCCATTATTGGATGTCGGTGAACTTTGTGACAGTTACATGAATGCTTTCGAGGTGAGACTCATGCGCATGCACTGTTGTTTAAAACCAACAACCGGCACGACGAAAATCTCTAGCTAGCTACTTTTCTCACGATATTAAAAGTGGATTGTTGTCAACGTGGGGAATTTTGATGACCTGGGGGCGACAGATCGTTTGAAACAGCGTATTCCGTCAGATCAAAGAATATTAGGACAATAGAGATGCAAGGCAACAGTACCCCAACCCCAAAAACTTTTCACCTTGAAATATGAATGTCCTTATTGTTCACAATTCAAATGATCATTATATCCTAACTGGGGCAAACTTGGAACGCCTAGTCAGAATTGTGATATACATTATCTAATGAATACCTATGTGCATGCGGTGAGGAAAGCAAAAAGTACATCGTGACCTAAGAAAGTATGTGTATGCTTGTAAGTAAGTAACGGGGGGACCGAAGGCTTCAAGTCCTCTTCGAGGGATTTGATATTGACATTGGATTAATGCTCTACTTAAGACCCTTATCACCCCCGACCGGGTTTCGAACCCGGAACATGCCGGTTAAGAAAGCATTGCCTCACCCCCTGAGATGGTGATGGTGTGTGTGTGTGTGTGTGTGTGTGTGCGTGTGCGTGTGCGTGTGTGCGCGTGTGTGTGTGTGTGTGTGTGCGCGTGCGTGTGTGTGTGTGTGTGCGTGTGCGTGTGTGTGTGCGTGTGTTTGCCCGAGCGAGGAGGTAAGGGGGAGGAGGGCCAGTTTTGGGGTAGTGATGAGAAACATTTACTAACTAAGAAACGTTCCTATATAAAATAACATTAGTGAGTTAGACTATTGCTATTTCGTATTTATATGTATCTCTTCTCACAATGCCGTCATCTCTGATGTATATTCGGATTATCCCAACAATTTGTTTTAAATCTGACTAACTAGTGAATCTCTCTTTTATAGTTACGCACGTTTCCATATACATTCTATCTCTTTACATATTTAAAGTTTTTGCGCATATATTCTGTTATTATCTTAGTCATGTATAATTCGTAAATTGTACTGTTTTTCTCTGTAAAGGAAACTTTGTAATTTGCTCTGACATTTCTAATCGCTTTCCCTTCGTCTTACTTTCATCATCATTATTCTTCTCCATGTCTTCACAGTTCCATCTGTTCCATTCTTCTCATACCACTCCCTCTCTATCTCTCTTTCTCTCTTCTTCTGCATTTCTTCCTTCTTCTTTTTTTCCTAACTTAACCTTCTCTCTTTAAATGGTTCTCTCCCTGACACTTTCTCTTTCTTTCAATATTTTTTAATTATGTTTCTATGATAAATCCTCATATATTGTGTGTGTCTGTGTTGAATTACTTTCACTTGTAGCATTATGCATAGGCATTCAATTTTCATTTTATGGTCCGAAGTCAAACAAATATTCAGTATTTACTTGTCATAATCTCAATTAATCAGCCTCAATTTCTACTTGAAATATGAATATTCCTCATTTAACAATAATAACATAAATAATGATAACGACGAATCTATTCTATTTGTTTGCAAGTTTGAAATATGTAATAAATTGTCATCTATTTTACTGAGTATTATTTGTCCTTGTCTATATCTAAGTTTTGTTGAAATTCTTCTTAAAACTGAGCTTGTAAAACTTGCAATATAATTTAGCTCTCGGGCTATCATTTTGCAGTTTTTCTAATAAAACCATTCTATCTACCTATCTACCTACCCAAGCGCGTACGCAGGGGGGGGGTGTCAACCCCCCCCCCCCCCCTTGAGTTTTTGTTATGTGTAAGTTTTATGTAAGTTTTTGGGAACCCCCCCCCCCCCCTTTCGAGTTTTTTAATTTAATTTAATTTTTATTTTTTAATAATAATAATTATGCCAACAGCTGTATTATGACCAACAACAAAAAAGGGTCCGCTAACCTCCCCCCCCCCCTGCTTATTCAGCGGCTGGCTGAATCGTTGCGAAATTATGGGCCCGATTTAAAAAACTCCCTCTTGAAAAAATCCTGCGTACGCCACTGTACCTACCTACTATCTTTAAAACGTTTCACCTGCTCACAAACTTTCCCAATGTCCATCACCCCTTCTTATCACTACCGTGGAGGGCGCGGTGGTGTGTGTATGTGTGCGTGTACGTGTGTGTGCGTGTACGTGTGTGTGTGCGCGCGTGTGTATAGGGGAAGATTTTGCCCCTCTCTCTCTCAGTTTTTCTCAGTTTTTAAGTTTCTGTTGAAAAAAGAAATATTCCCGATAATTTGAAGCGGAAAATCAATCAACATGATTATAGTGCTATGGAAAAGAAAATCAGTGTTGTTTTTTCACTGCAGATTTCTATTAATGAATGAATGAAGAACTATTTAATATGTTGAAGTGTTCGTTCAAGTAAACTACTCAATGCACATTCCTGTTTTTAGGAATAAAAAACAGAAATACGTCTGAGGCATTGACAAATATTCCTGATATGCTGTAAAAAGAAAATCCATCAACATATTATAGTGCTTACGGTAATGGGAACCAATGGTGATAAGTATCTATCACAGTAACCAGAAACGGTTCAAGAAGATTTATTTTATTGTTGTTGTTGTTGTTGTGGGGTTGCGAAGGGTGTGACGGGAGCCCCCTCTTTTAAAACAAATATGTTTGTGTTTTGTTTTGCTTTTGATGGTGAAGTAAAATAACTCTCCACTTCAAATTTTGGGCTCTAAGAACTCTTTACTGAGAGCAAACCATACTCATTTAAGCTTGCATCTAGGTGACAAAGTTCTAAAGCCAGCCTCAAAGGTCTGTAACCTCGGTGTGATATTTGACAATAATATGTCATTTATTGAACATGTATCTAGCATATCAAAGTCTGTAAGATATCAACTGCGGAACCTTAGGTTCATACGAAAATCTCTGACTCAAAAAGCATGCGAACAATTAATCCATGCATTAATCTCATCCCGCTTAGATTTTTGTAATTCTATTCTATTTGGACTCACAAAACAGCAGCAAGACAGACTGCAATCCCTCCAAAATTCCAGTGCAAGACTCCTTACCAAGAATGTCTTCTATTACGCCTATATTACGCTCTCTTCACTGGCTACCTGTCCAGAAAAGGGTCCACTTCAAAATTATGTTACTTGTTTATCGGGCTCTCCATGGAATCTCGCCACAATACATTAAAGACTCACTACACTCCTACAATCCAACTCGTACCTTAAGATCTGGAAGTGATAATTTGCTGCAAATTCCCCGTACCCGTCATTCATGGGAAGACCATGCTTTTTCGCATGCACCAGCAAAATTATGGAATAAGCTTCCTTCATCACTTCGCTGTATTGCAACATACTCTGCCTTTAAAACTCGTCTTAAGACTTACCTATTCCATCTGTAACCCAGTATTTCCTTAAGTTGTATAAGTTTATTTTACTAAATCCATAATTGATATGTTATTTGTATATACATTTGAAATTAATTAGTTATCACCCTTTAGTCTCATTGGCTGCCTGTATGGGGCCTGTTGGCCTCAGATGCTAGAGCTTCTGTGAATAATGTGCTGACTGGGCTAGTCCCTTAAATTGTCAGTGAACGGAGCAGCTGGAGGGCACCGGGCCACATCAGGCAGAGCTGAGGATTGAAATGGGTTATAACAAAATATCGCAAAAAATATTGCAAAATTATTTACTTTAGTTGTATCAAAGAGAACTGTTGCTGAGCTAGAACCATGAGCGTCTCTGGACGGTGTGTGCGCTCTATAAGTTTACACTATTATTATTAAGTTTACACTATTATTGAATGCTGATGATCGTAATAATTTATTTTTTTTTAATAAATATTTTATTGTCCGCGAATATATTGTTCCCTTTCTTCTCATAACACTGTTGAGTTGATAAATGGAAACATATTTTATGCTTGATGTCAATAAATTTGCTTTTTCTAATGGGGAAGAAATGTTTGCATTACTAATCAAATTAGATAGTGGAATGTCATACTCAGCCAGGCGCGGATCCAGGATTTCTTAAGAGTGGGGGGGGGGGGGGGGCAATTTGAAATCAATTTGAAATTGAGTGTACTAAAAACCGTGCCGGCCATATTTCGCTCAGTAGGGGGGGGGGGGGGGAGGAGTAGTAAGCACTAATTTTTATATTTTATATTGCTCCCGAAAATTTGAAAGATTTGGGGCCCATCTCCAAAACATAACGTGTTTTTACTCAGCCTTGCAAATTTGATAAAGAACACGTCAGCAACTACGTTCCAAGTTTCAAGTTAAGGCAATTTAATAACTATGAAAGTGACGTAGTACATTATCCGAACAGGATTTCTTTAGGCAATATAAAGAGGACTAAATTTGACCTTGAGTTTGTTTTTTTGCAAATAGTCGTGAGATCTGCAATGAAATCGGTAAATGTCATTTTATTGTACTGAAAATGTAACATTTTCAAAAGATCGAAATGTACACATTGTATCAAATGAAATTTTCTATTGGTTCCTCCTTGATGTAGGTCTATGCACGACGGTGCAGTTTAATAAGTCAGATTCAGTTAATAAAAACTACACATAATACAAGTAAACAATTTTATGCTTTATTATAATAATTTTGCTTTTCTCCTCATTTCATTAAGAATGGAAATAGTTCTTCCCATTGAGAGAGGCAAAATTATTGAAGTCGATCATAAAATTGTTAACTTGTATCATTTGTGATTCTATATGGTCTATCATATATTCATGTAAAAACTTGTGTAACTATATTGTGTAATTCAGCCCCCTGGCTGCGATGCAGCTTTTTGAATAAATAAATCATTATTATTGTATGGTACATTGTCTCTGATTCGTTTCAGGCCACCGGGCCAAAACCGCTGACAATGGCTATCCGACGAATCACGGCAGCTCTTTCATGGGTCCTGCTATTACTGTTTATGGTAAGTTTAGAATTGATAATGTCGTCTTGATGATTGTAGCTTTCAATTCCCAATTTGTTCTAAAGCCCATTTTGTCTACGATATGGTCTAATACTCATTTAATCATAGACAATAATCATCATCAAATGATTATTAGACCGTATATATGGATGGTAGGCGAAATGATCATTAGACAAACTGGAAATTAGACTAACGAAGAGATCGGTTGAACTTTTTTAGACCCCTTTTTTGACCTCGATCGATTACATGTAGTTGCCCCCCCCCCCCCCAAAAAAAAAAAAAAAAAAAAAAAAAAAAACAACATCAAACTCTGGCTACGTGCCTGCATGCAGGCGCGGTTCTTCATTATGTATATAATATTTATGTGTGTATTTGTGTTTGTGTACATATATATATATATATATATATATATATTTATGGGGATGGGGCTTTGGCGAGTTGACGTTTTGGCATTCTTTTTCTACAATAAGCCCACTTAATAAAATTCAGCAATAATTTGTTAAGAGATTGAGGGATTTGAAAAGGGCGGCTTGAGTTTTCCTAACCCTGGAAAAAAGACACGAAAATACTGATGGCGCTGTTAAATGTTATTATTGAGTTCATTACTCGTATCTCGTAATAGTACTTCCTCTCTGATATTCTATTGCCTCTCATTCTTTTCTTCTCTCACTAGTCAAATCTCTCTCAGAGTCTCTTTCTCCCCGTGACTTTCCAACATTCGTTTTCTTTGTAAAAAAAAAAAGAATGGCAGTGCGTTTTATGCAGTTGATATTGTGTGCTATGACTCATGCTATTCTCCTATGACCAGGGCCCTGGGAACGATTTTTTTCACCGGGGCTGCTGAGATAGATATTTTTTTTGTTTTAAATGATATTTTATTTCCTTCCTCATAATTTCACATAACAAAAAATTCACATAACAATAAATTATCAAATTAAGCAATATAAAACAAGATCTTTGATACAAGACACTTCATGAGTTACATCAATCAATGAACATAGAAAAAAAAAAAAAAAAAAATTCTTGCATGTAACAGTGTATAATCAAAATAACAGTAGAGGAAGGTTTAAAGTGTAGATTTTTTTGTTTTAAATGATATTTTATTTCCTTCTTCATAATTTCACATAGCAAGACATTAACATAACAAGAAATTATCAAGATAAGCAATATAAAACAAGATCTTTGATACAAGACATTTCATAAGTTACATCAATCAATGAACATAGAGGGAAAAAAAAAGATTTTATAGAATAACAGTGTATAATCAAAATAACAGTAGAGGAAGGTTTAAAGTTATATATTACCATCCTATCACAACACTCTCACACCCCCCCCCTCTAGCCCACCCACACCATACCCCCTTTCACACACATAAACAACCATACAAACACAAACACACACTGCATAGATATACTGCGAAATATTTGCAATGACTCAGCCAGCCGTTGAATAAGCGGGGGGGGGGGGATTTTGGTCCCAAAAATTTCGCAACGACTCAGCCAGCCGTTGAATAAGCGGGGGGGGGGGGGGGGGGGGGGGGGTGGGGGTAAGAGGACATATTTTGTTTGTGTTTTGTTTGTGTTTCATAATTTGAACATTTGGTCGATCGGTATGGGGGGGGGGGTGGTTAAGGTCTGTCATTTTGGGTCACCAATTACCACAATTTTTTTTTTTTTTTTTTGTTATTATATAAAAAAAAATTAAAAAAAGAAAGAAAGAAACGTTATAATTTTGTACTTTCTAATCTTCATTTGTGGCTTTCGGCTGTGTGACAACTTTGTAAGCGAAGCATATAATGATATACAGTAAATATATCATACCAACAAAATGTGCAGGGGGTGCTGTGCCCCCCCCCCCCCTGGAAAAATTCCGGGGGTGCTGCAGCACCCCAGCACCCCCGCTCCCAGGGCCATGCCTATGACTCTCATACATTGCTACTAATTACTGTTGTGTTTGCAATCCAAACTGTATTTTCATGCACGGGGGCGGATCCATCCGCCGGCAAGGGAGGGGCCACATGAGGGGCCCAGTTCGAGAGAAAATAATTAGCGCCGAATCAACACACACATCAACACTTTTCATTTGAACTAACAAGGGGAAATCGAACAGATGATAAAATATGAATAGAATAGCTTATTGTGTCAAGAAATTTGCTTACATCGTATGATAGCAGCTTTAATTTCCGAAAAATAGTAAAATATTACAGTCCTAAAACCTGCAATTTGACACTTTTCCGATTACTTCCGGCTCAGTCACGAAAATAAAAAGTGAATTCGTTTATATCAGGGAGGTGAGACTCACCTCCCTGTTCATATACAGTTCTGTATAATGTTATATGTCAGATTGGTGCCCACACATGCCCAGTCGAGTAATTTTGAATAACATTTAAGGAAATTTTGCTTCATATCTTTTCGCTTGCCTCCTGTAATTAAAGGTAAGCACTGTGTACTGCTCGTGGTAGCGAAAAGTAGTTATCAAATTATAAAAGCATATATTTCCCTTTGAAAGTGACCCGTTAGTTTGCAGCTATGCTAGGCAGGAATCTATTGTTTACGTATCTGCAAGGAAGATCCAGTTTTACATGCCTGACATATTTTCTCCTTGCGGGGGGGGGGGGGGGGGAGGGGGAGTGGGGGGGGTGGGGGGGGGGGGGGGGTAAGAGGATATATTTATATATATTTGTTTTTTTGGTCCCCCAAAAAAATAGCAACGACTCAGCCAGCTGCTGAATAAACGGGGGAGGGGGGGGGGGGGGGTGGGAAGAGGACATATATATATTTTTTGGTCTCGGAACTTAAAAATTTGACCGATCGACATTTTGTTCCGTTGGGGAAGGGGGGGGGGGTATAAGCTCACCTTTTTAAAGTCATCCGTTAGCATAATTAAAACAAAAACCAAAAACACTAAGGGTGGGGGTCGGTGGGGGGGGGGGGGGGGGTCGGGGTTTCCTCCAAAATACACACATACAAAAAACTGAAGGGGGAAGGGGTAGTTTAACCCCCAAATCCCTTCCCCCCCCCCCCCCCCCCCCCCCCCCCCCCCCAGGCGCGGATCCAGGATTTCTTAGGGGAGGGGGCCCAACTTTTTTTTTTTTTTTTTTGCTCCCGAAAATGTGAAAATCGCGCCGGCCGACAAGTCGCTCGGGGGGGGGGGGGGGGGGGGGGGGGGGTAAGCGGACATTTTTTTTGTTTTTTGGAGTCCCAAAAAAAATCGCAACGACTCAGCCAGTCGAAAAGTCGCTCAGTGGGGGGGGGGGGGGGGGGAAGGGGGGGGGGGAAAGGGGGGGGGAGGGAGTGAGCACAATTTTTTTTTTTTTGGTCCTCGATAATTTTAAAATTTGCACCCCCCCCCCCCCTTGAGCGCCAGGGGGGGGGGGGGGGTGGCCAACTCCCCAAAAAGGTAAAAAAACGCGTGATTTTGCATGATTTTTTTTCTCAAGAGGGGGGGCCCCCCCCCCCTGGATCCGCCACTGCCCACCCCCCCCCATGGGTACGCGCCTGTGTGTGTGTGCTAAACCCATAGAGATATATACTATAAGACTGGCTAAACCCAAACCAATAACACTGTAAAAAAGTGTGTCCCAATTAAGTTCACATGATATTTACTGCGTGAACTACGAATTACACCACGATACTGGGACTTCTGTCTTAAGTATTTGCTTTATTTAGGACTCAAATATAATACGTGGTGAAGAATATGGCTACAGCATTTACTCTACCGGCTCCAGGCCCAGCGCCTTTTATGGCCACCCCAGGAGAACCTGTTATGCCTTGGGAGAGATGTATTTCCACGTTTCATGCATGTTTGTTAGGGACTAGATTGGACTCCGCTACATCGGAGCGGAGGCGAGCCATTCTAGCCCTCTGCTTGGGCGGAGAGGGTCAGAGGATTCTCGATCATCTAGCAAAGGACAGCGGTAAGTCACTTAGCAAATACAGTGTAGCTGTCGATGTACTTGAGAAGTATTTTGGGCCCAGGAAAAGTGTTATAATCGAACGGTATAATTTCAGGAAACATGCTCAAGGTAGCTGGGGGGGGGGGGCACTCCAGCAAAGCATAGTCGAGAGTCAATGCTAATGGGTATTGACCTCTAGCACTGCATACATGCTGTGAGGCAGGGACCTAGAAGTCTATTCACAAATATACACACCACACAATATCGTATAGACTGTACATAATCATGTCGATGCAGCTGTAAGCAAAGTTTGACACTAGACTTACAATTTGAATTTTTAAATTATTCTTTTTAACATCACTAAGTTCAAAAAAGTGTATTTTACTGCTATTTAGGTGTCATCAATTGTCACTACAGTACCGATTTTGAGTGAAATCAGTTGAGTTTTGTACAGTGGTGTTTGAAATGTTGAGAATCAAAAGCACAGCTTTTACTACACAGCCAGGATAGTGATGCTCCTATGTGTGTGTGGGGGGGGGGGGAGGGGGGTCTTCTTCTTATCAAGTCACTACACAAGTCCCGTCCAGTGCTCTACCCAGCAGGCTCTAGAGCCAATATTTCCCATACACAGACGGTAACCCGTACGTACAGGATACGAGATTGAGCCGATTTTGTACCACCTTTGGTACAAAAAGTGAAAAAAATTCTCCCCCGTTTTTATTTATTTAGATCTAATTTTCTGATCCATAAATCAAACATAAGAAAGACTGAATATCTCTTACTTATATACAATTTTTAAAATTTTAAATAAAGATAAACTTTAGTACTGGTAATGCGATTGCATTGTGAAAGAAAAGGTGTGGAAAGGATCAGAAACAGTTGATCATGTAGCATGTAAGTATTGGTGAGCACTGCAAGGTTCTGGAGTCATCAAAATCATAATAAATTTGACCGAGTCTTGGTAAAGAAACAAGCACTCACAAAGAAAGCTATATATGGGACAACACACGTGGTGTCTGGGCTAGTACTACCTTGATTTCCTTGTCTTTCTATGCTCATTACTCAGCCAGTATACATTTTCTTCCAAAATTGTTTGGCACATGTCGTTTCGTCCCTATTTTCACGAAGTGACGGTAGTGAATGAAAATCACATACACTTTGCGTGCAGATTTTTCTCACTACCGTCACTTCGTGAAAACAGGAAGGATTTATTTGTAATCTTGAACATTCAGTGTAAGTTTCGTTTGATTCTGTGAATTTTTTTATAATTTTTTTACCAGTACTGGAGTTTATCTTGAAGTAATTGCAATAGTGAAATTTATGGGCTTACTTTATACGAGGTATCCAATTTTGTCCAGTTTAAACATAATGTATGAAAGGTAGATGCTCACTTGATAAGACTCACGCCCGAAGAGAGATGGAAATGATTAACCAATGATCGATGAACGGGCATTGACCTACAAGCATCGATGGACTAAAGTATAAGTCTCAGAACCAGTACATGATTCATGTTCTCGAACTGTAATCTATGACATGACCCGACCCAGTGGCGGATCCAGGGGGGGGGGGGCGGGGGGCCCAGGCCCCCTCCCCCGGGAAAAAAAACGTGTGAAAAACACATGATTTTTAGCTCTGGCGCTCAAGGGGGAGAGGGGTGCAAATTTTCAAATTTTCGAGGGCCAAAAAAATAAATTTGCTCACTCCCCCCCCCCCCCCCCCCCCCCCCCCCCCCCCCCCCCCCCTGAGCGACTTTTCGGCCGGCGCGATTTTCAAATTTTTGGGCGCAAAAAAAAAAATAGTACTTACTACCTCCCCCCCCCCCCCCCTCCCACACTGAGCGACTTTTCGGCCAGCGCGATTTTCAAATATTGGGGGGCAAAAAAAAAAAATTGTCCCCCCTCCCCCCCCCTCCCCCCCCCCCCCCCCCCCCCCCCCCCCCCCCCCCCCCCCCCCCCCCCCCCCCCCCCTTCCCTGAGAAATCCTGGAATTGCACCTGACCTGACCAATACGTTTCCGGGTCAACATACTGTACTAAAACAAAGCCAATGGCCACTCAGATCACGCGTTTGATATTGGGTTTAACATCAATGGGTCAAGCCGGACTGACTCGTATGTAGCTATTGGACTTTCGGAAAAAGAAAATTAAATATGCATTAACTCGAATCACGATGACTGCACAAAAAATCATGTTGACGACAAGTCTTTTTCTGATTTAACTTTAATTTAGGATCTCAATAGGCAAGTTCGTGTGAGTCAAAGTACATATTTCGGTTTTAGTTTCTTTAAAAAATAATATGTAATGTAATTTTGCAGAAAAACTTGTTGCATATCTCATTCGTCTCAGTCCGGCCGAACCAAACCATTTCTTACGCACAGTACCCCATAGGACGTACTTCAGTCTATGTATAGAGGCGGTCAGAGGACCAAGATGTAATCTCAGCGGAACAACCGTCGATATCAGAGACTAAAGCTTTCGGTCTAGCTCTGGCACGGCAGTTCACGGCTTCCAGGCCATCTCAGGTGCATGACTCTGGCAGGAGTGGGCAGACTAGCAGTACGTGTTCCATTGTCTGTTACTGGCCGCATTCACATGCTGTTTGTCCATCTTCTAGACCCCATCTCTGCATTAGGACTTTGCATCGTCCGTAACCGGTTCTGTGGCGGTTGAGGCTCAGCCAAGAAGGCCAAGTCTCGCTGAAGCCGGATGCAAGGGATTCCTTCGGGCTGAGGGAGAGTTTATGTAGAGTAGTCTGGAGGTGGTAAGACCACAAAGTCATCCTTTGGTTGTGAGGGCTTGTATTAAGGGGCTCTACAGTGTCCAGGAAGCTGTGTCTGGATTTGAGCCGCTTGCCCACTGGCTGTTGTTGGAAGAGTGGGTGGAGTGGAATATTCTCTTGTTTGTCCTTTTCTTTCTGGGACAAGACCAACCTTCTGACGTGTGGAGGGGCGATACCGCAAAGCAGGTAGAGGTCTTCTACTTAAGTAACCCCAAGGCAGCCAGTGATTGCTCTGAAAGATGAATTTAGAGCTGGGTCAAACTTGGGCGCATGGGACGACCTACTCCATACTGGTGATGCATACTCCGCAGCAGAGAAACAAAGCGCAAGGGCTTTTGTTCGGATTGTTCTGGCATCATTCCCCCAGGTACAGTGCTTTTACTGCAGAGGATTCTTGATCAGCTAGCGAAGGACAGCAGTAAGTCACTTAGCTGTTGATGTACTTGAGAAGTATTTTGGGCCCAAGTAAAAATGTTATGATCGAACGGTATAATTTCAGGAAACAAGCTCAAGGTAACTGAGGGTGAGGGCGGGGGGCGGGGGGGGGGGGGGTCTGTCAAACAATATGGGGCCGCACTGCAGCAGTGCCATCAATATGTAAGTTTGGGGCCTAAAAGATGAATTATTTAGGGACCAACTCATCTAGAATACTTGTACCGTATTACAGAGCAAATGTTGAAGTAGAATGATGATTCGACATTGGAGAAAGCTGTAACTCTTGCACAGAATGTTAAAGCTGCCATTCCAAAACACTGAGTCATAGTGATTTTACTCTGCACAGCAACCTCCTCAGAAACTCGAGTAAAAGGTGTATCCAAGAGAGGCTGCCCTCCGAAGCCTCAAGCCAAGCCGCATCGCTCGGAATGCAGAAACTGCAGAGGGACACACACAGAATAGTAGTGCTTGCCCTGAGTGCATTGCATGTGAGAAAATGAACCATTTCTAGAAGATGTATCGCTCAAAGGGCCAACGCGTTCAACTTTTTGAACTTGTGAGAAGGAACACTCAGCTTTCGTGTACAGCGTTGGGAGTGGAGGTGACATCAAGTATTGTGAACTTGAAGTGAATGGCGTACCCCTCAATTTCTTGATCGACGTAGGGTCACGTGTCACGATCAACGATTTGATCTACAGGCGTCCGTCAACTTGACTTCTTACCTCGACAAGTCAATTCAAGTGCTAGGTTTCGTCCGTTCGCTTCAAGGACAAGACTGTTGACAGTTTTCTGGTCTACGTCGCGAAGGTTAAGAGCCTCGTAGGGGTTGACCTAGTTGACCTGCTGGGGTTTCACCTCTGTAATCGCACAGCTGAGCAATTCAACATCATCAAGGATCCCCATATGGCACAGTATCCATCCCTGTTGACAAACTTCAGTCAAAAATGATTGATGGAAAAGGATGTCCAGTCACGTTCGTGTCACTAGCCTAGGCCTTAAGCTCTGACCGCAAGTACAGGGGAGCGGGGAATCTCCCACTTGTGTGTATGCCTGTGAACACTGGCAAATGTACTCGATGATTTACTCTCTGCACGGACCACCAGGCCCTAACGACCTTGTTGAGAACAACCGGGTCAGGACATCCCCCACTACGCATTTACTGCTGGTCTTATCATTTACACCAGTATAATTTAGATGTGGAGTACATATCGGGTAAACGTAACAGAGTCGCCCACATTGTAAGTCACATCACGCCCACTAGCGATCGCAACAGTGACGCTACGAATAACATCGAAGATTGTGCAATAGCACACTTAGTCTCGCGAGAAAAATTCACTGAAGAGTCAGCTACAGATGGAATGCTGGAACAGGTTTGTCAGTATATGAAGACAAAATTGCCTCATGACATATGTGATATTCTGAAACTGTACTACCACGTCAGTCATGAGCTTGCAGTATTCAAAGACGTTTGCATTGCATGCGGTACTCAAGTGGTCATCCTGAAATATCTGCATCATTGCGTCATCAAGGTCGCACAGGACGGTCATGCAGGCATTGTCAAGATGAGGCAGCGGTGTTGCAAAACAGTCTGGTGGCCTGGTATTGACACACAAATCAAAGAAATAGTGAGACTCGTGTGAGTTGTACACTGAGCGAAAAGTGAGCGATTCCTTGCCCAGCGCCATTACAGCCAACCCCATGCCCTACAGAACCATGGAAATCCCATTCAAGTAGACATCTTCGGAGAAGTTGACGCAGCGCCGAGTAGTCAGGGTTTCCTTGTAGTCATACATGACCTACATAGCGAATGGCCTGAAATAGTTGCTACAAGTTCGGTTTCTACAAAGTTGGTCATAGCTATAAATCTCGAGATGCTTTTCAAAGTGGGGTCTGCCTCAACATGTGACAACAGGCAACAGACCTCAGTTCATATCAACAGAGTTCACTGAGTTCTTAGCCCACTACTACATACGCCACCATCACACATCTCGGTATAATCCACAGTCGAACGCAGGCGTTGAGCGAATAAATCGCGTAATCAAATAAAGCATGAAAATAGCATTTGACAGAAGGGATTCGTTTGCTCAAGCAATCCAGACATGCCTGCGTACATATCGATCCAGTGAAATGCCAGCAAACCTCATGATTGGCGGGAACCTGCGAATGCCGCTCAACATCCTCCAACCACCTACTCCACCATCTGCGGAAGTCACAGAGAAAGCGAAAGAAATCGCAGAAAAAACAGAAGCAAGTGAAAGCGTACTACACCGAAAAACGTTGCAACGCGAGACCCACAATTTTTAAAGTCGGAGACTGGGTTCGGATCAAGCACCCAAATCGCTCGCCCAATCTAGCCTCTTCGTTCTCACCACCTAAACAGATCATCCGTAGGTTAAGTCCAAGCTCATTCCCCTTGCACCACAAAACACGTGGAACGCACACCGACTGAACGCAAGCTGTCCTGGAAGTTTGGGTGAACAGAGCGATGACCAGTTCGCCTTTGATGACAAGATCGACCACCGTCAGGAAGGATTTGACCACCAACAGCCAAAGTCACTTCCTCGTCACTCACAAAGTGAACAAAAAAATGAAGCTGTAACTGGGTATATTTTTTGGCTATATTTTGGATATCTTGTCTAACCATCAACCGAGAGCATGAACTCATATTAAGATTGGAATTATTTCTGGACGTTTATATTAAAACCGTCATAAGCCAGTTAAGAGGCAGAAAATTTGTTGTGTTTGCAAGCCTGAATCCGATGACCGGGATAATAATATATCTGTAAAGACACATTATCGGATCGATGTATTGAGCGCTATATAGACACGGAATTTTTTTTTTTGGTTTTCAATGAGATTTTATTTTCTCCATTGCTTTTCACAAACAATAACAAAAAGTATAATAACAAACAATAACAAAATCAATACATAAAATAATCTGCATGTTAATATTATTATATAGAATATGATTTTACATTCACAGCTAAATAATACGAAAGAACTTTTACTATTTACATCAAATAAAGCATGAAACATGCATGCATAAAGAAGGCATGAACATAAAAAGACATTACAAAAAAAAATAAAAAATATTATATACCTATGTAATTCATGTACGGTATAAACATTACATACAATATACTACCCAATAACTAAACTAAACTTTTGAGAACTTAAAAGTTGCATCGGTTTGCGACTTTGAAATATTGTAACAGAAAATATTAATGGCAATGAGTGTTTAAGATATTTCTATAATGTTTTAAACAAAAGATGGCGCTAGACTACATTTGACAAGTTTTTTTTTCTTTTTTCTTTTTCTCTCTCCAATGATATTTCATTTCTCCATTGTTTTTCACAAACAATAACAAAATCAATACATAAACTAATCTGTATGTTAATATTATTATACAAAATATGATTTTACATTCACATCTAAATAATACAATTGAACTTTTGCAATTTACATCAAATAAAGCATGAAACATGCATGCATGAAGAAGGCATGAACATAAAAAGACATTTAAGAGGAAAAAAAAAAGAAAAAAAAAATACTTACATACACACATACACACACGTGCATAGACACCCACACAAACACCCACTTAAAACATGCTTACATTTTGTGGGAATCTCGACCATCATATCAGCTATGTCCATTTCATTGCTTCTATTTGCCTTCCTTATTTTATTTATTCTGCACGAAGCTATTCTAAATTATTATTATTGTTATTATTATTATTATTATATTTCATGCCTACAGAGGGCGTAGTTCCCTGATCGTAGATTGGAGCCGCAATATTAAACGTACAATTGAAACTGGAACTTCTGTCATAAGTTTGAACTATTTAGGACTCAAACATAAAACTTACTATTGTCTCTATTCCTGAAAACGCAATTCTGGTGATATGTGTTTCAAAAATTAATTATATGCGTATAATTGTCGTCTTCGACAGATCAACTATTAATTTTGTCAGATTTTTCTTTCTTCTTTATTATTTTTCTTTATTTTTCTTTATTTTTCTTTATTTCTCCACACTTTTTTTGTGTATAGGATATCTCAAGATCAGTAAAGTCAATATCTTTCATGATGGGAGATGCGGCATTATAAGGTCATTATGTCTTCATGACGTCATTCAGGCGCCATGTTGTGGAATTTTCTGAAAATCAACTCATGATCATATCTTCATTACAAAAAGTCATTTCTCATTCATACCTATCATGAGCACAGTCAATTTTGGGTCAACAAACACGGTTTTATTAATTCCTTAAACGCCCCCCCCCCCTCATTTCAAGACTCAGATGTTGCACGGAGAGAGAAAGAGCAAGAAAGAGAAAGGGAGGGACAGCGGGGTGCAAGGGGGAGTAACAGAGAGCAATGACTAGCTCCTTTTTATCTTACCGAATTGCTAACTCCATATAAACCAGATAGAATGCTACATTACAGTTCCAAGTCTCTGCTTTGTGTTCCACAAACCATGACAAAGTCAAACAGGGAAAGGTCTTTTTCATATGCAGCCGCTCTTTTGTGGAACATTTTACCTGAACTATTAAACAGTATAGGATCCTATAAAACCTTCATCAATTCTCTGAAGACATATATCTCTTCACCACTTCATAATAATCAGAATCATGAGCCCAGTGCACTTTTTTTCTTTTTCTTAAAGTGCATATAGACATGCAATTTTGCCTATGTTTTTTGCGCTATGTAATTTTTATTATTATAATTATTATATAAAGAGAGAGAGAGATAGAGAGAGAGCAAGAGAAAGCGAGAGAGAGAGAGAGAGAGGGTGGAAGAGAGAGTAAAAGAGAAAGCAAAGTAGAATGAAGAACAGAGACAGAGAGAGATAGACGTGGACATGGAACTTGTCACCTCAAAGCTATTTTGTTTTTTCTTAAATATATGTAGAGAAAACGTGCCCTCCTAGGCTCATCGGAAGAAAAGTTTAGGCTTATAATTATACCCGAGATGAAGCGTCTCCCCTCACCCTTCTTTTTTTCCTCCTTTAACCAAAAAATTCCCTCTTTTTCGTAATAGCAAGAGGCACTTTCATCTTGTTCCATGGACTCGGATTGCCAGCACAATGGAACTTGTGTTACGAATACATCAATATGCAACTGTACAACTGGGTACACTGGTACAAACTGTGAAACAGGTAAGATTTATTTAAACCTCCTACCTCTCTACTCAGGCTTCTCATCTCCATTCACCAATGAAAAGTCACAATGTTAATTTTAGTTCAGTAGCCATTATTCCAGGGGGGAGGGGGGAGGGGGAGGGGAGGGGTACCCGCTTAACAGGGATGTGCTGCTCTAATGTGCTCCTTTTTTGAAGAAAAAAAGTCCCTAAACACGAACATGGGGCTATTTTTGGGGTATGATTTTGTGCTGAAAAATCCCTAAAAGTGCACCCACTTTTCAGATCTTTACCTAAAATATTGGTTTCCAAACTCTTCAAGATATTATCTCACCCATACTCTCGCTAAAGTGAAAAATTGCAGATGCAAAATCCCTCAAAATAATTGAAATCATTTCGATTTTTAATCCAAAGTCTTTTTGCTTCTGTAGCATATAGGACAACTTGGTACACATATTGCCTCAAATGGTCCAAAACAGCTCAATGAATGAAAAAAAGGACGTAAGCAGGGCGTCTTCATTTTGTTCTGACATTATTTCCATATCCCCAAAACAGGAACACATCTCTAATTAAAAATTAAAACATTAGATTAATCTTGGTATGGAAATGATGTAGTCTTCATTATTTATCATTATCTCCATCTCCATCATTATTCGATGTTCGTTTTCGTCGTCCTCATTGTCTTTGAAAGATCTTGAAAAGAGACCATCACATAAGTCTTTACAATTGTATATGGATCGCGATAGGTATCTGTACTATGGATTCGGATTGCGAGCACAATGGAACTTGTAAATTACAAGTTCCATTGTGCTCGCAATCCGAATATTAAATATGGATACATTGATGTGCGTGTGTACATCTGGGTACAGTGGTGATACCTGTGAAATTGGTAAGATTTCCTAAAAACTCCTACCTTTTAACCTATAGGCTTCGCATCTCCATTTGATCACAAATGCAAAGTTACACATTGTTAATTTTATTTGATGGCCTTTATTAGTTCATTCCAAGCGACGAACTGATGAAGAAAACTGCTTTAAGAATTATTCTATCTTCCAAAATTACAAAAGAGTGAATCAAGCTAAAGTGTTGAACAAAAACACGAAGGTTGAAAACTGTAATTCTCCCACATTTTTTATTGCTAATGAAATAAATCCTTGCTGTCACAAAGGAATTTCGCTTCCTTGGCATATAGGACAACTTGGTACACTTGCCTTACTTGACTTATGCTGTCCACGCAGGCAAGGGGCCTCGTGATGTCTTCTGTATGGTGATGGTATCTCAGGTTTTTCTGTCTGCAGCCAGTCTTGATGCATCTGTCAGCCCTCTTATGGATCTTGCTTTGCAATCCTCTAAGATGCAGTCATGCCATCTTTTGGGTGGACATCCTCTGGGTCAATTTCCTGTGATGTTTCCTTCAACAGCAATTTTGGGTATCTTGTGGGTTTAATTCGTAGTATGTGACCAAAATATTCGAGTCTTTTAGTCGAGACTTTGTCCATGACATCTTGTTCGAGGTTGAGGGATTCTTTGATGTGCATGTTTCGGAGCTTGTCTAGTCTTGTCACCCCCATTATGTGACGGAGGCATGCCATTTCGAATACTTGAAGCCTGTTGCTATCTTCTTTCCTTACTGTCCAGGATTCTGCCCCATAAAGAAGTATTGAGAGGATAAGTGTTTGGTACAATTGCATCTTTGTGTGGCAACTAATGCTTTTTGATGTCCAGATGTTGTTTAATCTTTGGAAAGCTGCCCCTGCTTTCTTGATACGGTTTTTGATGTCACTTGAACTTGAGCCATTTTCAGCTATTCCCCCCCCCCCCCCCCCAGGTACACAAGATCTTCCACCTGTTTCAGTCTGTCGTTGGCTATGTCAATGTTAAGGTTGTACTTGGTACACATATTGCTACAAATGGTCCGAAACAGCTCAAAGAATGTAACGAAAAGGATGTCTGCAGGGCGTTCTGGTTTTGTTCTGACGTTATGTCCATATCTTAAAAACGGGATGACGACTCGAATTGAAAATTAAAACAGCAGAGTAAAGATGGTACAATGACAATAATGTCATCATTATTTATTATCACCATCATGTGGCCTAAAATAAAAACTTGTTGTATTGCCCTTTACGTGCCAAAACATTGGTCGGTCGGTCAGACTTTTTTTTTTAAAAACTTTTTTACCCGCCCTCTTTTGCCTGATATTTCTCAGTTTTTAATGCTTTTATACATGTCTTTCAGCGTCATCATTCCATTTATATCTTTTTCTTAGGATTTTGAAACTAGGGCAGAAGACGAGTGAGAATTTGGGAATAATTTGATATTATGCAATTATATCCCATTTAAACAAACAAAATACACATTTTTTTATTCATTAAAAAAATTTATCCTGTTCATGTTCTTTAACATCATCGCATTAATACAAGAAATTAAATTCAGACCATCTCATAAGTGTTCACAATTATAAATGGCTCGTCATAGGGTGTACCGTGGAGTTGGATTGCCAGCACAATGGAACTTGTAATGTGACTACATCGATATGCGACTGTAAACCTGGGTACACTGGTACAAACTGTGAAACAGGTAAGATTTCTTCAAACCTCCTAATTTTCAACTCAGGCTCCGCATCTCCATTCGATAACGAATGAAAATTCACAATGTTGATTAATTTTGATTAACTGTATTAGTTGATTCCCAGCGACCAACTGTTGAACAAAATTTGCTTTATGAATTATTCTTTCTTCCAAAATGTTAACACAGTGAATAAAGCTACAGTGTTGAACAAAAACGAGAAGGTTGAAAACTGTAAGTCTACCACATGTACTATCGCTAATAAAAAAAACTCTGAGCTGTCACAAAGATATTTTGCTTCTTTGGCATATAGGACAACTTGGTACACATATTGCTTCAAATAGTCCGAAACAGATCAATGATTGTAAAAAAGGACGTTAGCAGGGCTTAACAGGAATGTGCTGCTTTAATTTTCCCCCTTTTTTTTTAAAAAGTCCCTAAACATGAATATGGGGTTATTTTGGGGATATGATTTTGTGCTGAAAAATCCCTAAAAGTGCACCTACTTTTCAGATCTTTACCTAAAATATGGGTTTCCAAATTCTTTTCTTCAAAGTGAAAATTACAGATGCAATATCCCGCAAAATAATTGAAATTATTTCGCTTTTCATCCAAAGTCCCCTAATAATGGGTATATAGGCATGGGTGTCGATCCGTAACTGATACCTATTCATCAGGGGGGGGGGGGGGTGATCTATTCATTCATCCCCCCCCCTGATGAATAGGTATTACGTAAGGATCGACACCCATGTATATAGGTTAAGACGCTTCAGCCGCAACCCCCGTCCAAACTATATCTGATAACTCCCACCCCCATCCCCCCACACACACACACCCGGGCCTTTATTAGGCCTAAAATAAAAACTTGTTGTATTGCCCTTTAGGTGCCAAAACATGGGTCGGTCGGGTGGAATTTAAAAATAAAAAAATAAAAAAAATCTCGCCCTCTTTTGGCCGATATTTTTCATTTTGATTTTTTTTCTTTTCTTTTTTCACGCCCTCTTTTGGCTGATATTTCTCAGTTTTTAATGCTTTAATACATGTGTTTTAGCGTCATCATTCCATTCATATCTAGACCTATAAAAAAATCTTTGATGCTATGGGTGAACACATGTTTTGTTTTCCTAGATACTGACGAATGCTCATTTACACACTTGAAAAAAAACATCAAATTTTACGATTTTACTCCATAAGAGTGGATATACAAATAATCCTCGCGAATTCAAGAAGAAAAAGCACATTCATCTAGACCTTTAGAAAACTATTTTATGCTATGGGTGAACACTTATTTTGTTCCCTAGATACTGACGAATGCACTACAATGCCATCAGTCTGTGATTCTGAAAATGGAGTGTGTATGAACTTGGCTGGCTCTTACAACTGTTCATGCAATCCTGGATATGAATTGAGCAGTGATAACTTTACTTGCAATGGTAAGGATAAACGTTCAAATTAATATAACATTTTAGTGACATCTTTCAAAATTTATTGGTCGATGATGCTCTGAATTACGTGTTTTACAAAATCATCAAGTCCAACAGACTGTAGTTTTGATATCACACTCTCAATTTACATCCAATGTTACCTTTTAACTCTATGAACGAGTGGAGATACAAATAATTTTTGCTAATTCAAGAAGAAAAAGCACATTCATCTAGACCTTTAGAAAACTCTTTTATGCCATGGGTGAACACATATTTTTTTTTCCCTAGATACTGACGAATGCTCTGCAATGCAATCAGTCTGTGATTCTGAAAATGGAGTGTGTATGAACTTGGCTGGCTCTTACAACTGTTCTTGCAATCCTGGATTTGAATTGGGCAATGATAACTTTACTTGCAATGGTAAGGATAAACTTTCAAATGAATATAACCTTTATGTGACATCTTTTAAAATCTATTGATCCAGGATGCTCTGAATTGCAATTTTTACATGATCATCTATTCCAACAAAAATTTAACGATTGAAATTCATTTCTGATGCATGCAGTACACTGTGCCATTAATAATGTTGATTCAATCTGAGATAGACATTAAACTTTCTAAATTAGCAATGGAAAAAAACATTTATAATCCCTATTTTGTGTAAAAATCCTTACGAGTTGTTACGTGTTCTAAACTTCATAATTTTGAGGAGTTTTTGCTTGAATTACCATTTTGAAACATGTGAAGTAATTAGAGGTCATGAATTCAAATGTATGTTACAATATTTTTCTTGACTCGACATCTCTTCCATTTCAATGTATTAGTACCTCGAAATTGACAAACATATTAGCATTCTCGTAGAAAATGTATTGATGTAATGTCCCTGAATTTCTGTTTTCTTGCAGACGATGAAGCACCTATTCTGAACTGCCCAAATATATCTTCTACTACGGATGAGGGACTCCATTCATCATCTACTGTTCTGCTGAATTCTACTGCAACTGATAATGTGGATTTCGATGTAGTTGTGAATTGCTCCCATTCATCCGCAGATACATTCCTGATAGGGGACACCACTGTGAACTGCTCATCTACAGATGGTGCAGGAAACACTGGCACTTGTCTTCTCGTTGTCACAGTAACAGGTGTTTTATTTTAGGCCTAACAGTCGTTACAGATACTGTCGTTTTTACAATTATCATCATTATCGTGTTCATGTTCTTTATCATCGTACGTGTCTTTAAAAGAAATAAAATACAGACCATCTCATAAGTGTTCACAAGTATAAATGGCTTGTTATAGGGTGTACCGTGGACTCCGATTAAACAGGCATACAACAAGTTTGTTTTAAGAATCATTCTATCTTCCAAAATTACAAGAGTGTGATTTAAGCTACAATTTCGAACTAAAACAAGAAAGCTGCAAACTTAAGTCTCCCCGGGTTTTATCGCTATAATAAATCCGCGCTGTCACCAAGGTATTTTGCCTCTTTGGCTTATAGCACACGGTGGCGCTATTCAATGAAATCAGCACTAACATTCCAGCTACGTAGTACTTACCGGGTATTTATTTATTTATTTGAACATCTTTATTCAATTGATCAGCAAAGCTGTTTTGCCTCATGGTCCTGATTGAAATACAATTTAAATCAAATTCACCACAACGAGTGTATGCACATTTAAATTACATTTCAAAGATTTAAAAGAAAAAGTGTATGATACATAAGAATAATTAATCATACAGAGAAGTAAAAATACAAGGTTATTGAATAATTCAACGATACTTCCTTAAATTGTGAATAAAGAAACAAGATAGAACAATTTAGATGAGGATCAATAAAATCAAATCGGTACCATGCATATCAAGAGAAAAAAATAGAAGTAGACAGAGAGAAAAAAAGGCAAAGAGATGTATGGATGGCGAACGAAAAGAAATATATTTATGGAGAGTACTAAAAATATGAAAGGACACCCATAGAATATATTTGGCCAGTTCAAATTCAAGTTTAAGTTTTATTTCCACATCTGATTACAAAAAACCACAAGTACAATTTAATTGCATATATCTACAATAATAAACGTTAAAATGAAATAACTTCAATTCAAATCATAATGTAGTGGGGAAAACAGAAGCCAATGGCCCTATCAAGGTATCAAGTAAAATTTACAGAAAAACAAGATAGAAATACAAAGACTAATTTGGTATAATTAAATATGTTTATAAAATCATGAGAAGTAAATTTCCTTGTATATACGTTTGAGTGTGTTGAAGGATTGAATATTTCGAATATTGGATGAAATTTCTACCAGGAAGCATTACAATTATTTTAAAAACAAATTCTTTCATACCGCTTGTATGATTAAAAGTATGAAAATAATGGCGGCCCCTATCGAGCCATGCAGTATAAAAACAGCTATGTCTCGAATATTAAAGCAGGAAACACTGGCACTTGTCTTCTCTCTGTAACAGTAACAGGTTTGAATCTGATTATTCTTTATATCTAAAAGTTCTGTCACCGAACAAGCTTTTGATTTTTGGATATTTTTATTCTTCTGATAGATAATGGATTAGAATGTGTTCTGAAATTCATAGTTTTCTGGAGTTTTTGCTTGATGTAACATTTAGAATCATGGTAAGAGTACCTAGTCATAAAATGAAATGTATCTAACAATTATTTTCTCAACTCTATATCTTTTTTTTTCAAGATATTATCACCTCAAAAGAGGCAAACATTATAGCATTCTCTTAACATATCTATTGATTTAATTTGTCTAATTTTCGGTTATATTACAGATGATGAAGCACCTATTCTGAACTGCCCAAATATATCTTCTACTACGGATGAGGGACTCCATTCATCGTCTACTGTTCTGCTAAATTCTACTGCAACTGATAACGTGGATTTCGATCTAGTTGTGAATTGCTCCAATTCATCCGCAGATACATTCCTGATAGGGGACACCACTGTGAACTGCTCATCTACAGATGGTGCAGGAAACACTGGCACTTGTCTTCTCGTTGTCACAGTAACAGGTGTGCATATGATTATTCTTAATATCGAAAAGTTCTGTCACTGATCGAGTTTAGGCTTTTGGGATATTTAATTTTTTTGAAATATAAATACTGATGAGTTGTTAGGTGTTCTAAACTTCCATAATTTTGAGGAGTTTTTGCTTAATTACCATTTTGAAACATGTGAAGTAAATGGTGGTCATGAATTCAAATGTATGTTACAATATTTTTCTTGACTCGACATCTCTTCCATTTCAATGTATTATCACCTCGAAATTGACAAACATATTAGCATTCTCGTAGAAAATGTATTGATGTGATTTCCCTGAATTTCTGTTATCTTGCAGACGATGAAGCACCTATTCTGAACTGTCCAAATATATCTTCTACTACGGATGAGGGACTCCATTCATCATCTTCTGTTATGGTGAATTCGACTGCAACTGATAACGTGGATTTCGATGTAGTTGTGAATTGCTCCCATTCATCCGCAGATACATTCCTGATAGGGGACACCACTGTGAACTGTTCATCTACAGATGGTGCAGGAAACACTGGCACTTGTCTTCTCGTTGTCACAGTAACAGGTATGCATATGATTATTCTTCATATCTAAAAGTTCTGTCACTGATCGAGTTTGGGATTTTGGGATATTTAATTTTTTTTTGAAATATAAATCCTGATGAGTTGTTAGGTGTTCTAAACTTCATAATTTTGAGGAGTTTTTGCTTAATTTACCATTTTGAAACATGTGAAGTAAATGGTGGTCATGAATTCAAATATATGTTACAATATTTTTCTTGACTCAACATCTCTTCCATTTATATGTAATATCACATCGAAATTGACAAACATATTAGCATTCTCGTAATAAATGTATTGATGTGATTTCTCTGAATTTCTGTTATCTTTCAGACGATGAAGCACCTATTCTGAACTGCCCACATATATCTTCAACTACGGATGAGGGACTTCATTCATCATCTACTGTTCTGCTAAATTCTACTGCAACTGATAACGTGGATTTCGATGTAGTTGTGAATTGCTCCCATTCATCCGCAGATATATTCCTGATAGGGGACACCACTGTGAACTGCTCATCTACAGATGGTGCAGGAAACACTGGCACTTGTCTTCTCGTTGTCACAGTAACAGGTGTGCACATGATTATTCTTCATATCTAAAAGTTCTGTCACTGATCGAGTTTAGGATTTTGGGATATTTAAATTTTTTTGAAAGATAAATCCTTACGAGTTGTTACGTGTTCTAAACTTCATAATTATGAGGAGTTTTTTCTTAATTTACCATTTTGAAACATGTAAAGTAAATGGTGGTCATGAATTCAAATGTATGTTACAATATTTTTCTTGACTCGACATCTCTTCCTTTTCAATGTATTATCACCTCGAAATTGACAGACATATTAGCATTCTCGTAGAAAATGTATTGATGTAATTTCCCTGAATTTCTGTTTTCTTGCAGACGATGAAGCACCTATTCTGAACTGCCCAAATATATCTTCTACTACGGACGAGGGACTCCATTCATCATCTACTGTTCTGCTGAATTCTACTGCAACTGATAACGTGGATTTCGATCTAGTTGTGAATTGCTCCCATTTATCCGCAGATATATTCCTGATAGGGGACACCACTGTGAACTGCTCATCTACAGATGGTGCAGGAAACACTGGCACTTGTTTTCTCGTTGTCACAGTAACTGGTGAGCATATGATTATTCTTCATATCGAAAAGTTCTGTCACTGATCGAGTTTGGGATTTTGGGATATTTAATTTTTTTTAATTATAAATACTTACAAGTTTTTACGTGATCTAAACTTTATAATTTTGAGGAGTTTTTGCTTAATTTACCATTTTGAAACATGTTAAGTAAATGATGGTCATGAATTCAAATGTATGTTAAAATATTTTTCTTGACTCGACATCTCTTCCATTTGAATGAATTGAATTGAATTGAATTTATTTACCACTTTCATAAAAACATACAAAGGCAAAGAATACAATACTTTTTTGCAAACATAGAAAAACCACTAAAATGGAAAATACACTAAAGGAAATTACGAAGTGGTTGGATCATCAAAAAAGTTACAAAAACTTATAAGTAGATGATCCTAAAAATGTACACAAAAAAACTAAACAAAAAGGGGACAAAGAAAATACAATACTACAATGGTAATTACACACATAAAAATTGCGTTTGTCAAATTCAAATTTGCTGTATCAGGTGAAGTTTTAAATGATGCTTAAAACTGTTTAAAGATGCACACTGTTTAAGTTTAGGGGGTAGTTTGTTCCAAATAGTGGGTCCTTGGCATAAAAAGATACTATTTGAAAATGAAGAATGACCATATATTACACGAGTGTCTGTTGAAGTCCTGGTATTATATCTATGAATATCGTTATTGCTCTGAAATATATTACAAAAGATTTCTGGTAATAGGTTATGATAATATGAATACATAAAAACACAGAGTTGAAAATCATGTAATAATGATATTGGGAGAATATTCAGTTTCAAGAAAAGAGGTCTGCTTGGACTTAAAAATGGCTTGTGGCAAATTATACGAACTGCTCTTTTTTGTAGGAGGAAAATACGATTAAGTAAATGCTGTTTACAAAAACCCCATATAATGTTACAGTAGGATATATAAGGCAAGATTAGTGAGTTGTATAACATTATGAGAATTTTGGTTGGCAAGATGTCTTTAAGTTTACTCATAATTCCTATTGTTCTAGACACTTTACGTAGAACTTCATAGACGTGTGTTTTCCATTTAAGATCTTTATCAATATTAATGCCTAAGAACTTGGTTGAATTGGTATGTTCAATCAGATTTCCATTCATATATATTTTTACTTCACTAACACACGTCTTTGGAAAGTTAAATAACATAACATTGGTTTTTTCATAGTTAAGTTGCAGTTTATTTGCTTTAATCCACTCACTAACCTTTAAGAGCTCAGTGTTTAGATTTTTGGTCAGGCATTCAACATCTTTATGCTTATAAAATATATTTGTATCATCCGCGAACAGTATAAAATTCAAAATGGGAGAGACTGAATGTAAATCATTTACATAAATTAAGAAGAGCAGTGGGCCTATAATTGACCCCTGCGGAATACCACAGGAAACCAATTGTAAACTTGAATTTTTAGAATTGAAAACAGTGAATTGTTTGCGATCATTTAGATAACTGCGAAATAATTGAAGAGTAACACCACGAATTCCATAATAATAAAGTTTTGAAAGGAGGATATCATGGTTAATTGAATCAAACGCTTTTTTAAAATCCAAAAATATACCAACAATGATTTCTTTGTTTTCAATTGCCTTTGATACTTGTATTAAAAAATCTAAAAGAGCATGATCAGTTGAATACCTGGCCCTAAATCCAAACTGCTTATTATAAAGTATACTATGTTTATCAAGAAAACCGTGTAGTCTGGTATAGATGCATTTTTCAAAGATTTTAGAGAAGAGTGGAAGTAATGAAATGGGTCTGTAATTTGAGAATATATCTTTAGGTCCCTTTTTATGAATGGGAATAATTTTGGCAATTTTCAGGTCAACAGGTACAACACCTTGCTCAATACATGAGCTAAAAATATTGCACAACGGTTTACATATGACATGAATAACCTTTTTCACTACAGAACAATCAATGGAGTCAAAACCAGGAGCTTTACCATTTTCGAAAGATAGAGCATTATTAATTATTTCTTTTTCAGTGATGGGTAAGAAATATGCAGTATGAGGAAAATTGCTATTTAAATAAGAGGTACAGTTAATATTCGTTACGTTCCTGTTCATACTAGCTAATTTATGACCAACATCTTTAAAATAATCATTAAAGCTCTCAGCAATTTCTTTAGAATCACTTACTACTGAATTGTTACACTTAAACACAGAGGAATTTTTCTGATATTTCTTTCTCTGGAGAATATCATTAATAGTTCTCCAGGTTTTATTAATGTTTCCTTTAAATGTACGAAACTTTGAAAAGTAATAATTTCTTTTGGCACTACGAATTTGGTTTGTGTAAAGATTACGGAATTTGTTGTAGCAATCTTTTCGGAGTTCAGTAGGATTTTTAATGTACTTTTTGTAAAGGTAATTTTTTCTTGAACACATCCTTTTCAGTTCTTTAGTAAACCATGGTTTATGATTTTTCTTATAAATTATTTTTTGAGTGGAAAACAAGTACGATAGATCTCAGAAAAAACCTCCATAAATTTCTCATACATCAGGTTTGGCTCCTCAGAATAAACAGAAAGCAAACAGGTAAAATCAGTTGTAGAGAGATCTCTAAGAAAACAGTTGACATTCATATCATTAATTTGATGTTTGAATACCGCTGGTTGTTCTTCATGAATACCTTTAAAATCAAAAACTCCAAATATTGGTAAATGATCAGATATTTCAGAGGTCAATATACCAGAAAAAATATTGCAGATACTATTTGTAAATATGTTATCTATCAAGGTTGCTGTGGAATCTGTTATTCTTGTTGGCTTTGTAATTAGAGGAGCAAAACAAAACGAATAAAAAAGTTCCACCAACTCATTACACAGGTTTTGCACATCTAGTTTCATCAAGTCAAAATTAAAATCTCCAAGAAATATACACTCCTTTTTCTCTATGTACACTTTGCACAAGATGTTCCTAATGATATCAATGAAATTAGCCTGTGATTGATCTGGAGGTCTATAAAAAACGCCAACAATAACATTTTTACCTGGCTTAAAAACTTCTATAAAAAGACTCTCACAAACAGGGTTAAAGACCGAAATGTCATTGCGTACAATGTACCTTATGTCATGCCTAATTGCAAATGCAACTCCTCCTCCTCTCCTGTCGTTACGGGATTCACTCTCCACATTATAGCCTTCAATATAAAACTCCTTTCTTACCTTAGTATCTAACCATGTTTCACTAAATGCTACAAGACCAAAAGAGTGTTCTAGAGTTGAGAGTACAGATGTTATGTCATCATAATGTTTAGGCAGGCTTCTGCAATTTATATGTAACAATGAAAAAGCATTGCTTTTGGTTAAATCTTGATTCAAAAATTCTTCAGGAGTCATATACATTGAGCCATTTTCTACTTCTTCCATCAAAATACTATTGACATTATCGAATGCAAAAAGAGGGATACATATAATTAAAACATAGTTTAAAGTTCTCCAAGGAAAGGATAGTAGTGACAACCAGCATGCTTATTTGATTGCAGATAATAATAGTACTGAAACAAACACAACTTAATGAACACATATCAAATGAAAAAAATCAGAAGAACAAAGCTGGGGGGGGGGGGGGAACTAAGATAATGAGTTGAGTTATTGAAATACACACATTAATTGTTGCCAGGAGATATCTAAATGGTACAAGTTAAATGTACATGTATAATATATAATGGCAGAGATAAAGATAAGGACAAGAGTCAAATAAGTGAGAAAAATCACTTCTTCAGGCGGGCAAGATCTGTTTCTGATGAGATGATAATTGAGGTCAGTTTTCCACCTGTCGCTTTGACTTGCGCAAAGATCCTGCCATCACTTGTCCATGTGCTCTCCAAAGAAGGAATCAATCTTACAGATTTGTACACTTTTTGATAGAGAGCTTGATTTCTCACTGTGAGATCTTCCTGGATAGATATTTTAGTTCCTTTTAACTTCCTACGTGATGCAATGACCTGCCTCCTTACGCGATAGCTACAAAACTTAACTATCAAAGCACGATGCTTGTCCGAAGCCATCTTTCCTACGCGATGGCATCTTTCGATGTTAGCTACGGAGATGTCGAGATTTAGATGCTTCCTGAAGACATCGTTGATGACAAGTTGATCTGGATCTTCACCACGATGTTCGGGTATGCCAAAGATCCTCACACAGTTGCGGCGAGAGTACTGCTCTAGATCGTTGTTGGTTCTCTTCAGTGTATCAAGCTGTTCCTGCTGTGATTCAACCAATTTGTGAAGCTTCTTAACATCCTTCTCAGCCTCTTCCATATTAACTTTCAAGTCGTGAATTGACCCTCGATTCTCCTCACTGTAGTCCATTAGTCGTTGATACGTTGCATCCACAACTGTTTTTACCATGGATTTGATAATTAGCTGAATTTTGTCTAAGAAAGTGGAGTTAGCTAGTAGATCATCCATGACCTCAGCTACAAGAGACGCTGCAGCCCGTTGATTCTCACCCTGGCCCTGGCAGGTCGGTGAGTACGAGTCTGAGGTACTCTTCTCTTGGATTTCACTCTGACTAGACGCTGATGCACCCCTTGTTACCACCATGATGAGAGTGCGAGTATACAAGATATAATGATAGTCTAGTAAGGAATAAGGCAATACTAATCGGTGACCTTAGAAACAGACAGTAAATTGGTCTGATCTCGCGGAGCTCAGTAGTCTACTGTCTCTAGTGATTAGCAATAGAAAAAACGAGCACCCACAAAAGTCTACACATGGGACAGCCTTTAAAAAAGGACAATCAAGTAAGGCCGCACAAGCATCAAAATCACATATGTTCGTACCTGTTGTTGTTTGAAATATCTAGGAGTTCCTGGCAGGCAAGCTAAAACACTAATTACATGGTATTACACAACCAGAGGAATAAAAGAATTTCAATGTATTATCACCTCGAAATTGACAAACATATTAGCATACTCGTAGAAAATGTATTGATGTAATTTCCCTGAATTTCTGTTTTCTTGCAGACGATGAAGCACCTATTCTGAACTGCCCAAATATATCTTCTACTACGGACGAGGGACTCCATTCATCATCAACTGTTCTGCTGAATTCTACTGCAACTGATAACGTGGATTTCGATCTAGTTGTGAATTGCTCCCATTCATCCGCAGATACATTCCTGATAGGGGACACCACTGTGAACTGTTCATCTACAGATGGTGCAGGAAACACTGGCACTTGTCTTCTCGTTGTCACAGTAACAGGTATGCATATGATTATTCTTCATATCTAAAAGTTCTGTCACTGATAGAGTTTGGGATTTTGGGATATTTAATTTTTTTTTAAAAATATAAATCCTGATGAGTTGTTAGGTGTTCTAAACTTCATAATTTTGAGGAGTTTTTGCTTAATTTACCATTTTGAAACATGTGAAGTAAATGGTGGTCATGAATTCAAATATATGTTACAATATTTTTCTTGACTCGACATCTCTTCCATTTTAATGTATCATCACCTTGAAATTGATAAAACATATTAGCATTCTCGTAGAAAATGTATTGATGTAATTTCTCTGAATTTCTGTTATCTTGCAGACGATGAAGCACCTATTCTGAACTGCCCAAATATATCTTCTACTACGGACGAGGGACTCCATTCATCATCAACTGTTCTGCTGAATTCTACTGCAACTGATAACGTGGATTTCGATCTAGTTGTGAATTGCTCCCATTCATCCGCAGATATATTCCTGATAGGGGACACCACTGTGAACTGCTCGTCTACAGATGGTGCAGGAAACACTGGCACTTGTCTTCTCGTTGTCACAGTAACAGGTGTGCATATGATAATTCTTCATATCTAAAAGTTCTGTCACTGATCGAGTTTAGGATTTTGGGATGTTTAAATTTTTTTGAAAGATAAATCCTTACGAGTTGTTACGTGTTCTAAACTTCATAATTATGAGGAGTTTTTGCTTAGTTTACCATTTTGTTACAAAAGTAAATGGTGGTCATGAATTCAAATGTATGTTACAATATTTTTCTTGACTCGACATCTCTTCCTTTTCAATGTATTATCACCTCGAAATTGACAAACATATTAGCATTCTCGTAGAAAATGTATTGATGTAATTTCCCTGAATTTCTGTTTTCTTGCAGACGTTGAAGCACCTATTCTGAACTGCCCAAATATATCTTCTATTACGGACGAGGGACTCCATTCATCATCTACTGTTCTGCTGAATTCTACTGCAACTGATAACGTGGATTTCGATGTAGTTGTGAATTGCTCCCATTCATCCGCAGATATATTCCTGATAGGGGACACCACTGTGAACTGCTCATCTACAGATGGTGCAGGAAACACTGGCACTTGTCTTCTCGTTGTCACAGTAACAGGTGTGCACATGATTATTCTTCATATCTAAAAGTTCTGTCACTGATCGAGTTTAGGATTTTGGGATGTTTAATTTTTTTTGAAAGATAAATCCTTACGAGTTGTTACGTGTTCTAAACTTCATAATTTTGAGGAGTTTTTGCTTAATTTACCATTTTGAAACATGTGAAGTAAATGGTGGTCATGAATTCAAATATATGTTACAATATTTTTCTTGACTCGACATCTCTTCCATTTTAATGTATCATCACCTTGAAATTGATAAAACATATTAGCATTCTCGTAGAAAATGTATTGATGTAATTTCTCTGAATTTCTGTTATCTTGCAGACGATGAAGCACCTATTCTGAACTGCCCAAATATATCTTCTACTACGGACGAGGGACTCCATTCATCATCTACTGTTCTGCTGAATTCTACTGCAACTGATAACGTGGATTTCGATGTAGTTGTGAATTGCTCCCATTCATCCGCAGATATATTCCTGATAGGGGACACCACTGTGAACTGCTCATCTACAGATGGTGCAGGAAACACTGGCACTTGTTTTCTCGTTGTCACAGTAACTGGTGAACATATGATTATTCTTCATATCGAAAAGTTCTGTCACTGATCGAGTTTGGGATTTTGGGATATTTAATTTTTTTTAATTATAAATACTTACAAGTTTTTACGTGATCTAAACTTCATAATTTTGAGGAGTTTTTGCTTAATTTACCATTTTGAAACATGTTAAGTAAATGATGGTCATGAATTCAAATGTATGTTACAATATTTTTCTTGACTCGACATCTCTTCCATTTCAATGTATTATCACCTCGAAATTGACAAACATATTAGCATACTCGTAGAACATGTATTGATGTAATTTCCCTGAATTTCTGTTTTCTTGCAGACGATGAAGCACCTATTCTGAACTGCCCAAATATATATTCTACTACGGACGAGGGACTCCATTCATCATCAACTGTTCTGCTGAATTCTACTGCAACTGATAACGTGGATTTCGATCTAGTTGTGAATTGCTCCCATTCATCCGCAGATATATTCCTGATAGGGGACACCACTGTGAACTGCTCGTCTACAGATGGTGCAGGAAACACTGGCACTTGTCTTCTCGTTGTCACAGTAACAGGTGTGCATATGATTATTCTTCATATCTAAAAGTTCTGTCACTGATCGAGTTTAGGATTTTGGGATGTTTAAATTTTTTTGAAAGATAAATCCTTACGAGTTGTTACGTGTTCTAAACTTCATAATTTTGAGGAGTTTTTGCTTAGTTTACCATTTTGTTAAAAAAGTAAATGGTGGTCATGAATTCAAATGTATGTTACAATATTTTTCTTGACTCGACATCTCTTCCTTTTCAATGTATTATCACCTCGAAATTGACAAACATATTAGCATTCTCGTAGAAAATGTATTGATGTAATTTCCCTGAATTTCTGTTTTCTTGCAGACGTTGAAGCACCTATTCTGAACTGCCCAAATATATCTTCTATTACGGACGAGGGACTCCATTCATCATCTACTGTTCTGCTGAATTCTACTGCAACTGATAACGTGGATTTCGATGTAGTTGTGAATTGCTCCCATTCATCCGCAGATATATTCCTGATAGGGGACACCACTGTGAACTGCTCATCTACAGATGGTGCAGGAAACACTGGCACTTGTCTTCTCGTTGTCACAGTAACAGGTGTGCACATGATTATTCTTCATATCTAAAAGTTCTGTCACTAATCGAGTTTAGGATTTTGGGATGTTTAAAAAATTTTGAAAAATAAATCTTTACGAGTTGTTACGTGTTCTAAACTTCATAATTTTGAGGAGTTTTTGCTTGAATTACCATTTTGAAACATGTGAAGTAAATAGTGGTCATGAATTCAAATGTATGTTACAATATTTTCTTGACTTGACATCTCTTCCATTTATATGTATCATCACCTCAAAATTGACAAACATATTAGCATTCTCGTAGAACATGTATTGATGTAATTTCTCTGAATTTCTGTTTTCTTGCAGACGATGAAGCACCTATTCTGAATTGCCCAAATATATCTTCTACTACGGATGAGGGACTTCATTCATCATCTACTGTTCTGCTGAATTCTACTGCAACTGATAACGTGGATTTCGATGTAGTTGTGAATTGCTCCCATTCATCCGCAGATATATTCCTGATAGGGGACACCACTGTGAACTGCTCATCTACAGATGGTGCAGGAAACACTGGCACTTGTCTTCTCGTTGTCACAGTAACAGGTGTGCACATGATTATTCTTCATATCTAAAAGTTCTGTCACTGATCGAGTTTAGGATTTTGGGATGTTTATTTTTTTTTGAAAGATAAATCCTTACGAGTTGTTACGTGTTCTAAACTTCATAATTTTGAGGAGTTTTTGCTTGAATTACCATTTTGAAACATGTGAAGTAAATGGTGGTCATGAATTCAAATGTATGTTACAATATTTTCTTGACTCGACATCTCTTCCATTTCAATGTAATATCACATCAAAATTGACAAACATATTAGCATTCTCGTAATAAATGTATTGATGTGATTTCTCTGAATTTCTGTTATCTTTCAGACGATGAAGCACCTATTCTGAACTGCCCAAATATATCTTCAACTACGGATGAGGGACTTCATTCATCATCTACTGTTCTGCTGAATTCTACTGCAACTGATAACGTGGATTTCGATGTAGTTGTGAATTGCTCCCATTCATCCGCAGATATATTCCTGATAGGGGACACCACTGTGAACTGCTCATCTACAGATGGTGCAGGAAACACTGGCACTTGTCTTCTCGTTGTCACAGTAACAGGTGTGCACATGATTATTCTTCATATCTAAAAGTTCTGTCACTGATCGAGTTTAGGATTTTGGGATATTTAAATTTTTTTGAAAGATAAATCCTTACGAGTTGTTACGTGTTCTAAACTTCATAATTATGAGGAGTTTTTTCTTAATTTACCATTTTGAAACATGTAAAGTAAATGGTAATAATAATAATAATAATAATAGCCTAATAGTCCACTCCAAATTTTATTAAACCGAAACGGAAATTCTTTTTGCCCATTTGATCGTGAGCCCGGCAGCCACTGAGCAGCGCCAGATCGACGTTGCTCTATCCTTTATTGTTGAACGCCAAACAAGGTAGCAACAACTCCCATCTTTTAACGTCTTTTGGTGGTCATGATTTCAAATGTATGTTACAATATTTTTCTTGACTCGACATCTCTTCCTTTTCAATGTTTTATCACCTCGAAATTGACAGACATATTAGCATTCTCGTAGAAAATGTATTGATGTAATTTCCCTGAATTTCTGTTTTCTTGCAGACGATGAAGCACCTATTCTGAACTGCCCAAATATATCTTCTACTACGGACGAGGGACTCCATTCATCATCTACTGTTCTGCTGAATTCTACTGCAACTGATAACGTGGATTTCGATCTAGTTGTGAATTGCTCCCATTCATCCGCAGATATATTCCTGATAGGGGACACCACTGTGAACTGCTCATCTACAGATGGTGCAGGAAACACTGGCACTTGTTTTCTCGTTGTCACAGTAACTGGTGAACATATGATTATTCTTCATATCGAAAAGTTCTGTCACTGATCGAGTTTGGGATTTTGGGATATTTAATTTTTTTAAATTATAAATACTTACAAGTTTTTACGTGATCTAAACTTCATAATTTTGAGGAGTTTTTGCTTAATTTACCATTTTGAAACATGTTAAGTATTGATGGTCATGAATTCAAATGTATGTTACAATATTTTTCTTGACTCGACATCTCTTCCATTTCAATGTATTATCACCTCGAAATTGACAAACATATTAGCATACTCGTAGAAAATGTAATGATGTAATTTCCCTGAATTTCTGTTTTCTTGCAGACGATGAAGCACCTATTCTGAACTGCCCAAATATATCTTCTACTACGGACGAGGGACTCCATTCATCATCAACTGTTCTGCTGAATTCTACTGCAACTGATAACGTGGATTTCGATCTAGTTGTGAATTGCTCCCATTCATCCGCAGATATATTCCTGATAGGGGACACCACTGTGAACTGCTCGTCTACAGATGGTGCAGGAAACACTGGCACTTGTCTTCTCGTTGTCACAGTAACAGGTGTGCATATGATAATTCTTCATATCTAAAAGTTCTGTCACTGATCGAGTTTAGGATTTTGGGATGTTTAAATTTTTTTGAAAGATAAATCCTTACGAGTTGTTACGTGTTCTAAACTTCATAATTATGAGGAGTTTTTGCTTAGTTTACCATTTTGTTACAAAAGTAAATGGTGGTCATGAATTCAAATGTATGTTACAATATTTTTCTTGACTCGACATCTCTTCCTTTTCAATGTATTATCACCTCGAAATTGACAAACATATTAGCATTCTCGTAGAAAATGTATTGATGTAATTTCCCTGAATTTCTGTTTTCTTGCAGACGTTGAAGCACCTATTCTGAACTGCCCAAATATATCTTCTATTACGGACGAGGGACTCCATTCATCATCAACTGTTCTGCTGAATTCTACTGCAACTGATAACGTGGATTTCGATGTAGTTGTGAATTGCTCCCATTCATCCGCAGATATATTCCTGATAGGGGACACCACTGTGAACTGCTCATCTACAGATGGTGCAGGAAACACTGGCACTTGTCTTCTCGTTGTCACAGTAACAGGTGTGCACATGATTATTCTTCATATCTAAAAGTTCTGTCACTAATCGAGTTTAGGATTTTGGGATGTTTAAAAAATTTTGAAAAATAAATCTTTACGAGTTGTTACGTGTTCTAAACTTCATAATTATGAGGAGTTTTTGCTTGAATTACCATTTTGAAACATGTGAAGTAAATAGTGGTCATGAATTCAAATGTATGTTACAATATTTTCTTGACTTGACATCTCTTCCATTTATATGTATCATCACCTCAAAATTGACAAACATATTAGCATTCTCGTAGAACATGTATTGATGTAATTTCTCTGAATTTCTGTTTTCTTGCAGACGATGAAGCACCTATTCTGAATTGCCCAAATATATCTTCTACTACGGATGAGGGACTTCATTCATCATCTACTGTTCTGCTGAATTCTACTGCAACTGATAACGTGGATTTCGATGTAGTTGTGAATTGCTCCCATTCATCCGCAGATATATTCCTGATAGGGGACACCACTGTGAACTGCTCATCTACAGATGGTGCAGGAAACACTGGCACTTGTCTTCTCGTTGTCACAGTAACAGGTGTGCACATGATTATTCTTCATATCTAAAAGTTCTGTCACTGATCGAGTTTAGGATTTTGGGATGTTTAATTTTTTTTGAAAGATAAATCCTTACGAGTTGTTACGTGTTCTAAACTTCATAATTTTGAGGAGTTTTTGCTTGAATTACCATTTTGAAACATGTGAAGTAAATGGTGGTCATGAATTCAAATGTATGTTACAATATTTTCTTGACTCGACATCTCTTCCATTTCAATGTAATATCACATCAAAATTGACAAACATATTAGCATTCTCGTAATAAATGTATTGATGTGATTTCTCTGAATTTCTGTTATCTTTCAGACGATGAAGCACCTATTCTGAACTGCCCAAATATATCTTCAACTACGGATGAGGGACTTCATTCATCATCTACTGTTCTGCTGAATTCTACTGCAACTGATAACGTGGATTTCGATGTAGTTGTGAATTGCTCCCATTCATCCGCAGATATATTCCTGATAGGGGACACCACTGTGAACTGCTCATCTACAGATGGTGCAGGAAACACTGGCACTTGTCTTCTCGTTGTCACAGTAACAGGTGTGCACATGATTATTCTTCATATCTAAAAGTTCTGTCACTGATCGAGTTTAGGATTTTGGGATATTTAAATTTTTTTGAAAGATAAATCCTTACGAGTTGTTACGTGTTCTAAACTTCATAATTATGAGGATTTTTTTCTTAATTTACCATTTTGAAACATGTAAAGTAAATGGTAATAATAATAATAATAATAATAGCCTAATAGTCCACTCCAAATTTTATTAAACCGAAACGGAAATTCTTTTTGCCCAATTGATCGTGAGCCCGGCAGCCACTGAGCAGCGCCAGATCGACGTTGCTCTATCCTTTATTGTTGAACGCCAAACAAGGTAGCAACAACTCCCATCTTTTAACGTCTTTTGGTGGTCATGATTTCAAATGTATGTTACAATATTTTTCTTGACTCGACATCTCTTCCTTTTCAATGTATTATCACCTCGAAATTGACAGACATATTAGCATTCTCGTAGAAAATGTATTGATGTAATTTCCCTGAATTTCTGTTTTCTTGCAGACGATGAAGCACCTATTCTGAACTGCCCAAATATATCTTCTACTACGGACGAGGGACTCCATTCATCATCTACTGTTCTGCTGAATTCTACTGCAACTGATAACGTGGATTTCGATCTAGTTGTGAATTGCTCCCATTCATCCGCAGATATATTCCTGATAGGGGACACCACTGTGAACTGCTCATCTACAGATGGTGCAGGAAACACTGGCACTTGTTTTCTCGTTGTCACAGTAACTGGTGAACATATGATTATTCTTCATATCTAAAAGTTCTGTCACTGATCGAGTTTGGGATTTTGGGATATTTAATTTTTTTTAATTATAAATACTTACAAGTTTTTACGTGATCTAAACTTCATAATTTTGAGGAGTTTTTGCTTAATTTACCATTTTGAAACATGTTAAGTATTGATGGTCATGAATTCAAATGTATGTTACAATATTTTTCTTGACTCGACATCTCTTCCATTTCAATGTATTATCACCTCGAAATTGACAAACATATTAGCATACTCGTAGAAAATGTATTGATGTAATTTCCCTGAATTTCTGTTTTCTTGCAGACGATGAAGCACCTATTCTGAACTGCCCAAATATATCTTCTACTACGGACGAGGGACTCCATTCATCATCAACTGTTCTGCTGAATTCTACTGCAACTGATAACGTGGATTTCGATCTAGTTGTGAATTGCTCCCATTCATCCGCAGATATATTCCTGATAGGGGACACCACTGTGAACTGCTCGTCTACAGATGGTGCAGGAAACACTGGCACTTGTCTTCTCGTTGTCACAGTAACAGGTGTGCACATGATTATTCTTCATATCTAAAAGTTCTGTCACTAATCGAGTTTAGGATTTTGGGATGTTTAAAAAAATTTGAAAAATAAATCTTTACGAGTTGTTACGTGTTCTAAACTTCATAATTTTGAGGAGTTTTTGCTTGAATTACCATTTTGAAACATGTGAAGTAAATAGTGGTCATGAATTCAAATGTATGTTACAATATTTTCTTGACTTGACATCTCTTCCATTTATATGTATCATCACCTCAAAATTGACAAACATATTAGCATTCTCGTAGAACATGTATTGATGTAATTTCTCTGAATTTCTGTTTTCTTGCAGACGATGAAGCACCTATTCTGAATTGCCCAAATATATCTTCTACTACGGATGAGGGACTTCATTCATCATCTACTGTTCTGCTGAATTCTACTGCAACTGATAACGTGGATTTCGATGTAGTTGTGAATTGCTCCCATTCATCCGCAGATATATTCCTGATAGGGGACACCACTGTGAACTGCTCATCTACAGATGGTGCAGGAAACACTGGCACTTGTCTTCTCGTTGTCACAGTAACAGGTGTGCACATGATTATTCTTCATATCTAAAAGTTCTGTCACTGATCGAGTTTAGGATTTTGGGATGTTTAATTTTTTTTGAAAGATAAATCCTTACGAGTTGTTACGTGTTCTAAACTTCATAATTTTGAGGAGTTTTTGCTTGAATTACCATTTTGAAACATGTGAAGTAAATGGTGGTCATGAATTCAAATGTATGTTACAATATTTTCTTGACTCGACATCTCTTCCATTTCAATGTAATATCACATCAAAATTGACAAACATATTAGCATTCTCGTAATAAATGTATTGATGTGATTTCTCTGAATTTCTGTTATCTTTCAGACGATGAAGCACCTATTCTGAACTGCCCAAATATATCTTCAACTACGGATGAGGGACTGCATTCATCATCTACTGTTCTGCTGAATTCTACTGCAACTGATAACGTGGATTTCGATGTAGTTGTGAATTGCTCCCATTCATCCGCAGATATATTCCTGATAGGGGACACCACTGTGAACTGCTCATCTACAGATGGTGCAGGAAACACTGGCACTTGTCTTCTCGTTGTCACAGTAACAGGTGTGCACATGATTATTCTTCATATCTAAAAGTTCTGTCACTGATCGAGTTTAGGATTTTGGGATATTTAAATTTTTTTGAAAGATAAATCCTTACGAGTTGTTACGTGTTCTAAACTTCATAATTATGAGGAGTTTTTTCTTAATTTACCATTTTGAAACATGTAAAGTAAATGGTAATAATAATAATAATAATAATAGCCTAATAGTCCACTCCAAATTTTATTAAACCGAAACGGAAATTCTTTTTGCCCAATTGGTCGTGAGCCCGGCAGCCACTGAGCAGCGCCAGATCGACGTTGCTCTATCCTTTATTGTTGAACGCCAAACAAGGTAGCAACAACTCCCATCTTTTAACGTCTTTTGGTGGTCATGATTTCAAATGTATGTTACAATATTTTTCTTGACTCGACATCTCTTCCTTTTCAATGTATTATCACCTCGAAATTGACAGACATATTAGCATTCTCGTAGAAAATGTATTGATGTAATTTCCCTGAATTTCTGTTTTCTTGCAGACGATGAAGCACCTATTCTGAACTGCCCAAATATATCTTCTACTACGGACGAGGGACTCCATTCATCATCTACTGTTCTGCTGAATTCTACTGCAACTGATAACGTGGATTTCGATCTAGTTGTGAATTGCTCCCATTCATCCGCAGATATATTCCTGATAGGGGACACCACTGTGAACTGCTCATCTACAGATGGTGCAGGAAACACTGGCACTTGTTTTCTCGTTGTCACAGTAACTGGTGAACATATGATTATTCTTCATATCGAAAAGTTCTGTCACTGATCGAGTTTGGGATTTTGGGATATTTAATTTTTTTTAATTATAAATACTTACAAGTTTTTACGTGATCTAAACTTCATAATTTTGAGGAGTTTTTGCTTAATTTACCATTTTGAAACATGTTAAGTATTGATGGTCATGAATTCAAATGTATGTTACAATATTTTTCTTGACTCGACATCTCTTCCATTTCAATGTATTATCACCTCGAAATTGACAAACATATTAGCATACTCGTAGAAAATGTATTGATGTAATTTCCCTGAATTTCTGTTTTCTTGCAGACGATGAAGCACCTATTCTGAACTGCCCAAATATATCTTCTACTACGGACGAGGGACTCCATTCATCATCAACTGTTCTGCTGAATTCTACTGCAACTGATAACGTGGATTTCGATCTAGTTGTGAATTGCTCCCATTCATCCGCAGATATATTCCTGATAGGGGACACCACTGTGAACTGCTCGTCTACAGATGGTGCAGGAAACACTGGCACTTGTCTTCTCGTTGTCACAGTAACAGGTGTGCATATGATAATTCTTCATATCTAAAAGTTCTGTCACTGATCGAGTTTAGGATTTTGGGATGTTTAAATTTTTTTGAAAGATAAATCCTTACGAGTGGTTACGTGTTCTAAACTTCATAATTTTGAGGAGTTTTTGCTTAATTTACCATTTTGTAAAAAAAGTAAATGGTGGTCATGAATTCAAATGTATGTTACAATATTTTTCTTGACTCGACATCTTTTGCATTTCATTGTATTATCACCTCGAAATTGACAAACATATTAGCATTCTCGTAGAAAATGTATTGATGTAATTTCCCTGAATTTCTGTTTTCTTGCAGACGATGAAGCACCTATTCTGAACTGCCCAAATATATCTTCTATTACGGACGAGGGACTCCATTCATCATCTACTGTTCTGCTGAATTCTACTGCAACTGATAACGTGGATTTCGATCTAGTTGTGAATTGCTCCCATTCATCCGCAGATATATTCCTGATAGGGGACACCACTGTGAACTGCTCGTCTACAGATGGTGCAGGAAACACTGGCACTTGTCTTCTCGTTGTCACAGTAACAGGTGTGCATATGATTATTCTTCATATCTAGAAGTTCTGTCACTGATCGAGTTTAGGATTTTGGGATGTTTAAATTTTTTTGAAAGATAAATCCTTACGAGTTGTGTTCTAAACTTCATAATTTTGAGGAGTTTTTGCTTAATTTACAATTTTGAAACATGTAAAGTAAATGGTGGTCATGAATTCAAATGTATGTTACAATATTTTTCTTGACTCGACATCTTTTCCATTTCAATGTATTATCACCTCGAAATTGACAAACATATTAGCATTCTCGTAGAAAATGTATTGATGTAATTTCCCTGAATTTCTGTTTTCTTGCAGACGATGAAGCACCTATTCTGAACTGCCCAAATATATCTTCTACTACGGACGAGGGACTCCATTCATCATCTACTGTTCTGCTGAATTCTACTGCAACTGATAACGTGGATTTCGATCTAGTTGTGAATTGCTCCCATTCATCCGCAGATATATTCCTGATAGGGGACACCACTGTGAACTGCTCATCTACAGATGGTGCAGGAAACACTGGCACTTGTCTTCTCGTTGTCACAGTAACAGGTGTGCATATGATAATTCTTCATATCTAAAAGTTCTGTCACTGATTTGAGTTTAGGATTTTGGGATGTTTAAATTTTTTTGAAAGATAAATCCTTACGAGTTGTTACGTGTTCTAAACTTCATAATTTTGAGGAGTTTTTGCTTAATTTACCATTTTAAAAAAAGTAAATGGTGGTAATGAATTCAAATGTATGTTACAATATTTTTCTTGACTCGACATCTCTTCCATTTCAATGTATCATCACCTCGAAATTGACAAACATATTAGCATTCTCGTAGAAATGTATTGATGTAATTTCCCTGAATTTCTGTTTTCTTGCAGACGATGAAGCACCTATTCTGAACTGCCCAAATATATCTTCTACTACGGACGAGGGACTCCATTCATCATCTACTGTTCTGCTGAATTCTACTGCAACTGATAACGTGGATTTTGATCTAGTTGTGAATTGCTCCCATTCATCCGCAGATATATTCCTGATAGGGGACACCACTGTGAACTGCTCGTCTACAGATGGTGCAGGAAACACTGGCACTTGTCTTCTCGTTGTCACAGTAACAGGTGTGCATATGATTATTCTTCATATCTAAAAGTTCTGTCACTGATCGAGTTTAGGATTTTGGGATGTTTAACATTTTTTGAAAGATAAATCCTTACGAGTTGTTACGTGTTCTAAACTTCATAATTTTGAGGAGTTTTTGCTTAACTTACCATTTTGAAACATGTGAAGTAAATGGTGGTCATGAATTCAAATGTATGTTACAATATTTTCCTTGACTCGACATCTCTTCCATTTCAATGTATTATCACCTCGAAATTGACAAACATATTAGCATTCTCGTAGAAAATGTATTGATGTAATTTCCCTGAATTTCTGTTTTCTTGCAGACGATGAAGCACCTATTCTGAACTGCCCAAATATATCTTCTACTACGGATGAGGGACTCCATTCATCATCTACTGTTCTGCTGAATTCTACTGCAACTGATAACGTGGATTTCGATCTAGTTGTGAATTGCTCCCATTCATCCGCAGATAGATTCCTGATAGGGGACACCACTGTGAACTGCTCATCTACAGATGGTGCAGGAAACACTGGCACTTGTCTTCTCGTTGTCACAGTAACAGGTGTGCATATGATTATTCTTCATATCTAAAAGTTCTGTCATTGATCGAGTTTGGGATTTTGGGATATTTAATTTTTTTTTAAATTATAAATACTTATGAGTGGTTAGGTGTTCTAAACTTCATAATTTTGAGGATTTTTTGCTTGATTTACCATTTTGAAACATGTGAAGTAAATAGTGGTCTTGAATTCAAATGTATGTAACAATATTTTTATTGGCTCGACATCTCTTCCATTTTAATGTATCATCACCTCGAAATTGACAAACATATTAGCATTCTCGTAGAAAATGTATTGATGTAATTTCTCTGAATTTCTGTTATCTCGCAGACGATGAAGCACCTATTCTGAACTGCCCAAATATATCTTCTACTACGGATGAGGGACTCCATTCATCATCTACTGTTCTGCTGAATTCTACTGCAACTGATAACGTGGATTTCGATCTAGTTGTGAATTGCTCCCATTCATCCGCAGATAGATTCCTGATAGGGGACACCACTGTGAACTGCTCATCTACAGATGGTGCAGGAAACACTGGCACTTGTCTTCTCGTTGTCACAGTAACAGGTGTGCATATGATTATTCTTCATATCTAAAAGTTCTGTCACTGATCGAGTTTAGGATTTTGGGATGTTTAACATTTTTTGAAAGATAAATCCTTACGAGTTGTTACGTGTTCTAAACTTCATAATTTTGAGGAGTTTTTGCTTAACTTACCATTTTGAAACATGTGAAGTAAATGGTGGTCATGAATTCAAATGTATGTTACAATATTTTCCTTGACTCGACATCTCTTCCATTTCAATGTACTATCACCTCGAAATTGACAAACATATTAGCATTCTCGTAGAAAATGTATTGATGTAATTTCCCTGAATTTCTGTTTTCTTGCAGACGATGAAGCACCTATTCTGAACTGCCCAAATATATCTTCTACTACGGATGAGGGACTTCATTCATCATCTACTGTTCTGCTGAATTCTACTGCAACTGATAACGTGGATTTCGATCTAGTTGTGAATTGCTCCCATTCCTCCGCAGATACATTCCTGATAGGGGACACCACTGTGAACTGCTCATCTACAGATGGTGCAGGAAACACTGGCACTTGTCTTCTCGTTGTCACAGTAACAGGTGTGCATATGATTATTCTTCATATCTAAAAGTTCTGTCATTGATCGAGTTTGGGATTTTGGGATATTTAATTTTTTTTAAAATTATAAATACTTATGAGTTGTTAGGTGTTCTAAACTTCATAATTTTGAGGATTTTTTGCTTGATTTACCATTTTGAAACATGTGAAGTAAATAGTGGTCTTGAATTCAAATGTATGTAACAATATTTTTATTGGCTCGACATCTCTTCCATTTTAATGTATCATCACCTCGAAATTGACAAACAAATTAGCATTCTCGTAGAAAATGTATTGATGTAATTTCTCTGAATTTCTGTTATCTCGCAGACGATGAAGCACCTATTCTGAACTGCCCAAATATATCTTCTACTACGGATGAGGGACTCCATTCATCATCTACTGTTCTGCTGAATTCTACTGCAACTGATAACGTGGATTTCGATCTAGTTGTGAATTGCTCCCATTCATCCGCAGATACATTCCTGATAGGGGACACCACTGTGAACTGCTCATCTACAGATGGTGCAGGAAACACTGGCACTTGTCTTCTCGTTGTCACAGTAACAGGTGTGCATATGATTATTCTTCATATCTAAAAGTTCTGTCATTGATCGAGTTTGGGATTTTGGGATATTTAATTTTTTTAAAAATTATAAATACTTATGAGTTGTTAGGTGTTCTAAACTTCATAATTTTGAGGATTTTTTGCTTGATTTACCATTTTGAAACATGTGAAGTAAATAGTGGTCTTGAATTCAAATGTATGTTACAATATTTTTATTGGCTCGACATCTCTTCCATTTTAATGTATCATCACCTCGAAATTGACAAACATATTAGCATTCTCGTAGAAAATGTATTGATGTAATTTCTCTGAATTTCTGTTATCTCGCAGACGATGAAGCACCTATTCTGAACTGCCCAAATATATCTTCTACTACGGATGAGGGACTCCATTCATCATCTACTGTTCTGCTGAATTCTACTGCAACTGATAACGTGGATTTCGATCTAGTTGTGAATTGCTCCCATTCATCCGCAGATACATTCCTGATAGGGGACACCACTGTGAACTGCTCATCTACAGATGGTGCAGGAAACACTGGCACTTGTCTTCTCGTTGTCACAGTAACAGGTGTGCATATGATTATTCTTCATATCTAAAAGTTCTGTCATTGATCGAGTTTGGGATTTGGGATATTTAATTTTTTTTAAAATTATAAATACTTATGAGTTTTTAGGTGTTCTAAACTTCATAATTTTGAGGATTTTTTGCTTGATTTACCATTTTGAAACATGTGAAGTAAATAGTGGTCTTGAATTCAAATGTATGTAACAATATTTTTATTGGCTCGACATCTCTTCCATTTTAATGTATCATCACCTCGAAATTGACAAACATATTAGCATTCTCGTAGAAAATGTATTGATGTAATTTCTCTGAATTTCTGTTATCTCGCAGACGATGAAGCACCTATTCTGAACTGCCCAAATATATCTTCTACTACGGATGAGGGACTCCATTCATCATCTACTGTTCTGCTGAATTCTACTGCAACTGATAACGTGGATTTCGATCTAGTTGTGAATTGCTCCCATTCATCCGCAGATACATTCCTGATAGGGGACACCACTGTGAACTGCTCATCTACAGATGGTGCAGGAAACACTGGCACTTGTCTTCTCGTTGTCACAGTAACAGGTGTGCATATGATTATTCTTCATATCTAAAAGTTCTGTCATTGATCGAGTTTGGGATTTTGGGATATTTTTTTTTTTTTTAAATTATAAATACTTATGAGTTGTTAGGTGTTCTAAACTTCATAATTTTGAGGATTTTTTGCTTGATTTACCATTTTGAAACATGTGAAGTAAATAGTGGTCTTGAATTCAAATGTATGTTACAATATTTTTATTGGCTCGACATCTCTTCCATTTTAATGTATCATCACCTCGAAATTGACAAACATATTAGCATTCTCGTAGAAAATGTATTGATGTAATTTCTCTGAATTTCTGTTATCTCGCAGACGATGAAGCACCTATTCTGAACTGCCCAAATATATCTTCTACTACGGATGAGGGACTCCATTCATCATCTACTGTTCTGCTGAATTCTACTGCAACTGATAACGTGGATTTCGATCTAGTTGTGAATTGCTCCCATTCATCCGCAGATACATTCCTGATAGGGGACACCACTGTGAACTGCTCATCTACAGATGGTGCAGGAAACACTGGCACTTGTCTTCTCGTTGTCACAGTAACAGGTGTGCATATGATTATTCTTCATATCTAAAAGTTCTGTCATTGATCGAGTTTGGGATTTTGGGATATTTAATTTTTTTTTAAATTATAAATACTTATGAGTTGTTAGGTGTTCTAAACTTCATAATTTTGAGGATTTTTTGCTTGATTTACCATTTTGAAACATGTGAAGTAAATAGTGGTCTTGAATTCAAATGTATGTTACAATATTTTTATTGGCTCGACATCTCTTCCATTTTAATGTATCATCACCTCGAAATTGACAAACATATTAGCATTCTCGTAGAAAATGTATTGATGTAATTTCTCTGAATTTCTGTTATCTCGCAGACGATGAAGCACCTATTCTGAACTGCCCAAATATATCTTCTACTACGGATGAGGGACTCCATTCATCATCTACTGTTCTGCTGAATTCTACTGCAACTGATAACGTGGATTTCGATCTAGTTGTGAATTGCTCCCATTCATCCGCAGATACATTCCTGATAGGGGACACCACTGTGAACTGCTCATCTACAGATGGTGCAGGAAACACTGGCACTTGTCTTCTCGTTGTCACAGTAACAGGTGTGCATATGATTATTCTTCATATCTAAAAGTTCTGTCATTGATCGAGTTTGGGATTTGGGATATTTAATTTTTTTTAAAATTATAAATACTTATGAGTTTTTAGGTGTTCTAAACTTCATAATTTTGAGGATTTTTTGCTTGATTTACCATTTTGAAACATGTGAAGTAAATAGTGGTCTTGAATTCAAATGTATGTTACAATATTTTTATTGGCTCGACATCTCTTCCATTTTAATGTATCATCACCTCGAAATTGACAAACATATTAGCATTCTCGTAGAAAATGTATTGATGTAATTTCTCTGAATTTCTGTTATCTCGCAGACGATGAAGCACCTATTCTGAACTGCCCAAATATATCTTCTACTACGGATGAGGGACTCCATTCATCATCTACTGTTCTGCTGAATTCTACTGCAACTGATAACGTGGATTTCGATCTAGTTGTGAATTGCTCCCATTCATCCGCAGATACATTCCTGATAGGGGACACCACTGTGAACTGCTCATCTACAGATGGTGCAGGAAACACTGGCACTTGTCTTCTCGTTGTCACAGTAACAGGTGTGCATATGATTATTCTTCATATCTAAAAGTTCTGTCATTGATCGAGTTTGGGATTTTGGGATATTTTTTTTTTTTTTAAATTATAAATACTTATGAGTTGTTAGGTGTTCTAAACTTCATAATTTTGAGGATTTTTTGCTTGATTTACCATTTTGAAACATGTGAAGTAAATAGTGGTCTTGAATTCAAATGTATGTTACAATATTTTTATTGGCTCGACATCTCTTCCATTTTAATGTATCATCACCTCGAAATTGACAAACATATTAGCATTCTCGTAGAAAATGTATTGATGTAATTTCTCTGAATTTCTGTTATCTCGCAGACGATGAAGCACCTATTCTGAACTGCCCAAATATATCTTCTACTACGGATGAGGGACTCCATTCATCATCTACTGTTCTGCTGAATTCTACTGCAACTGATAACGTGGATTTCGATCTAGTTGTGAATTGCTCCCATTCATCCGCAGATACATTCCTGATAGGGGACACCACTGTGAACTGCTCATCTACAGATGGTGCAGGAAACACTGGCACTTGTCTTCTCGTTGTCACAGTAACAGGTGTGCATATGATTATTCTTCATATCTAAAAGTTCTGTCATTGATCGAGTTTGGGATTTTGGGATATTTAATTTTTTTAAAAATCATAAATACTTATGAGTTGTTAGGTGTTCTAAACTTCATAATTTTGAAGTTATTTTGTTTGATTTATCATTTTGAAACATGTGAAGTAAATAGTGGTCTTGAATTCAAATGTATGTTACAATATTTTTATTGACTCGACATCTCTTCTATTTTAATGTATCATCACCTCGAAATTGACAAACATATTAGCATTCTCGTAGAAAATGTATTGATGTAATTTCTCTGAATTTCTGTTATCTCGCAGACGATGAAGCACCTATTCTGAACTGCCCAAATATATCTTCTACTACGGATGAGGGACTCCATTCATCATCTACTGTTCTGCTGAATTCTACTGCAACTGATAACGTGGATTTCGATCTAGTTGTGAATTGCTCCCATTCATCCGCAGATACATTCCTGATAGGGGACACCACTGTGAACTGCTCATCTACAGATGGTGCAGGAAACACTGGCACTTGTCTTCTCGTTGTCACAGTAACAGGTGTGCATATGATTATTCTTCATATCTAAAAGTTCTGTCATTGATCGAGTTTGGGATTTTGGGATATTTTTTTTTTTTTAAATTATAAATACTTATGAGTTGTTAGGTGTTCTAAACTTCATAATTTTGAGGATTTTTTGCTTGATTTACCATTTTGAAACATGTGAAGTAAATAGTGGTCTTGAATTCAAATGTATGTTACAATATTTTTATTGGCTCGACATCTCTTCCATTTTAATGTATCATCACCTCGAAATTGACAAACATATTAGCATTCTCGTAGAAAATGTATTGATGTAATTTCTCTGAATTTCTGTTATCTCGCAGACGATGAAGCACCTATTCTGAACTGCCCAAATATATCTTCTACTACGGATGAGGGACTCCATTCATCATCTACTGTTCTGCTGAATTCTACTGCAACTGATAACGTGGATTTCGATCTAGTTGTGAATTGCTCCCATTCATCCGCAGATACATTCCTGATAGGGGACACCACTGTGAACTGCTCATCTACAGATGGTGCAGGAAACACTGGCACTTGTCTTCTCGTTGTCACAGTAACAGGTGTGCATATGATTATTCTTCATATCTAAAAGTTCTGTCATTGATCGAGTTTGGGATTTTGGGATATTTAATTTTTTTTAAAATCATAAATACTTATGAGTTGTTAGGTGTTCTAAACTTCATAATTTTGAAGTTTTTTGTTTGATTTATCATTTTGAAACATGTGAAGTAAATAGTGGTCTTGAATTCAAATGTATGTTACAATATTTTTATTGACTCGACATCTCTTCCATTTTAATGTATCATCACCTCGAAATTGACAAACAAATTAGCATTCTCGTAGAAAATGTATTGATGTAATTTCTCTGAATTTCTGTTATCTCGCAGACGATGAAGCACCTATTCTGAACTGCCCAAATATATCTTCTACTACGGATGAGGGACTCCATTCATCATCTACTGTTCTGCTGAATTCTACTGCAACTGATAACGTGGATTTCGATCTAGTTGTGAATTGCTCCCATTCATCCGCAGATAGATTCCTGATAGGGGACACCACTGTGAACTGCTCATCTACAGATGGTGCAGGAAACACTGGCACTTGTCTTCTCGTTGTCACAGTAACAGGTGTGCATATGATTATTCTTCATATCTAAAAGTTCTGTCACTGATCGAGTTTAGGATTTTGGGATATTTAATTTTTTTTTAAATTATAAATACTTATGAGTTGTTAGGTGTTCTAAACTTCATAATTTTGAGGATTTTTTGCTTGATTTACCATTTTGAAACATGTGAAGTAAATAGTGGTCTTGAATTCAAATGTATGTTACAATATTTTTATTGGCTCGACATCTCTTCCATTTTAATGTATCATCACCTCGAAATTGACAAACATATTAGCATTCTCGTAGAAAATGTATTGATGTAATTTCTCTGAATTTCTGTTATCTCGCAGACGATGAAGCACCTATTCTGAACTGCCCAAATATATCTTCTACTACGGATGAGGGACTCCATTCATCATCTACTGTTCTGCTGAATTCTACTGCAACTGATAACGTGGATTTCGATCTAGTTGTGAATTGCTCCCATTCATCCGCAGATACATTCCTGATAGGGGACACCACTGTGAACTGCTCATCTACAGATGGTGCAGGAAACACTGGCACTTGTCTTCTCGTTGTCACAGTAACAGGTGTGCATATGATTATTCTTCATATCTAAAAGTTCTGTCATTGATCGAGTTTGGGATTTTGGGATATTTAATTTTTTTAAAATCATAAATACTTATGAGTTGTTAGGTGTTCTAAACTTCATAATTTTGAAGTTTTTTGCTTGATTTACCATTTTGAAACATGTGAAGTAAATAGTGGTCTTGAATTCAAATGTATGTTACAATATTTTTATTGACTCGACATCTCTTCCATTTTAATGTATCATCACCTCGAAATTGACAAACAAATTAGCATTCTCGTAGAAAATGTATTGATGTAATTTCTCTGAATTTCTGTTATCTCGCAGACGATGAAGCACCTATTCTGAACTGCCCAAATATATCTTCTACTACGGATGAGGGACTCCATTCATCATCTACTGTTCTGCTGAATTCTACTGCAACTGATAACGTGGATTTCGATCTAGTTGTGAATTGCTCCCATTCATCCGCAGATACATTCCTGATAGGGGACACCACTGTGAACTGCTCATCTACAGATGGTGCAGGAAACACTGGCACTTGTCTTCTCGTTGTCACAGTAACAGGTGTGCATATGATTATTCTTCATATCTAAAAGTTCTGTCACTGATCGAGTTTAGGATTTTGGGATATTTAATTTTTTTTTAAATTATAAATACTTATGAGTTGTTAGGTGTTCTAAACTTCATAATTTTGAGGATTTTTTGCTTGATTTACCATTTTGAAACATGTGAAGTAAATAGTGGTCTTGAATTCAAATGTATGTTACAATATTTTTATTGGCTCGACATCTCTTCCATTTTAATGTATCATCACCTCGAAATTGACAAACATATTAGCATTCTCGTAGAAAATGTATTGATGTAATTTCTCTGAATTTCTGTTATCTCGCAGACGATGAAGCACCTATTCTGAACTGCCCAAATATATCTTCTACTACGGATGAGGGACTCCATTCATCATCTACTGTTCTGCTGAATTCTACTGCAACTGATAACGTGGATTTCGATCTAGTTGTGAATTGCTCCCATTCATCCGCAGATACATTCCTGATAGGGGACACCACTGTGAACTGCTCATCTACAGATGGTGCAGGAAACACTGGCACTTGTCTTCTCGTTGTCACAGTAACAGGTGTGCATATGATTATTCTTCATATCTAAAAGTTCTGTCATTGATCGAGTTTAGGATTTTGGGATATTTAATTTTTTTTTAAATTATAAATACTTATGAGTTGTTAGGTGTTCTAAACTTCATAATTTTGAGGATTTTTTGCTTGATTTACCATTTTGAAACATGTGAAGTAAATAGTGGTCTTGAATTCAAATGTATGTTACAATATTTTTATTGGCTCGACATCTCTTCCATTTTAATGTATCATCACCTCGAAATTGACAAACATATTAGCATTCTCGTAGAAAATGTATTGATGTAATTTCTCTGAATTTCTGTTATCTCGCAGACGATGAAGCACCTATTCTGAACTGCCCAAATATATCTTCTACTACGGATGAGGGACTCCATTCATCATCTACTGTTCTGCTGAATTCTACTGCAACTGATAACGTGGATTTCGATCTAGTTGTGAATTGCTCCCATTCATCCGCAGATACATTCCTGATAGGGGACACCACTGTGAACTGCTCATCTACAGATGGTGCAGGAAACACTGGCACTTGTCTTCTCGTTGTCACAGTAACAGGTGTGCATATGATTATTCTTCATATCTAAAAGTTCTGTCATTGATCGAGTTTGGGATTTTGGGATATTTAATTTTTTTAAAAATCATAAATACTTATGAGTTGTTAGGTGTTCTAAACTTCATAATTTTGAAGTTATTTTGTTTGATTTATCATTTTGAAACATGTGAAGTAAATAGTGGTCTTGAATTCAAATGTATGTTACAATATTTTTATTGACTCGACATCTCTTCTATTTTAATGTATCATCACCTCGAAATTGACAAACAAATTAGCATTCTCGTAGAAAATGTATTGATGTAATTTCTCTGAATTTCTGTTATCTTGCAGACGATGAAGCACCTATTCTGAACTGCCCAAATATATCTTCTACTACGGATGAGGGACTCCATTCATCATCTACTGTTCTGCTGAATTCTACTGCAACTGATAACGTGGATTTCGATCTAGTTGTGAATTGCTCCCATTCATCCGCAGATAGATTCCTGATAGGGGACACCACTGTGAACTGCTCATCTACAGATGGTGCAGGAAACACTGGCACTTGTCTTCTCGTTGTCACAGTAACAGGTGTGCATATGATTATTCTTCATATCTAAAAGTTCTGTCACTGATCGAGTTTAGGATTTTGGGATATTTAATTTTTTTTTAAATTATAAATACTTATGAGTTGTTAGGTGTTCTAAACTTCATAATTTTGAGGATTTTTTGCTTGATTTACCATTTTGAAACATGTGAAGTAAATAGTGGTCTTGAATTCAAATGTATGTTACAATATTTTTATTGGCTCGACATCTCTTCCATTTTAATGTATCATCACCTCGAAATTGACAAACATATTAGCATTCTCGTAGAAAATGTATTGATGTAATTTCTCTGAATTTCTGTTATCTCGCAGACGATGAAGCACCTATTCTGAACTGCCCAAATATATCTTCTACTACGGATGAGGGACTCCATTCATCATCTACTGTTCTGCTGAATTCTACTGCAACTGATAACGTGGATTTCGATCTAGTTGTGAATTGCTCCCATTCATCCGCAGATACATTCCTGATAGGGGACACCACTGTGAACTGCTCATCTACAGATGGTGCAGGAAACACTGGCACTTGTCTTCTCGTTGTCACAGTAACAGGTGTGCATATGATTATTCTTCATATCTAAAAGTTCTGTCATTGAACGAGTTTGGGATTTTGGGATATTTATTTTTTTTTTAAATCATAAATACTTATGAGTTGTTAGGTGTTCTAAACTTCATAATTTTGAAGTTTTTTTGTTTGATTTATCATTTTGAAACATGTGAAGTAAATAGTGGTCTTGAATTCAAATGTATGTTACAATATTTTTATTGACTCGACATCTCTTCCATTTTAATGTATCATCACCTCGAAATTGACAAACAATTAGCATTCTCGTAGAAAATGTATTGATGTAATTTCTCTGAATTTCTGTTATCTCGCAGACGATGAAGCACCTATTCTGAACTGCCCAAATATATCTTCTACTACGGATGAGGGACTCCATTCATCATCTACTGTTCTGCTGAATTCTACTGCAACTGATAACGTGGATTTCGATCTAGTTGTGAATTGCTCCCATTCATCCGCAGATAGATTCCTGATAGGGGACACCACTGTGAACTGCTCATCTACAGATGGTGCAGGAAACACTGGCACTTGTCTTCTCGTTGTCACAGTAACAGGTGTGCATATGATTATTCTTCATATCTAAAAGTTCTGTCACTGATCGAGTTTAGGATTTTGGGATATTTAACATTTTTTGAAAGATAAATCCTTATGAGTTGTTAGGTGTTCTAAACTTCATAATTTTGAGGAGTTTTTGCTTAATTTACCATTTTGAAACATGTGAAGTAAATAGTGGTCATGAATTCAAATGTATGTTACAATATTTTCCTTGACTCGACATCTCTTCCATTTCAATGTATCATCACCTCGAAATTGACAAACATATTAGCATTCTCGTAGAAAATGTATTGATGTAATTTCCCTGAATTTCTGTTTTCTTGCAGACGATGAAGCACCTATTCTGAACTGCCCAAATATATCTTCTACTACGGATGAGGGACTCCATTCATCATCTACTGTTCTGCTGAATTCTACTGCAACTGATAACGTGGATTTCGATCTAGTTGTGAATTGCTCCCATTCATCCGCAGATACATTCCTGATAGGGGACACCACTGTGAACTGCTCATCTACAGATGGTGCAGGAAACACTGGCACTTGTCTTCTCGTTGTCACAGTAACAGGTGTGCATATGATTATTCTTCATATCTAAAAGTTCTGTCATTGATCGAGTTTGGGATTTTGGGATATTTAATTTTTTTTTAAATTATAAATACTTATGAGTTGTTAGGTGTTCTAAACTTCATAATTTTGAGGATTTTTTGCTTGATTTACCATTTTGAAACATGTGAAGTAAATAGTGGTCTTGAATTCAAATGTATGTTACAATATTTTTATTGGCTCGACATCTCTTCCATTTTAATGTATCATCACCTCGAAATTGACAAACAAATTAGCATTCTCGTAGAAAATGTATTGATGTAATTTCTCTGAATTTCTGTTATCTCGCAGACGATGAAGCACCTATTCTGAACTGCCCAAATATATCTTCTACTACGGATGAGGGACTCCATTCATCATCTACTGTTCTGCTGAATTCTACTGCAACTGATAACGTGGATTTCGATCTAGTTGTGAATTGCTCCCATTCATCCGCAGATACATTCCTGATAGGGGACACCACTGTGAACTGCTCATCTACAGATGGTGCAGGAAACACTGGCACTTGTCTTCTCGTTGTCACAGTAACAGGTGTGCATATGATTATTCTTCATATCTAAAAGTTCTGTCATTGATCGAGTTTGGGATTTTGGGATATTTAATTTTTTTTAAAATTATAAATACTTATGAGTTGTTAGGTGTTCTAAACTTCATAATTTTGAGGATTTTTTGCTTGATTTACCATTTTGAAACATGTGAAGTAAATAGTGGTCTTGAATTCAAATGTATGTTACAATATTTTTATTGGCTCGACATCTCTTCCATTTTAATGTATCATCACCTCGAAATTGACAAACATATTAGCATTCTCGTAGAAAATGTATTGATGTAATTTCTCTGAATTTCTGTTATCTCGCAGACGATGAAGCACCTATTCTGAACTGCCCAAATATATCTTCTACTACGGATGAGGGACTCCATTCATCATCTACTGTTCTGCTGAATTCTACTGCAACTGATAACGTGGATTTCGATCTAGTTGTGAATTGCTCCCATTCATCCGCAGATACATTCCTGATAGGGGACACCACTGTGAACTGCTCATCTACAGATGGTGCAGGAAACACTGGCACTTGTCTTCTCGTTGTCACAGTAACAGGTGTGCATATGATTATTCTTCATATCTAAAAGTTCTGTCATTGATCGAGTTTGGGATTTTGGGATATTTATTTTTTTTTAAATTATAAATACTTATGAGTTGTTAGGTGTTCTAAACTTCATAATTTTGAGGATTTTTTGCTTGATTTACCATTTTGAAACATGTGAAGTAAATAGTGGTCTTGAATTCAAATGTATGTTACAATATTTTTATTGGCTCGACATCTCTTCCATTTTAATGTATCATCACCTCGAAATTGACAAACATATTAGCATTCTCGTAGAAAATGTATTGATGTAATTTCTCTGAATTTCTGTTATCTCGCAGACGATGAAGCACCTATTCTGAACTGCCCAAATATATCTTCTACTACGGATGAGGGACTCCATTCATCATCTACTGTTCTGCTGAATTCTACTGCAACTGATAACGTGGATTTCGATCTAGTTGTGAATTGCTCCCATTCATCCGCAGATACATTCCTGATAGGGGACACCACTGTGAACTGCTCATCTACAGATGGTGCAGGAAACACTGGCACTTGTCTTCTCGTTGTCACAGTAACAGGTGTGCATATGATTATTCTTCATATCTAAAAGTTCTGTCATTGATCGAGTTTGGGATTTTGGGATATTTAATTTTTTTAAAAATCATAAATACTTATGAGTTGTTAGGTGTTCTAAACTTCATAATTTTGAAGTTATTTGCTTGATTTACCATTTTGAAACATGTGAAGTAAATAGTGGTCTTGAATTCAAATGTATGTTACAATATTTTTATTGACTCGACATCTCTTCCATTTTAATGTATCATCACCTCGAAATTGACAAACATATTAGCATTCTCGTAGAAAATGTATTGATGTAATTTCTCTGAATTTCTGTTATCTCGCAGACGATGAAGCACCTATTCTGAACTGCCCAAATATATCTTCTACTACGGATGAGGGACTCCATTCATCATCTACTGTTCTGCTGAATTCTACTGCAACTGATAACGTGGATTTCGATCTAGTTGTGAATTGCTCCCATTCATCCGCAGATAGATTCCTGATAGGGGACACCACTGTGAACTGCTCATCTACAGATGGTGCAGGAAACACTGGCACTTGTCTTCTCGTTGTCACAGTAACAGGTGTGCATATGATTATTCTTCATATCTAAAAGTTCTGTCACTGATCGAGTTTGGGATTTTGGGATATTTAATTTTTTTTTAAATTATAAATACTTATGAGTTGTTAGGTGTTCTAAACTTCATAATTTTGAGGATTTTTTGCTTGATTTACCATTTTGAAACATGTGAAGTAAATAGTGGTCTTGAATTCAAATGTATGTTACAATATTTTTATTGGCTCGACATCTCTTCCATTTTAATGTATCATCACCTCGAAATTGACAAACATATTAGCATTCTCGTAGAAAATGTATTGATGTAATTTCTCTGAATTTCTGTTATCTCGCAGACGATGAAGCACCTATTCTGAACTGCCCAAATATATCTTCTACTACGGATGAGGGACTCCATTCATCATCTACTGTTCTGCTGAATTCTACTGCAACTGATAACGTGGATTTCGATCTAGTTGTGAATTGCTCCCATTCATCCGCAGATACATTCCTGATAGGGGACACCACTGTGAACTGCTCATCTACAGATGGTGCAGGAAACACTGGCACTTGTCTTCTCGTTGTCACAGTAACAGGTGTGCATATGATTATTCTTCATATCTAAAAGTTCTGTCATTGATCGAGTTTGGGATTTTGGGATATTTAATTTTTTTAAAAATCATAAATACTTATGAGTTGTTAGGTGTTCTAAACTTCATAATTTTGAAGTTTTTTGTTTGATTTACCATTTTGAAACATGTGAAGTAAATAGTGGTCTTGAATTCAAATGTATGTTACAATATTTTTATTGACTCGACATCTCTTCCATTTTAATGTATCATCACCTCGAAATTGACAAACAAATTAGCATTCTCGTAGAAAATGTATTGATGTAATTTCTCTGAATTTCTGTTATCTTGCAGACGATGAAGCACCTATTCTGAACTGCCCAAATATATCTTCTACTACGGATGAGGGACTCCATTCATCATCTACTGTTCTGCTGAATTCTACTGCAACTGATAACGTGGATTTCGATCTAGTTGTGAATTGCTCCCATTCATCCGCAGATAGATTCCTGATAGGGGACACCACTGTGAACTGCTCATCTACAGATGGTGCAGGAAACACTGGCACTTGTCTTCTCGTTGTCACAGTAACAGGTGTGCATATGATTATTCTTCATATCTAAAAGTTCTGTCACTGATCGAGTTTAGGATTTTGGGATATTTAATTTTTTTTTAAATTATAAATACTTATGAGTTGTTAGGTGTTCTAAACTTCATAATTTTGAGGATTTTTTGCTTGATTTACCATTTTGAAACATGTGAAGTAAATAGTGGTCTTGAATTCAAATGTATGTTACAATATTTTTATTGGCTCGACATCTCTTCCATTTTAATGTATCATCACCTCGAAATTGACAAACATATTAGCATTCTCGTAGAAAATGTATTGATGTAATTTCTCTGAATTTCTGTTATCTCGCAGACGATGAAGCACCTATTCTGAACTGCCCAAATATATCTTCTACTACGGATGAGGGACTCCATTCATCATCTACTGTTCTGCTGAATTCTACTGCAACTGATAACGTGGATTTCGATCTAGTTGTGAATTGCTCCCATTCATCCGCAGATACATTCCTGATAGGGGACACCACTGTGAACTGCTCATCTACAGATGGTGCAGGAAACACTGGCACTTGTCTTCTCGTTGTCACAGTAACAGGTGTGCATATGATTATTCTTCATATCTAAAAGTTCTGTCATTGATCGAGTTTGGGATTTTGGGATATTTATTTTTTTTTTAAATCATAAATACTTATGAGTTGTTAGGTGTTCTAAACTTCATAATTTTGAAGTTTTTTTGCTTGATTTATCATTTTGAAACATGTGAAGTAAATAGTGGTCTTGAATTCAAATGTATGTTACAATATTTTTATTGACTCGACATCTCTTCCATTTTAATGTATCATCACCTCGAAATTGACAAACAAATTAGCATTCTCGTAGAAAATGTATTGATGTAATTTCTCTGAATTTCTGTTATCTCGCAGACGATGAAGCACCTATTCTGAACTGCCCAAATATATCTTCTACTACGGATGAGGGACTCCATTCATCATCTACTGTTCTGCTGAATTCTACTGCAACTGATAACGTGGATTTCGATCTAGTTGTGAATTGCTCCCATTCATCCGCAGATAGATTCCTGATAGGGGACACCACTGTGAACTGCTCATCTACAGATGGTGCAGGAAACACTGGCACTTGTCTTCTCGTTGTCACAGTAACAGGTGTGCATATGATTATTCTTCATATCTAAAAGTTCTGTCACTGATCGAGTTTAGGATTTTGGGATATTTAAATTTTTTGAAAGATAAATACTTATGAGTTGTTAGGTGTTCTAAACTTCATAATTTTGAGGAGTTTTTGCTTGATTTACCATTTTGAAACATGTGAAGTAAATAGTGGTCATGAATTCAAATGTATGTTACAATATTTTCCTTGACTCGACATCTCTTCCATTTCAATGTATTATCACCTCGAAATTGACAAACATATTAGCATTCTCGTAGAAAATGTATTGATGTAATTTCCCTGAATTTCTGTTATCTTGCAGACGATGAAGCACCTATTCTGAACTGCCCAAATATATCTTCTACTACGGATGAGGGACTCCATTCATCATCTACTGTTCTGCTGAATTCTACTGCAACTGATAACGTGGATTTCGATCTAGTTGTGAATTGCTCCCATTCATCCGCAGATACATTCCTGATAGGGGACACCACTGTGAACTGCTCATCTACAGATGGTGCAGGAAACACTGGCACTTGTCTTCTCGTTGTCACAGTAACAGGTGTGCATATGATTATTCTTCATATCTAAAAGTTCTGTCATTGATCGAGTTTGGGATTTTGGGATATTTAATTTTTTTTTAAATTATAAATACTTATGAGTTGTTAGGTGTTCTAAACTTCATAATTTTGAGGATTTTTTGCTTGATTTACCATTTTGAAACATGTGAAGTAAATAGTGGTCTTGAATTCAAATGTATGTTACAATATTTTTATTGGCTCGACATCTCTTCCATTTTAATGTATCATCACCTCGAAATTGACAAACAATTAGCATTCTCGTAGAAAATGTATTGATGTAATTTCTCTGAATTTCTGTTATCTCGCAGACGATGAAGCACCTATTCTGAACTGCCCAAATATATCTTCTACTACGGATGAGGGACTCCATTCATCATCTACTGTTCTGCTGAATTCTACTGCAACTGATAACGTGGATTTCGATCTAGTTGTGAATTGCTCCCATTCATCCGCAGATACATTCCTGATAGGGGACACCACTGTGAACTGCTCATCTACAGATGGTGCAGGAAACACTGGCACTTGTCTTCTCGTTGTCACAGTAACAGGTGTGCATATGATTATTCTTCATATCTAAAAGTTCTGTCATTGATCGAGTTTGGGATTTTGGGATATTTAATTTTTTTTAAATTATAAATACTTATGAGTTGTTAGGTGTTCTAAACTTCATAATTTTGAGGATTTTTTGCTTGATTTACCATTTTGAAACATGTGAAGTAAATAGTGGTCTTGAATTCAAATGTATGTTACAATATTTTTATTGACTCGACATCTCTTCCATTTTAATGTATCATCACCTCGAAATTGACAAACATATTAGCATTCTCGTAGAAAATGTATTGATGTAATTTCTCTGAATTTCTGTTATCTCGCAGACGATGAAGCACCTATTCTGAACTGCCCAAATATATCTTCTACTACGGATGAGGGACTCCATTCATCATCTACTGTTCTGCTGAATTCTACTGCAACTGATAACGTGGATTTCGATCTAGTTGTGAATTGCTCCCATTCATCCGCAGATACATTCCTGATAGGGGACACCACTGTGAACTGCTCATCTACAGATGGTGCAGGAAACACTGGCACTTGTCTTCTCGTTGTCACAGTAACAGGTGTGCATATGATTATTCTTCATATCTAAAAGTTCTGTCATTGATCGAGTTTGGGATTTTGGGATATTTTTTTTTTTTAAATTATAAATACTTATGAGTTGTTAGGTGTTCTAAACTTCATAATTTTGAGGATTTTTTGCTTGATTTACCATTTTGAAACATGTGAAGTAAATAGTGGTCTTGAATTCAAATGTATGTTACAATATTTTTATTGGCTCGACATCTCTTCCATTTTAATGTATCATCACCTCGAAATTGACAAACATATTAGCATTCTCGTAGAAAATGTATTGATGTAATTTCTCTGAATTTCTGTTATCTCGCAGACGATGAAGCACCTATTCTGAACTGCCCAAATATATCTTCTACTACGGATGAGGGACTCCATTCATCATCTACTGTTCTGCTGAATTCTACTGCAACTGATAACGTGGATTTCGATCTAGTTGTGAATTGCTCCCATTCATCCGCAGATACATTCCTGATAGGGGACACCACTGTGAACTGCTCATCTACAGATGGTGCAGGAAACACTGGCACTTGTCTTCTCGTTGTCACAGTAACAGGTGTGCATATGATTATTCTTCATATCTAAAAGTTCTGTCATTGATCGAGTTTGGGATTTTGGGATATTTAATTTTTTTAAAATATAAATACTTATGAGTTGTTAGGTGTTCTAAACTTCATAATTTTGAAGTTTTTTGCTTGATTTACCATTTTGAAACATGTGAAGTAAATAGTGGTCTTGAATTCAAATGTATGTTACAATATTTTTATTGACTCGACATCTCTTCCATTTTAATGTATCATCACCTCGAAATTGACAAACAAATTAGCATTCTCGTAGAAAATGTATTGATGTAATTTCTCTGAATTTCTGTTATCTTGCAGACGATGAAGCACCTATTCTGAACTGCCCAAATATATCTTCTACTACGGATGAGGGACTCCATTCATCATCTACTGTTCTGCTGAATTCTACTGCAACTGATAACGTGGATTTCGATCTAGTTGTGAATTGCTCCCATTCATCCGCAGATACATTCCTGATAGGGGACACCACTGTGAACTGCTCATCTACAGATGGTGCAGGAAACACTGGCACTTGTCTTCTCGTTGTCACAGTAACAGGTGTGCATATGATTATTCTTCATATCTAAAAGTTCTGTCATTGATCGAGTTTGGGATTTTGGGATATTTAATTTTTTTTTAAATTATAAATACTTATGAGTTGTTAGGTGTTCTAAACTTCATAATTTTGAGGATTTTTTGCTTGATTTACCATTTTGAAACATGTGAAGTAAATAGTGGTCTTGAATTCAAATGTATGTTACAATATTTTTATTGGCTCGACATCTCTTCCATTTTAATGTATCATCACCTCGAAATTGACAAACATATTAGCATTCTCGTAGAAAATGTATTGATGTAATTTCTCTGAATTTCTGTTATCTCGCAGACGATGAAGCACCTATTCTGAACTGCCCAAATATATCTTCTACTACGGATGAGGGACTCCATTCATCATCTACTGTTCTGCTGAATTCTACTGCAACTGATAACGTGGATTTCGATCTAGTTGTGAATTGCTCCCATTCATCCGCAGATACATTCCTGATAGGGGACACCACTGTGAACTGCTCATCTACAGATGGTGCAGGAAACACTGGCACTTGTCTTCTCGTTGTCACAGTAACAGGTGTGCATATGATTATTCTTCATATCTAAAAGTTCTGTCATTGATCGAGTTTGGGATTTTGGGATATTTAATTTTTTTTTAAATATAAATACTTATGAGTTGTTAGGTGTTCTAAACTTCATAATTTTGAAGTTTTTTGCTTGATTTACCATTTTGAAACATGTGAAGTAAATAGTGGTCTTGAATTCAAATGTATGTTACAATATTTTTATTGACTCGACATCTCTTCCATTTTAATGTATCATCACCTCGAAATTGACAAACAAATTAGCATTCTCGTAGAAAATGTATTGATGTAATTTCTCTGAATTTCTGTTATCTCGCAGACGATGAAGCACCTATTCTGAACTGCCCAAATATATCTTCTACTACGGATGAGGGACTCCATTCATCATCTACTGTTCTGCTGAATTCTACTGCAACTGATAACGTGGATTTCGATCTAGTTGTGAATTGCTCCCATTCATCCGCAGATACATTCCTGATAGGGGACACCACTGTGAACTGCTCATCTACAGATGGTGCAGGAAACACTGGCACTTGTCTTCTCGTTGTCACAGTAACAGGTGTGCATATGATTATTCTTCATATCTAAAAGTTCTGTCACTGATCGAGTTTAGGATTTTGGGATATTTAATTTTTTTTGAAATTATAAATACTTATGAGTTGTTAGGTGTTCTAAACTTCATAATTTTGAGGAGTTTTTGCTTGATTTACCATTTTGAAACATGTGAAGTAAATAGTGGTCATGAATTCAAATGTATGTTACAATATTTTTCTTGACTCGACATCTCTTCCATTTTAATGTATCATCACCTCGAAATTGACAAACATATTAGCATTCTCGTAGAAAATGTATTGATGTAATTTCTCTGAATTTCTGTTATCTTGCAGACGATGAAGCACCTATTCTGAACTGCCCAAATATATCTTCTACTACGGATGAGGGACTCCATTCATCATCTACTGTTCTGCTGAATTCTACTGCAACTGATAACGTGGATTTCGATCTAGTTGTGAATTGCTCCCATTCATCCGCAGATACATTCCTGATAGGGGACACCACTGTGAACTGCTCATCTACAGATGGTGCAGGAAACACTGGCACTTGTCTTCTCGTTGTCACAGTAACAGGTGTGCATATGATTATTCTTCATATCTAAAAGTTCTGTCATTGATCGAGTTTGGGATTTTGGGATATTTAATTTTTTTTAAATTATAAATACTTATGAGTTGTTAGGTGTTCTAAACTTCATAATTTTGAGGATTTTTTGCTTGATTTACCATTTTGAAACATGTGAAGTAAATAGTGGTCATGAATTCAAATGTATGTTACAATATTTTTCTTGACTCGACATCTCTTCCATTTTAATGTATCATCACCTCGAAATTGACAAACATATTAGCATTCTCGTAGAAAATGTATTGATGTAATTTCTCTGAATTTCTGTTATCTCGCAGACGATGAAGCACCTATTCTGAACTGCCCAAATATATCTTCTACTACGGATGAGGGACTCCATTCATCATCTACTGTTCTGCTGAATTCTACTGCAACTGATAACGTGGATTTCGATCTAGTTGTGAATTGCTCCCATTCATCCGCAGATACATTCCTGATAGGGGACACCACTGTGAACTGCTCATCTACAGATGGTGCAGGAAACACTGGCACTTGTCTTCTCGTTGTCACAGTAACAGGTGTGCATATGATTATTCTTCATATCTAAAAGTTCTGTCATTGATCGAGTTTGGGATTTTGGGATATTTAATTTTTTTTTAAATTATAAATACTTATGAGTTGTTAGGTGTTCTAAACTTCATAATTTTGAGGATTTTTTGCTTGATTTACCATTTTGAAACATGTGAAGTAAATAGTGGTCATGAATTCAAATGTATGTTACAATATTTTTCTTGACTCGACATCTCTTCCATTTTAATGTATCATCACCTCGAAATTGACAAACATATTAGCATTCTCGTAGAAAATGTATTGATGTAATTTCTCTGAATTTCTGTTATCTTGCAGACGATGAAGCACCTATTCTGAACTGCCCAAATATATCTTCTACTACGGATGAGGGACTCCATTCATCATCTACTGTTCTGCTGAATTCTACTGCAACTGATAACGTGGATTTCGATCTAGTTGTGAATTGCTCCCATTCATCCGCAGATACATTCCTGATAGGGGACACCACTGTGAACTGCTCATCTACAGATGGTGCAGGAAACACTGGCACTTGTCTTCTCGTTGTCACAGTAACAGGTGTGCATATGATTATTCTTCATATCTAAAAGTTCTGTCATTGATCGAGTTTGGGATTTTGGGATATTTAATTTTTTTTAAATTATAAATACTTATGAGTTGTTAGGTGTTCTAAACTTCATAATTTTGAGGATTTTTTGCTTGATTTACCATTTTGAAACATGTGAAGTAAATAGTGGTCATGAATTCAAATGTATGTTACAATATTTTTCTTGACTCGACATCTCTTCCATTTTAATGTATCATCACCTCGAAATTGACAAACATATTAGCATTCTCGTAGAAAATGTATTGATGTAATTTCTCTGAATTTCTGTTATCTTGCAGACGATGAAGCACCTATTCTGAACTGCCCAAATATATCTTCTACTACGGATGAGGGACTCCATTCATCATCTACTGTTCTGCTGAATTCTACTGCAACTGATAACGTGGATTTCGATCTAGTTGTGAATTGCTCCCATTCATCCGCAGATACATTCCTGATAGGGGACACCACTGTGAACTGCTCATCTACAGATGGTGCAGGAAACACTGGCACTTGTCTTCTCGTTGTCACAGTAACAGGTGTGCATATGATTATTCTTCATATCTAAAAGTTCTGTCATTGATCGAGTTTGGGATTTTGGGATATTTAATTTTTTTAAAATATAAATACTTATGAGTTGTTAGGTGTTCTAAACTTCATAATTTTGAAGTTTTTTGCTTGATTTACCATTTTGAAACATGTGAAGTAAATAGTGGTCATGAATTCAAATGTATGTTACAATATTTTTCTTGACTCGACATCTCTTCCATTTTAATGTATCATCACCTCGAAATTGACAAACATATTAGCATTCTCGTAGAAAATGTATTGATGTAATTTCTCTGAATTTCTGTTATCTTGCAGACGATGAAGCACCTATTCTGAACTGCCCAAATATATCTTCTACTACGGATGAGGGACTCCATTCATCATCTACTGTTCTGCTGAATTCTACTGCAACTGATAACGTGGATTTCGATCTAGTTGTGAATTGCTCCCATTCATCCGCAGATACATTCCTGATAGGGGACACCACTGTGAACTGCTCATCTACAGATGGTGCAGGAAACACTGGCACTTGTCTTCTCGTTGTCACAGTAACAGGTGTGCATATGATTATTCTTCATATCTAAAAGTTCTGTCATTGATCGAGTTTGGGATTTTGGGATATTTAATTTTTTTTAAAATTATAAATACTTATGAGTTGTTAGGTGTTCTAAACTTCATAATTTTGAGGATTTTTTGCTTGATTTACCATTTTGAAACATGTGAAGTAAATAGTGGTCATGAATTCAAATGTATGTTACAATATTTTTCTTGACTCGACATCTCTTCCATTTTAATGTATCATCACCTCGAAATTGACAAACATATTAGCATTCTCGTAGAAAATGTATTGATGTAATTTCTCTGAATTTCTGTTATCTTGCAGACGATGAAGCACCTATTCTGAACTGCCCAAATATATCTTCTACTACGGATGAGGGACTCCATTCATCATCTACTGTTCTGCTGAATTCTACTGCAACTGATAACGTGGATTTCGATCTAGTTGTGAATTGCTCCCATTCATCCGCAGATACATTCCTGATAGGGGACACCACTGTGAACTGCTCATCTACAGATGGTGCAGGAAACACTGGCACTTGTCTTCTCGTTGTCACAGTAACAGGTGTGCATATGATTATTCTTCATATCTAAAAGTTCTGTCATTGATCGAGTTTGGGATTTTGGGATATTTAATTTTTTTTGAATTATAAATACTTATGAGTTGTTAGGTGTTCTAAACTTCATAATTTTGAGGAGTTTTTGCTTGATTTACCATTTTGAAACATGTGAAGTAAATAGTGGTCATGAATTCAAATGTATGTTACAATATTTTTCTTGACTCGACATCTCTTCCATTTTAATGTATCATCACCTCGAAATTGACAAACATATTAGCATTCTCGTAGAAAATGTATTGATGTAATTTCTCTGAATTTCTGTTATCTTGCAGACGATGAAGCACCTATTCTGAACTGCCCAAATATATCTTCTACTACGGATGAGGGACTCCATTCATCATCTACTGTTCTGCTGAATTCTACTGCAACTGATAACGTGGATTTCGATCTAGTTGTGAATTGCTCCCATTCATCCGCAGATACATTCCTGATAGGGGACACCACTGTGAACTGCTCATCTACAGATGGTGCAGGAAACACTGGCACTTGTCTTCTCGTTGTCACAGTAACAGGTGTGCATATGATTATTCTTCATATCTAAAAGTTCTGTCATTGATCGAGTTTGGGATTTTGGGATATTTAATTTTTTTTTAAATTATAAATACTTATGAGTTGTTAGGTGTTCTAAACTTCATAATTTTGAGGAGTTTTTGCTTGATTTACCATTTTGAAACATGTGAAGTAAATAGTGGTCATGAATTCAAATGTATGTTACAATATTTTTCTTGACTCGACATCTCTTCCATTTTATGTATCATCACCTCGAAATTGAAAAACATATTAGCATTCTCGTAGAAAATGTATTGATGTAATTTCCCTGAATTTCTGTTATCTTGCAGACGATGAAGCACCTATTCTGAACTGCCCAAATATATCTTCTACTACGGATGAGGGACTCCATTCATCATCTACTGTTCTGCTGAATTCTACTGCAACTGATAACGTGGATTTCGATCTAGTTGTGAATTGCTCCCATTCATCCGCAGATACATTCCTGATAGGGGACACCACTGTGAACTGCTCATCTACAGATGGTGCAGGAAACACTGGCACTTGTCTTCTCGTTGTCACAGTAACAGGTGTGCATATGATTATTCTTCATATCTAAAAGTTCTGTCATTGATCGAGTTTGGGATTTTGGGATATTTAAATTTTTTTGAATTATAAATACTTATGAGTGGTTAGGTGTTCTAAACTTCATAATTTTTGGGGTTTTTTTGCTTGATTTACCATTTTGAAACATGTGAAGTAAATAGTGGTCATGAATTCAAATGTATGTTACAATATTTTTCTTGACTCGACATCTCTTCCATTTATATGTATCATCACCTCGAAATTGACAAACATATTAGCATTCTCGTAGAAAATGTATTGATGTAATTTCCCTGAATTTCTGTTATCTTGCAGACGATGAAGCACCTATTCTGAACTGCCCAAATATATCTTCTACTACGGATGAGGGACTCCATTCATCATCTACTGTTCTGCTGAATTCTACTGCAACTGATAACGTGGATTTCGATCTAGTTGTGAATTGCTCCCATTCATCCGCAGATACATTCCTGATAGGGGACACCACTGTGAACTGCTCATCTACAGATGGTGCAGGAAACACTGGCACTTGTCTTCTCGTTGTCACAGTAACAGGTGTGCATATGATTATTCTTCATATCTAAAAGTTCTGTCATTGATCGAGTTTGGGATTTTGGGATATTTAATTTTTTTGAATTATAAATACTTATGAGTTGTTAGGTGTTCTAAACTTCATAATTTTGAGGAGTTTTTGCTTGATTTACCATTTTGAAACATGTGAAGTAAATAGTGGTCATGAATTCAAATGTATGTTACAATATTTTTCTTGACTCGACATCTCTTCCATTTTAATGTATCATCACCTCGAAATTGACAAACATATTAGCATTCTCGTAGAAAATGTATTGATGTAATTTCTCTGAATTTCTGTTATCTTGCAGACGATGAAGCACCTATTCTGAACTGCCCAAATATATCTTCTACTACGGATGAGGGACTCCATTCATCATCTACTGTTCTGCTGAATTCTACTGCAACTGATAACGTGGATTTCGATCTAGTTGTGAATTGCTCCCATTCATCCGCAGATACATTCCTGATAGGGGACACCACTGTGAACTGCTCATCTACAGATGGTGCAGGAAACACTGGCACTTGTCTTCTCGTTGTCACAGTAACAGGTGTGCATATGATTATTCTTCATATCTAAAAGTTCTGTCATTGATCGAGTTTGGGATTTTGGGATATTTAAATTTTTTTGAATTATAAATACTTATGAGTTGTTAGGTGTTCTAAACTTCATAATTTTGAGGAGTTTTTGCTTGATTTACCATTTTGAAACATGTGAAGTAAATAGTGGTCATGAATTCAAATGTATGTTACAATATTTTTCTTGACTCGACATCTCTTCCATTTCAATGTATCATCACCTCGAAATTGACAAACATATTAGCATTCTCGTAGAAAATGTATTGATGTAATTTCTCTGAATTTCTGTTATCTTGCAGACGATGAAGCACCTATTCTGAACTGCCCAAATATATCTTCTACTACGGATGAGGGACTCCATTCATCATCTACTGTTCTGCTGAATTCTACTGCAACTGATAACGTGGATTTCGATCTAGTTGTGAATTGCTCCCATTCATCCGCAGATACATTCCTGATAGGGGACACCACTGTGAACTGCTCATCTACAGATGGTGCAGGAAACACTGGCACTTGTCTTCTCGTTGTCACAGTAACAGGTGTGCATATGATTATTCTTCATATCTAAAAGTTCTGTCATTGATCGAGTTTGGGATTTTGGGATATTTAAATTTTTTTGAATTATAAATACTTATGAGTGTTAGGTGTTCTAAATTTCATAATTTTTTGGGGTGTTTTTGCTTAATTTACCATTTTGAAACATGTGAAGTAAATAGTGGTCATGAATTCAAATGTATGTTACAATATTTTTCTTGACTCGACATCTCTTCCATTTATATGTATCATCACCTCGAAATTGACAAACATATTAGCATTCTCGTAGAAAATGTATTGATGTAATTTCTCTGAATTTCTGTTATCTTGCAGACGATGAAGCACCTATTCTGAACTGCCCAAATATATCTTCTACTACGGATGAGGGACTCCATTCATCATCTACTGTTCTGCTGAATTCTACTGCAACTGATAACGTGGATTTCGATCTAGTTGTGAATTGCTCCCATTCATCCGCAGATACATTCCTGATAGGGGACACCACTGTGAACTGCTCATCTACAGATGGTGCAGGAAACACTGGCACTTGTCTTCTCGTTGTCACAGTAACAGGTGTGCACATGATTATTCTTCATATCTAAAAGTTCTGTCATTGATCGAGTTTGGGATTTTGGGATATTTAATTTTTTTTAAATTATAAATACTTATGAGTTGTTAGGTGTTCTAAACTTCATAATTTTGAGGAGTTTTTGCTTGATTTACCATTTTGAAACATGTGAAGTAAATAGTGGTCATGAATTCAAATGTATGTTACAATATTTTTCTTGACTCGACATCTCTTCCATTTTAATGTATCATCACCTCGAAATTGACAAACATATTAGCATTCTCGTAGAAAATGTATTGATGTAATTTCTCTGAATTTCTGTTATCTTGCAGACGATGAAGCACCTATTCTGAACTGCCCAAATATATCTTCTACTACGGATGAGGGACTCCATTCATCATCTACTGTTCTGCTGAATTCTACTGCAACTGATAACGTGGATTTCGATCTAGTTGTGAATTGCTCCCATTCATCCGCAGATACATTCCTGATAGGGGACACCACTGTGAACTGCTCATCTACAGATGGTGCAGGAAACACTGGCACTTGTCTTCTCGTTGTCACAGTAACAGGTGTGCACATGATTATTCTTCATATCTAAAAGTTCTGTCATTGATCGAGTTTGGGATTTTGGGATATTTAAAAATTTTTGAATTATAAATACTTATGAGTGGTTAGGTGTTCTAAATTTCATAATTTTGGGGTGTTTTTGCTTATTTACCATTTTGAAACATGTGAAGTAAATAGTGGTCATGAATTCAAATGTATGTTACAATATTTTTCTTGACTCGACATCTCTTCCATTTATATGTATCATCACCTCGAAATTGACAAACATATTAGCATTCTCGTAGAAAATGTATTGATGTAATTTCTCTGAATTTCTGTTATCTTGCAGACGATGAAGCACCTATTCTGAACTGCCCAAATATATCTTCTACTACGGATGAGGGACTCCATTCATCATCTACTGTTCTGCTGAATTCTACTGCAACTGATAACGTGGATTTCGATCTAGTTGTGAATTGCTCCCATTCATCCGCAGATACATTCCTGATAGGGGACACCACTGTGAACTGCTCATCTACAGATGGTGCAGGAAACACTGGCACTTGTCTTCTCGTTGTCACAGTAACAGGTGTGCACATGATTATTCTTCATATCTAAAAGTTCTGTCATTGATCGAGTTTGGGATTTTGGGATATTTAATTTTTTTTGAATTATAAATACTTATGAGTTGTTAGGTGTTCTAAACTTCATAATTTTGAGGAGTTTTTGCTTGATTTACCATTTTGAAACATGTGAAGTAAATAGTGGTCATGAATTCAAATGTATGTTACAATATTTTTCTTGACTCGACATCTCTTCCATTTTAATGTATCATCACCTCGAAATTGACAAACATATTAGCATTCTCGTAGAAAATGTATTGATGTAATTTCTCTGAATTTCTGTTATCTTGCAGACGATGAAGCACCTATTCTGAACTGCCCAAATATATCTTCTACTACGGATGAGGGACTCCATTCATCATCTACTGTTCTGCTGAATTCTACTGCAACTGATAACGTGGATTTCGATCTAGTTGTGAATTGCTCCCATTCATCCGCAGATACATTCCTGATAGGGGACACCACTGTGAACTGCTCATCTACAGATGGTGCAGGAAACACTGGCACTTGTCTTCTCGTTGTCACAGTAACAGGTGTGCACATGATTATTCTTCATATCTAAAAGTTCTGTCATTGATCGAGTTTGGGATTTTGGGATATTTAAATTTTTTTGAATTATAAATACTTATGAGTTGTTAGGTGTTCTAAACTTCATAATTTTGAGGGTTTTTTGCTTGATTTACCATTTTGAAACATGTGAAGTAAATAGTGGTCATGAATTCAAATGTATGTTACAATATTTTTCTTGACTCGACATCTCTTCCATTTTATGTATCATCACCTCGAAATTGACAAACATATTAGCATTCTCGTAGAAAATGTATTGATGTAATTTCTCTGAATTTCTGTTATCTTGCAGACGATGAAGCACCTATTCTGAACTGCCCAAATATATCTTCTACTACGGATGAGGGACTCCATTCATCATCTACTGTTCTGCTGAATTCTACTGCAACTGATAACGTGGATTTCGATCTAGTTGTGAATTGCTCCCATTCATCCGCAGATACATTCCTGATAGGGGACACCACTGTGAACTGCTCATCTACAGATGGTGCAGGAAACACTGGCACTTGTCTTCTCGTTGTCACAGTAACAGGTGTGCACATGATTATTCTTCATATCTAAAAGTTCTGTCATTGATCGAGTTTGGGATTTTGGGATATTTAATTTTTTTTTAATTATAAATACTTATGAGTTGTTAGGTGTTCTAAACTTCATAATTTTGAGGAGTTTTTGCTTGATTTACCATTTTGAAACATGTGAAGTAAATAGTGGTCATGAATTCAAATGTATGTTACAATATTTTTCTTGACTCGACATCTCTTCCATTTTAATGTATCATCACCTCGAAATTGACAAACATATTAGCATTCTCGTAGAAAATGTATTGATGTAATTTCTCTGAATTTCTGTTATCTTGCAGACGATGAAGCACCTATTCTGAACTGCCCAAATATATCTTCTACTACGGATGAGGGACTTCATTCATCATCTACTGTTCTGCTGAATTCTACTGCAACTGATAACGTGGATTTCGATCTAGTTGTGAATTGCTCCCATTCATCCGCAGATACATTCCTGATAGGGGACACCACTGTGAACTGCTCATCTACAGATGGTGCAGGAAACACTGGCACTTGTCTTCTCGTTGTCACAGTAACAGGTGTGCATATGATTATTCTTCATATCTAAAAGTTCTGTCATTGATCGAGTTTGATATTTTGGGATATTTAAATTTTTTTGAATTATAAATACTTATGAGTTGTTAGGTGTTCTTAACTTCATAATTTTGTGGAATTTTTGCTTATTTACCATTTTGAAACATGTGAAGTAAATAGTGGTCATGAAATCAAATGTATGTTACAATATTTTTCTTGACTCGACATCTCTTCCATTTTAATGTATTTTCACCTTAAAATTGACAAACATATTAGCATTCTATTAGAAAATGTATTGATGTAATTTCTCTGAATTTCTGTTATCTTGCAGACGATGAAGCACCTATTCTGAACTGCCCAAATATATCTTCTACTACGGATGAGGGACTCCATTCATCATCTACTGTTCTGCTGAATTCTACTGCAACTGATAACGTGGATTTCGATCTAGTTGTGAATTGCTCCCATTCATCCGCAGATACATTCCTGATAGGGGACACCACTGTGAACTGCTCATCTACAGATGGTGCAGGAAACACTGGCACTTGTCTTCTCGTTGTCACAGTAACAGGTGTGCACATGATTATTCTTCATATCTAAAAGTTCTGTCATTGATCGAGTTTGGGATTTTGGGATATTTAATTTTTTTTGAATTATAAATACTTATGAGTTGTTAGGTGTTCTAAACTTCATAATTTTGAGGAGTTTTTGCTTGATTTACCATTTTGAAACATGTGAAGTAAATAGTGGTCATGAATTCAAATGTATGTTACAATATTTTTCTTGACTCGACATCTCTTCCATTTTAATGTATCATCACCTCGAAATTGACAAACATATTAGCATTCTCGTAGAAAATGTATTGATGTAATTTCTCTGAATTTCTGTTATCTTGCAGACGATGAAGCACCTATTCTGAACTGCCCAAATATATCTTCTACTACGGATGAGGGACTTCATTCATCATCTACTGTTCTGCTGAATTCTACTGCAACTGATAACGTGGATTTCGATCTAGTTGTGAATTGCTCCCATTCATCCGCAGATACATTCCTGATAGGGGACACCACTGTGAACTGCTCATCTACAGATGGTGCAGGAAACACTGGCACTTGTCTTCTCGTTGTCACAGTAACAGGTGTGCACATGATTATTCTTCATATCTAAAAGTTCTGTCATTGATCGAGTTTGAGATTTTGGGATATTTAAATTTTTTTGAATTATAAATACTTATGAGTGGTTAGGTGTTCTAAATTTCATAATTTTTGGGGGTGTTTTGCTTAATTTACCATTTTGAAACATGTGAAGTAAATAGTGGTCATGAATTCAAATGTATGTTACAATATTTTTCTTGACTCGACATCTCTTCCATTTATATGTATCATTACCTCGAAATTGACAAACATATTAGCATTCTCGTAGAAAATGTATTGATGTAATTTCTCTGAATTTCTGTTATCTTGCAGACGATGAAGCACCTATTCTGAACTGCCCAAATATATCTTCTACTACGGATGAGGGACTTCATTCATCATCTACTGTTCTGCTGAATTCTACTGCAACTGATAACGTGGATTTCGATGTAGTTGTGAATTGCTCCCATTCATCCGCAGATATATTCCTGATAGGGGACACCACTGTGAACTGCTCATCTACAGATGGTGCAGGAAACACTGGCACTTGTCTTCTCGTTGTCACAGTAACAGGTGTGCATATGATTATTCTTCATATCTAAAAGTTCTGTCATTGATCGAGTTTGATATTTTGGGATATTTAATTTTTTTTGAATTATAAATACTTATAAGTTGTTAGGTGTTCTTAACTTCATAATTTTGTGGAATTTTTGCTTAATTTACCATTTTGAAACATGTGAAGTAAATAGTGGTCATGAAATCAAATGTATGTTACAATATTTTTCTTGACTCGACATCTCTTCCATTTTAATGTATTATCACCCTAAAATTGACAAACATATTAGCATTCTATTAGAAAATGTATTGATGTAATTTCTCTGAATTTGTGTTATCTTGCAGACGATGAAGCACCTATTCTGAACTGCCCAAATATATCTCTACTACGGATGAGGGACTCCATTCATCATCTACTGTTCTGCTGAATTCTACTGCAACTGATAACGTGGATTTCGAAGTAGTTGTGAATTGCTCCCATTCATCCGCAGATACATTCCTGATAGGGGACACCACTGTGAACTGCTCATCTACAGATGGTGCAGGAAACACTGGCACTTGTCTTCTCGTTGTCACAGTAACAGGTGTGCACATGATTATTCTTCATATCTAAAAGTTCTGTCATTGTTCGAGTTTGGGATTTTGGGATATTTAAATTTTTTTGAATTATAAATACTTATGAGTGGTTAGGTGTTCTAAACTTCATAATTTTGGTGGTGTTTTCGCTTAATTTACCATTTTGAAACATGTGAAGTAAATAGTGGTCATGAAATCAAATGTATGTTACAATATTTTTCTTGACTCGACATCTCTTCCATTTTAATGTATTATCACCCTAAAATTGACAAACATATTAGCATTCTATTAGAAAATGTATTGATGTAATTTCTCTTAATTTCTGTTATCTTGCAGACGATGAAGCACCTATTCTGAACTGCCCAAATATATCTTCTACTACGGATGAGGGACTTCATTTATCATCTACTGTTCTGCTGAATTCTACTGCAACTGATAACGTGGATTTCGATGTAGTTGTGAATTGCTCCCATTCATCCGCAGATATATTCCTGATAGGGGACACCACTGTGAACTGCTCATCTACAGATGGTGCAGGAAACACTGGCACTTGTCTTCTCGTTGTCACAGTAATAGGTGTGCACATGATTATTCTTCATATCTAAAAGTTCTGTCATTGATCGAGTTTGGGATGTTGGGATATTTAAATTTTTTAAAATTATAAATACTTATCAGTTGTTAGGTGTTCTAAACTTCATAATTTTGAGGAGTTTTTGCTTGATTTACTATTTTGAAACATGTGAAGTAAATAGTGGTCATGAATTCAAAAGTATGTTAAATTTTTTTCCCTGACTCGACATCTCTTCCATTTTAATGTATCATCACCTCGAAATTGACAAACATATTAGCATTCTCGTAGAAAATGTATTGATGTAATTTCTCTGAATTTCCGTTATCTTGCAGACGATGAAGCACCTATTCTGAACTGCCCAAATATATCTTTTACTACGGATGAAGGACTCCATTCATCATCTACTGTTCTGCTGAATTCTACTGCAACTGATAACGTGGATTTCGATGTAGTTGTGAATTGCTCCCATTTATCCGCAGATACATTCCTAATAGGGGACACCACTGTGAACTGCTCATCTACAGATGGTGCAGGAAACACTGGCACTTGTCTTCTCGTTGTCACAGTAACAGGTGTGCACATGATTATTCTTCATATCTAAAAGTTCTGTCATTGATCGAGTTTGGGATATTTAAATTTTTTTGAATTATAAATACTTATGAGTGGTTAGGTGTTCTAAATTTCATAATTTTTTGGGGTGTTTTCGCTTAATTTACCATTTTGAAACATGTGAAGTAAATGGTGGTCATGAATTCAAATGTATGTTACAATATTTTTTTTGACTCAACATCTCTTCCATTTATATGTATCATTACCTCGAAATTGATAAAACATATTAGCATTCTCGTAGAAAATGTATTGATGTGATTTCTCTGAATTTCTGTTATCTTGCAGACGATGAAGCACCTATTCTGAACTGCCCAAATATATCTTCTACTACGGATGAGGGACTCCATTCATCATCTACTGTTCTGCTGAATTCTACTGCAACTGATAACGTGGATTTCGATGTAGTTGTGAATTGCTCCCATTCATCCGCAGATACATTCCTGATAGGGGACACAACTGTGAACTGCTCATATACAGATGGTGCAGGAAACACTGGCACTTGTCTTCTCGTTGTCACAGTAACAGGTGTTCACATGATTATTCTTCATATCTAAAAGTTCTGTCGTTGATCGAGTTTGGGATTTTGGGATATTTAAATTTTTTTGAATTATAAATACTTATGAGTGGTTAGGTGTTCTAAACTTCATAATTTTTGGGGGTGTTTTCGCTTAATTTACCATTTTGAAACATGTGAAGTAAATAGTGGTCATGAATTTAAATGTATGTTACAATATTTTTCTTGACTCGACATCTCTTCCATTTATATGTATCATTACCTCGAAATTGACAAACATATTAGCATTCTCGTAGAAAATGTATTGATGTAATTTCTCTGAATTTCTGTTATCTTGCAGACGATGAAGCACCTATTCTGAACTGCCCAAATATATCTTCTACTACGGATGAGGGACTTCATTCATCATCTACTGTTCTGCTGAATTCTACTGCAACTGATAACGTGGATTTCGATGTAGTTGTGAATTGCTCCCATTCATCCGCAGATATATTCCTGATAGGGGACACCACTGTGAACTGCTCATCTACAGATGGTGCAGGAAACACTGGCACTTGTCTTCTCGTTGTCACAGTAACAGGTGTGCATATGATTATTCTTCATATCTAAAAGTTCTGTCATTGAACGAGTTTGGGATTTTGGGATATTTAATTTTTTTTTAATTATAAATACTTATAAGTTGTTAGGTGTTCTTAACTTCATAATTTTGTGGAATTTTTGCTTAATTTACCATTTTGAAACATGTGAAGTAAATAGTGGTCATGAATTCAAATGTATGTTACAATATTTTTCTTGACTCGACATCTCTTCCATTTTAATGTATTATCACCTTAAAATTGACAAACATATTAGCATTCTATTAGAAAATGTATTGATGTAATTTCTCTGAATTTGTGTTATCTTGCAGACGATGAAGCACCTATTCTGAACTGCCCAAATATATCTTCTACTACGGATGAGGGACTCCATTCATCATCTACTGTTCTGCTGAATTCTACTGCAACTGATAACGTGGATTTCGATGTAGTTGTAAATTGCTCCCATTCATCCGCAGATACATTCCTGATAGGGGACACCACTGTGAACTGCTCATCTACAGATGGTGCAGGAAACACTGGCACTTGTCTTCTCGTTGTCACAGTAACAGGTGTGCACATGATTATTCTTCATATCTAAAAGTTCTGTCATTGATCGAGTTTGGGATTTTGGGATATTTAATTTTTTTTGAATTATAAATACTTATGAGTTGTTAGGTGTTCTAAACTTCATAATTTTGAGGAGTTTTCGCTTAATTTACCATTTTGAAACATGTGAAGTAAATAGTGGTCATGAATTCAAATGTATGTTACAATATTTTTCTTGACTCGACATCTCTTCCATTTATATGTATCATTACCTCGAAATTGATAAAACATATTAGCATTCTCGTAGAAAAAGTATTGATGTGATTTCCCTGAATTTCTGTTATCTTGCAGACGATGAAGCACCTATTCTGAACTGCCCAAATATATCTTCTACTACGGATGAGGGACTCCATTCATCATCTACTGTTCTGCTGAATTCTACTGCAACTGATAACGTGGATTTCGATCTAGTTGTGAATTGCTCCCATTCATCCGCAGATATATTCCTGATAGGGGACACCACTGTGAACTGCTCATCTACAGATGGTGCAGGAAACACTGGCACTTGTCTTCTCGTTGTCACAGTAACAGGTGTGCATATGATTATTCTTCGTATCGAAAAGTTCTGTCACTGATCGAGTTTGGGCTTTTGGGATATTTATTTTTTTTTTAAATATAAATACTGATGAGTTGTTAGGTTTTCTAAACTTCATAATTTTGAGGAGTTTTTGCTTAATTACCATTTTGAAACATGTGAAGTAAATGGTGGTCATGAATTCAAATGTATGTTACAATATTTTTCTTGACTCGAATTCTGTTCCATTTCAATGTATTATCACCTCGAAATTGACAAACGTATTAGCATTCTCGTAGAAATGTATTAATGTAATTTCCCTGAATTTCTGTTTTTTTGCAGACGATGAAGGACCTATTCTGAACTGCCCAAATATATCTTCTACTACGGACGAGGGACTCCATTCATCATCTACTGTTCTGCTGAATTCTACTGCATCTGATAACGTGGATTTCGATCTAGTTGTGAATTGCTCCCATTCATCAGCAGATATATTCCTGATAGGGGACACCACTGTGAACTGCTCGTCTACAGATGATGCAGGAAACACTGGCACTTGTCTTCTCGTTGTCACAGTAACAGGTGTGCATATGATTATTCTTCATATCTAAAAGTTCTGTCATTGAACGAGTTTGGGATTTTGGGATATTTAATTTTTTTTTAATTATAAATACTTATAAGTTGTTAGGTGTTCTTAACTTCATAATTTTGTGGAATTTTTGCTTAATTTACCATTTTGAAACATGTGAAGTAAATAGTGGTCATGAATTCAAATGTATGTTACAATATTTTTCTTGACTCGACATCTCTTCCATTTTAATGTATTATCACCTTAAAATTGACAAACATATTAGCATTCTATTAGAAAATGTATTGATGTAATTTCTCTGAATTTGTGTTATCTTGCAGACGATGAAGCACCTATTCTGAACTGCCCAAATATATCTTCTACTACGGATGAGGGACTCCATTCATCATCTACTGTTCTGCTGAATTCTACTGCAACTGATAACGTGGATTTCGATGTAGTTGTAAATTGCTCCCATTCATCCGCAGATACATTCCTGATAGGGGACACCACTGTGATCTGCTCATCTACAGATGGTGCAGGAAACACTGGCACTTGTCTTCTCGTTGTCACAGTAACAGGTGTGCACATGATTATTCTTCATATCTAAAAGTTCTGTCATTGATCGAGTTTGGGATTTTGGGATATTTAATTTTTTTTGAATTATAAATACTTATGAGTTGTTAGGTGTTCTAAACTTCATAATTTTGAGGAGTTTTCGCTTAATTTACCATTTTGAAACATGTGAAGTAAATAGTGGTCATGAATTCAAATGTATGTTACAATATTTTTCTTGACTCGACATCTCTTCCATTTATATGTATCATTACCTCGAAATTGATAAAACATATTAGCATTCTCGTAGAAAAAGTATTGATGTGATTTCCCTGAATTTCTGTTATCTTGCAGACGATGAAGCACCTATTCTGAACTGCCCAAATATATCTTCTACTACGGATGAGGGACTCCATTCATCATCTACTGTTCTGCTGAATTCTACTGCAACTGATAACGTGGATTTCGATCTAGTTGTGAATTGCTCCCATTCATCCGCAGATATATTCCTGATAGGGGACACCACTGTGAACTGCTCATCTACAGATGGTGCAGGAAACACTGGCACTTGTCTTCTCGTTGTCACAGTAACAGGTGTGCATATGATTATTCTTCGTATCGAAAAGTTCTGTCACTGATCGAGTTTGGGCTTTTGGGATATTTATTTTTTTTTTAAATATAAATACTGATGAGTTGTTAGGTTTTCTAAACTTCATAATTTTGAGGAGTTTTTGCTTAATTACCATTTTGAAACATGTGAAGTAAATGGTGGTCATGAATTCAAATGTATGTTACAATATTTTTCTTGACTCGAATTCTGTTCCATTTCAATGTATTATCACCTCGAAATTGACAAACGTATTAGCATTCTCGTAGAAAATGTATTAATGTAATTTCCCTGAATTTCTGTTTTTTTGCAGACGATGAAGGACCTATTCTGAACTGCCCAAATATATCTTCTACTACGGACGAGGGACTCCATTCATCATCTACTGTTCTGCTGAATTCTACTGCATCTGATAACGTGGATTTCGATCTAGTTGTGAATTGCTCCCATTCATCAGCAGATATATTCCTGATAGGGGACACCACTGTGAACTGCTCGTCTACAGATGATGCAGGAAACACTGGCACTTGTTTTCTCTTTGTCAAAGTAACAGGTGTGAAGATGAATATTTCTATATCTAAAAGTTCTGTCACCGATCGGGCCAAAGATTTTGGGATATTTAATGTCTTTTGAAAGATGAATCGTCATGAATGTGTATGTGTTCTACATTTCTTAACTTCGAGGAGTTTTTGCTTGATTTAACATTTGGAAGCATGTGAACAAAATTGTGGTCATGAAATCAAATGTTACTTACTATTATTTTCTCGACTCGATATCTGTTCATTTTCTCGATATCATTACCTTTAACTTGACGAACATGATCGGTTCTTGAAAGTATGCATTGATGTAATTAGTCTGAATTTTATTTATGTGCAGACGATGAAGCACCTATTCTGAACTGCCCAAATTTATCTTCTACCACGGATGAGGGACTCCATTCATCATCTACTGTTCTGCTGAATTCTACTGCAACTGATAACGTGGATTTCGATGTAGTTGTGAATTGCTCCCATTCATCCGCAGATATATTCCTGATAGGGGACACCACTGTGAACTGCTCGTCTACAGATGGTGCAGGAAACACTGGCACTTGTCTTCTCGTTGTCACAGTAACAGGTGTGCATATGATTATTCTTCATATCGAAAAGTTCTGTCACTGATCGAGTTTGGGATTTTGGGATATTTAATGTCTTCTGAAAGATGAATCGTCATGAATGTGTATGTGTTCTACATTTCTTAACTTCGAGGAGTTTTTGCTTGATTTAACATTTGGAAGCATGTGAACAAAATTGTGGTCATGAAATCAAATGTTACTTACTATTATTTTCTCGACTCGATATCTGTTCATTTTCTCGATATCATCACCTTTAAGTTGACGAACATGATCGGTTCTTGAAAGTATGCATTGATGTAATTAGTCTGAATTGTATTTATGTGCAGATGCTGAAGCACCTATTCTGTACTGCCCAAATATATCTTCTACCACGGATGAGGGACGCAATTCATCATCTACTGTTCTGCTGAATTCAACTGCAACTAATGATAAGGATTTTCATCTCGATGTGAATTGCTCCCATTCATCCCAAGATACATACCCGATAGGGGACACCACTGTGAACTGCTCATCTACAGATGATGCAGGAAACACTGGCACTTGTTTTCTCGTTGTCACAGTAACAGGTGTGAATATGATTAATTCTAAGTCTAAAAGTTCTTTCACTGACCAGGCTTAGGATTTAGGTATATGTATTTGTTTTTGAATGATGAATCCCCATTCAGTTTCAGTTTCAGTTTATTTTTTATATTTCTCACATGATGTATAGTACATCATTACATATAGTATGTTACATTTTGAACTCATTTTAAGATGCGTTTATAGAAAAAAAAAGAATGATACATCAGACTAAGTTGAATAAGGGAAGAAATATGATGGAGCCTAAAGATAAAGCAATGCTTGTAGGTCATAGGCTCCGAAAGTTACAACAATGACATAGTCTTGTGTATATTAAAGAAAAACGTAATTTAATTAAGTTGAAACTTATTATGAAGAAAAATAAACAATATTCATACAGTTAGCAATATTTGTATAACATTTTCACTACCCGTACGCAATGGCAATTCACAGGGTAACAACAGCAAACTAAAAGAAACATTCAGTTTGAACATCGACAGTAATTATTAAAAGTAACATCATGCTTCTTCTACCATTAAAGCTTAATTGCTTAGGAGATGACATTTCAGCTTGTGCTTGAACGAATATAGTGAGGTTGATTCTTTGAATTCAATGGGGAGGTCATTCCAAAGTTTAGGGCCCGTAAAAGTGATATTTTTTTTAGCAAACAAAGTTCGTGTAAGGGGAAGGTGAAATAGGTTACGTTGGCGAGTGGAATAAGAATGGATTGTATTATTTCGTACGAAGAGTGCACAAATTACAGCAGGTAACTCATTTATAGTTAATTGATACATAAACACTCCTACGCTGTACACATACACATCACCAATTCGGAGAACTTTGTTATTAAAAAACAGTTGACTAGTATGGGAAAGGAATCCCGCATGATTTATGTTTCTTATTGCCCGTTTTTGAATAATGAGAAGTTTTTCAAGTTGGGCTTTGGTCCCGTTTCCCCAGGCAAGAATACCGTAGTTAAGGTAAGGTAAAATTAAGGTGTTATACAGAGATAACAAAATATGGGTTGGGAACTCGTGTTTTAGTTTATTTAAAATACCTATGTTTCTAGAAATCAGTTTGCACAAATAGTTAACGTGTATCTTCCATGATAAATCACTGTCAATGTAGATACCAAAAAATTAGTGGATTCGGCCTGGTTTAAATTTGTATTGTCTATTAAAATATTACCGGGTAGGGATTTTATACAATTGCTAAACAGCATAAAGTGGGTTTTACTGACATTTAATGATAGTTTGTTTGCATTTATCCATGCTTGTATCCGCTTAAGTTCACTATTAACGGTCCTCAGGAGATATGAATATGTATGTATTCTACATTTTATTTTTCCGAGGAGTTTTTGCTTGATTTAACATTTCAAAACATGTAAAAATCCTGGTCATAATATAAAATTCATCTAACAATTAATTTTTTCACTCGATATCTTTTCTTTTTCAAGATATTAAAGCCATGAAGTTGACAAATATGGTACCATTCTTGTAAAATATATATTGATGTGATTTTCTGTTATATTGCAGATGATGAAGCACCTATTCTGAACTGCGCAAATATATCTTCTACTACGGATGAGGGACTCAACTCATCGTCTACTGTTCTTCTGGATTCTACTGCAACTGATAATGTGGATTTTCATCTCAATGTGAACTGCTCCCATTCGTCCAAAGATATATTCCCGATAGGGGACACCACTGTGAACTGCTCATCTAACGATGATGCAGGAAACACTGGCACTTGTCTTCTCGTTGTCACAGTAACAGGTGTGAATGTGGCTATTCTTTATATCTAAAAGTTCTGTCACCGATCTAACTTGGGATTTTGAGATATTTCAATTCTTGTGAAAGATTAATCCTCATGACTTTGCATGTGTTCTAAAATTCATGATTTTGAGGAGATTTTGCTTGATTTTATGTTTTGAATTATATGAAAGAAATCCTGGTCATGAAACGAAATGTAACTAACACTTATTTTCTCAACTCTATGTCTGCTCCTTTTCATGATATCATCGCCTCTTAGTTGAAAAACATGATACAATTCTTGGAAATATGCATTGGTGTAATTAGTCAGAATTGTTGTTATATTGCAGATGACGAAGCACCTATTTTGAAGTGCCCAAATATATCTTCTACTACGGATGAGGGACTCCATTCATCATCTACTGTTCTGCTGAATTCTACTGCAACTGATAACGTGGATTTCGATCTAGTTGTGAATTGCTCCCATTCATCCGCAGATACATTCCTGATAGGGGACACCACTGTGAACTGCTCATCTACAGATGATGCAGGAAACACTGGCACTTGTTTTCTCTTTGTCAAAGTAACAGGTGCGAATATGAATATTTCTATATCTAAAAGTTCTGTCACCGATCGGGTCAAAGATTTTGGGATATTTAAATCTTTTGATAGATGAATCGTCATGAATGTGTATGTGTTCTACATTTCTTAACTTCGAGGAGTTTTTGCTTGATTTAACATTTGAAAGCATGTGAACAAAATTGTGGTCATGAAATCAAATGTTACTTACTTTTATTTTCTCGACTGGATATCTGTTCCTTTTCTCGATATCATCACCTTTAAGTTGACGAACATGATCGGTTCTTGAAAGTATGCATTGATGTAATTAGTCTGAATTTTATTTATGTGCAGATGCTGAAGCACCTATTCTGTACTGCCAAAATATATCTTCTACCACGGATGGGGGACGCAATTCATCATCTACTGTTCTGCTGAATTCAACTGCAACTAATGATAAGGATTTTCATCTCGATGTGAATTGCTCCCATTCATCCCAAGATACATACCCGATAGGGGACACCACTGTGAACTGCTCATCTACAGATGATGCAGGAAACACTGGCACTTGTCTTCTTGTTGTCACAGTAACAGGTGTGAATATGATTAATTCTAAATCTCAAGTTCTTTCACTGACCAGGCTTAGGATTTGGGTATTTGTATTTGTTTTTGAATGATGAATCCTCATGAATATGTATGTATTCTACATTTTATTTTTCCGAGGAGTTTTTGCTTGATTTAACATTTCAAAACATGTAAAAATCCTGGTCATAAACTAAAATGCATCTAAAAATTAATTTCTCCACTCGATATCTTTTCTTTTTCAAGATATTAACCCATGAAGTTGACAAATATGATACTATTCTTGTAAAATATATATTGATGTGATTTTCTGTTATATTGCAGATGATGAAGCACCTATTCTGAACTGCGCAAATATATCTTCTATTACGGATGAGGGACTCAACTCATCGTCTACTGTTCTGCTGGATTCTACTGCAACTGATAATGTGGATTTTCATCTCAATGTGAATTGCTCCCATTCGTCCAAAGATATATTCCCGATAGGGGACACCACTGTGAACTGCTCATCTAACGATGATGCAGGAAACACTGGCACTTGTCTTCTCGTTGTCACAGTAACAGGTGTGAATGTGGCTATTCTTTATATCTAAAAGTTCTGTCACCGATCTAACTTGGGATTTTGAGATATTTCAATTCTTGTGAAAGATTAATCCTCATGACTTTGCATGTGTTCTAAAATTCATGATTTTGAGGAGATTTTGCTTGATTTTATGTTTTGAATTATATGAAAAAAATCCTGGTCATGAAACGAAATGTAACTAACACTTATTTTCTCAACTCTATGTCTGCTCCTTTTCATGATATCATCGCCTCTTATTCGAAAAACATGATACAATTCTTGGAAATATGCATTGGTGTAATTAGTCAGAATTGTTGTTATATTGCAGATGACGAAGCACCTATTTTGAAGTGCCCAAATATATCTTCTACTACGGATGAGGGACTCCATTCATCATCTACTGTTCTGCTGAATTCTACTGCAACTGATAACGTGGATTTCGATCTAGTTGTGAATTGCTCCCATTCATCCGCAGATACATTCCTGATAGGGGACACCACTGTGAACTGCTCATCTACAGATGATGCAGGAAACACTGGCACTTGTTTTCTCTTTGTCAAAGTAACAGGTGCGAATATGAATATTTCTATATCTAAAAGTTCTGTCACCGATCGGGTCAAAGATTTTGGGATATTTAAATCTTTTGATAGATGAATCGTCATGAATGTGTATGTGTTCTACATTTCTTAACTTCGAGGAGTTTTTGCTTGATTTAACATTTGAAAGCATGTGAACAAAATTGTGGTCATGAAATCAAATGTTACTTACTTTTATTTTCTCGACTGGATATCTGTTCCTTTTCTCGATATCATCACCTTTAAGTTGACGAACATGATCGGTTCTTGAAAGTATGCATTGATGTAATTAGTCTGAATTTTATTTATGTGCAGATGCTGAAGCACCTATTCTGTACTGCCAAAATATATCTTCTACCACGGATGGGGGACGCAATTCATCATCTACTGTTCTGCTGAATTCAACTGCAACTAATGATAAGGATTTTCATCTCGATGTGAATTGCTCCCATTCATCCCAAGATACATACCCGATAGGGGACACCACTGTGAACTGCTCATCTACAGATGATGCAGGAAACACTGGCACTTGTCTTCTTGTTGTCACAGTAACAGGTGTGAATATGATTAATTCTAAATCTCAAGTTCTTTCACTGACCAGGCTTAGGATTTGGGTATTTGTATTTGTTTTTGAATGATGAATCCTCATGAATATGTATGTATTCTACATTTTATTTTTCCGAGGAGTTTTTGCTTGATTTAACATTTCAAAACATGTAAAAATCCTGGTCATAAACTAAAATGCATCTAAAAATTAATTTCTCCACTCGATATCTTTTCTTTTTCAAGATATTAACCCATGAAGTTGACAAATATGATACTATTCTTGTAAAATATATATTGATGTGATTTTCTGTTATATTGCAGATGATGAAGCACCTATTCTGAACTGCGCAAATATATCTTCTATTACGGATGAGGGACTCAACTCATCGTCTACTGTTCTGCTGGATTCTACTGCAACTGATAATGTGGATTTTCATCTCAATGTGAATTGCTCCCATTCGTCCAAAGATATATTCCCGATAGGGGACACCACTGTGAACTGCTCATCTAACGATGATGCAGGAAACACTGGCACTTGTCTTCTCGTTGTCACAGTAACAGGTGTGAATGTGGCTATTCTTTATATCTAAAAGTTCTGTCACCGATCTAACTTGGGATTTTGAGATATTTCAATTCTTGTGAAAGATTAATCCTCATGACTTTGCATGTGTTCTAAAATTCATGATTTTGAGGAGATTTTGCTTGATTTTATGTTTTGAATTATATGAAAGAAATCCTGGTCATGAAACGAAATGTAACTAACACTTATTTTCTCAACTCTATGTCTGCTCCTTTTCATGATATCATCGCCTCTTATTCGAAAAACATGATACAATTCTTGGAAATATGCATTGGTGTAATTAGTCAGAATTGTTGTTATATTGCAGATGACGAAGCACCTATTTTGAAGTGCCCAAATATATCTTCTACTACGGATGAGGGACTCCATTCATCATCTACTGTTCTGCTGAATTCTACTGCAACTGATAACGTGGATTTCGATCTAGTTGTGAATTGCTCCCATTCATCCGCAGATACATTCCTGATAGGGGACACCACTGTGAACTGCTCATCTACAGATGATGCAGGAAACACTGGCACTTGTTTTCTCTTTGTCAAAGTAACAGGTGCGAATATGAATATTTCTATATCTAAAAGTTCTGTCACCGATCGGGTCAAAGATTTTGGGATATTTAAATCTTTTGATAGATGAATCGTCATGAATGTGTATGTGTTCTACATTTCTTAACTTCGAGGAGTTTTTGCTTGATTTAACATTTGAAAGCATGTGAACAAAATTGTGGTCATGAAATCAAATGTTACTTACTTTTATTTTCTCGACTGGATATCTGTTCCTTTTCTCGATATCATCACCTTTAAGTTGACGAACATGATCGGTTCTTGAAAGTATGCATTGATGTAATTAGTCTGAATTTTATTTATGTGCAGATGCTGAAGCACCTATTCTGTACTGCCAAAATATATCTTCTACCACGGATGGGGGACGCAATTCATCATCTACTGTTCTGCTGAATTCAACTGCAACTAATGATAAGGATTTTCATCTCGATGTGAATTGCTCCCATTCATCCCAAGATACATACCCGATAGGGGACACCACTGTGAACTGCTCATCTACAGATGATGCAGGAAACACTGGCACTTGTCTTCTTGTTGTCACAGTAACAGGTGTGAATATGATTAATTCTAAATCTCAAGTTCTTTCACTGACCAGGCTTAGGATTTGGGTATTTGTATTTGTTTTTGAATGATGAATCCTCATGAATATGTATGTATTCTACATTTTATTTTTCCGAGGAGTTTTTGCTTGATTTAACATTTCAAAACATGTAAAAATCCTGGTCATAAACTAAAATGCATCTAAAAATTAATTTCTCCACTCGATATCTTTTCTTTTTCAAGATATTAACCCATGAAGTTGACAAATATGATACTATTCTTGTAAAATATATATTGATGTGATTTTCTGTTATATTGCAGATGATGAAGCACCTATTCTGAACTGCGCAAATATATCTTCTATTACGGATGAGGGACTCAACTCATCGTCTACTGTTCTGCTGGATTCTACTGCAACTGATAATGTGGATTTTCATCTCAATGTGAATTGCTCCCATTCATCCCAAGATACATACCCGATAGGGGACACCACTGTGAACTGCTCATCTACAGATGATGCAGGAAACACTGGCACTTGTCTTCTCGTTGTCACAGTAACAGGTGTGAATATGATTAATTCTAAATCTAAAGTTCTTTCACTGACCAGGCTTAGGATTTGGGTATATGTATTTTTTTTTGAATGATGAATCCTCATGAATATGTATGTATTCTACATTTTATTTTTCCGAGGAGTTTTTGCTTGATTTAACATTTCAAAACATGTAAAAATCCTGGTCATAAGATAAAATGCATCTAACAATTAATTTCTTCACTCGATATCTTTTCTTTTTCAAGATATTAAAGCCATGAAGTTGACAAATATGATACCATTCTTGTAAAATATATATTGATGTGATTTTCTGTTATATTGCAGATGATGAAGCACCTATTCTGAACTGCGCAAATATATCTTCTACTACGGATGAGGGACTCAACTCATCGTCTACTGTTCTGCTGGATTCTACTGCAACTGATAATGTGGATTTTCATCTCAATGTGAACTGCTCCCATTCGTCTAAAGATATTTTCCCGATAGGGGACACCACTGTGAACTGCTCATCTAACGATGATGCAGGAAACACTGGCACTTGTCTTCTCGTTGTCACAGTAACAGGTGTGAATATGATTAATTCTAAATCTCAAGTTCTTTCACTGACCAGGCTTAGGATTTGGGTATTTGTATTTGTTTTTGAATGATGAATCCTCATGAATATGTATGTATTCTACATTTTATTTTTCCGAGGAGTTTTTGCTTGATTTAACATTTCAAAACATGTAAAAATCCTGGTCATAAGATAAAATGCATCTAACAATTAATTTCTTCACTCGATATCTTTTCTTTTTCAAGATATTAAAGCCATGAAGTTGACAAATATGATACCATTCTTGTAAAATATATATTGATGTGATTTTCTGTTATATTGCAGATGATGAAGCACCTATTCTGAACTGCGCAAATATATCTTCTACTACGGATGAGGGACTCAACTCATCGTCTACTGTTCTTCTGGATTCTACTGCAACTGATAATGTGGATTTTCATCTCAATGTGAACTGCTCCCATTCGTCCAAAGATATATTCCCGATAGGGGACACTACTGTGAACTGCTCATCTAACGATGATGCAGGAAACACTGGCACTTGTCTTCTCGTTGTCACAGTAACAGGTGTGAATGTGGCTATTCTTTATATCTAAAAGTTCTGTCACCGATCTAGCTTGGGATTTTGAGATATTTCAATTCTTGTGAAAGATTAATCCTCATGACTTTGCATGTGTTCTAAAATTCATGATTTTGAGGAGATTTTGCTTGATTTCATGTTTTGAATTATATGAAAGAAATCCTGGTCATGAAACGAAATGTAACTAACACTTATTTTCTCAACTCTATGTCTGCTCCTTTTCATGATATCATCGCCTCTTAGTTGAAAAACATGATACAATTCTTGGAAATATGCATTGGTGTAATTAGTCAGAATTGTTGTTATATTGCAGATGACGAAGCACCTATTTTGAAGTGCCCAAATATATCTTCTACTACGGATGAGGGACTCCATTCATCATCTACTGTTCTGCTGAATTCTACTGCAACTGATAACGTGGATTTCGATCTAGTTGTGAATTGCTCCCATTCATCCGCAGATACATTCCTGATAGGGGACACCACTGTGAACTGCTCATCTACTGATGATGCAGGAAACACTGGCACTTGTCTTCTCTTTGTCAAAGTAACAGGTGTGAATATGAATATTTCTATATCTAAAAGTTCTGTCACCGATCGGGTCAAAGATTTTGGGATATTTAAATCTTTTGATAGATGAATCGTCATGAATGTGTATGTGTTCTACATTTCTTAACTTCGAGGAGTTTTTGCTTGATTTAACATTTGAAAGCATGTGAACAAAATTGTGGTCATGAAATCAAATGTTACTTACTTTTATTTTCTCGACTGGATATCTGTTCCTTTTCTCGATATCATCACCTTTAAGTTGACGAACATGATCGGTTCTTGAAAGTATGCATTGATGTAATTAGTCTGAATTTTATTTATGTGCAGATGCTGAAGCACCTATTCTGTACTGCCCAAATATATCTTCTACCACGGATGGGGGACGCAATTCATCATCTACTGTTCTGCTGAATTCAACTGCAACTAATGATAAGGATTTTCATCTCGATGTGAATTGCTCCCATTCATCCCAAGATACATACCCGATAGGGGACACCACTGTGAACTGCTCATCTACAGATGATGCAGGAAACACTGGCACTTGTCTTCTTCTTGTCACAGTAACAGGTGTGAATATGATTAATTCTAAATCTCAAGTTCTTTCACTGACCAGGCTTAGGATTTGGGTATTTGTATTTGTTTTTGAATGATGAATCCTCATGAATATGTATGTATTCTACATTTTATTTTTCCGAGGAGTTTTTGCTTGATTTAACATTTCAAAACATGTAAAAATCCTGGTCATAAGATAAAATGCATCTAAAAATTAATTTCTCCACTCGATATCTTTTCTTTTTCAAGATATTAACCCATGAAGTTGACAAATATGATACTATTCTTGTAAAATATATATTGATGTGATTTTCTGTTATATTGCAGATGATGAAGCACCTATTCTGAACTGCGCAAATATATCTTCTATTACGGATGAGGGACTCAACTCATCGTCTACTGTTCTGCTGGATTCTACTGCAACTGATAATGTGGATTTTCATCTCAATGTGAATTGCTCCCATTCATCCCAAGATACATACCCGATAGGGGACACCACTGTGAACTGCTCATCTACAGATGATGCAGGAAACACTGGCACTTGTCTTCTCGTTGTCACAGTAACAGGTGTGAATATGATTAATTCTAAATCTAAAGTTCTTTCACTGACCAGGCTTAGGATTTGGGTATATGTATTTGTTTTTGAATGATGTATCCTCATGAATATGTATGTATTCTACATTTTATTTTTCCGAGGAGTTTTTGCTTGATTTAACATTTCAAAACATGTAAAAATCCTGGTCATAACATAAAATGCATCTAACAATTAATTTCTTCACTCGATATCCTATCTTTTTGAAGATATTAACCCATGAAGTTGACAAATATGATACTATTCTTGTAAAATATATATTGATGTGATTTTCTGTTATATTGCAGATGATGAAGCACCTATTCTGAACTGCGCAAATACACCTTCTGCTACGGATGAGGGACTCAACTCATCGTCTACTGTTCTGCTGGATTCTACTGCAACTGATAATGTGGATTTTCATCTCAATGTGAACTGTTCCCATTCGTCTAAAGATATTTTCCCGATAGGGGACACCACTGTGAACTGCTCATCTACAGATGATGCAGGAAACACTGGCACTTGTCTTCTCGTTGTCACAGTAACAGGTGTGAATATGATTAATTCTAAATCTCAAGTTCTTTCACTGACCAGGCTTAGGATTTGGGTATTTGTATTTGTTTTTGAATGATGAATCCTCATGAATATGTATGTATTCTACATTTTATTTTTCCGAGGAGTTTTTGCTTGATTTAACATTTCAAAACATGTAAAAATCCTGGTCATAAGATAAAATGCATCTAACAATTAATTTCTTCACTCGATATCTTTTCTTTTTCAAGATATTAAAGCCATGAAGTTGACAAATATGATACCATTCTTGTAAAATATATATTGATGTGATTTTCTGTTATATTGCAGATGATGAAGCACCTATTCTGAACTGCGCAAATATATCTTCTACTACGGATGAGGGACTCAACTCATCGTCTACTGTTCTGCTGGATTCTACTGCAACTGATAATGTGGATTTTCATCTCAATGTGAACTGCTCCCATTCGTCTAAAGATATTTTCCCGATAGGGGACACCACTGTGAACTGCTCATCTAACGATGATGCAGGAAACACTGGCACTTGTCTTCTCGTTGTCACAGTAACAGGTGTGAATATGATTAATTCTAAATCTCAAGTTCTTTCACTGACCAGGCTTAGGATTTGGGTATTTGTATTTGTTTTTGAATGATGAATCCTCATGAATATGTATGTATTCTACATTTTATTTTTCCGAGGAGTTTTTGCTTGATTTAACATTTCAAAACATGTAAAAATCCTGGTCATAAGATAAAATGCATCTAACAATTAATTTCTTCACTCGATATCTTTTCTTTTTCAAGATATTAAAGCCATGAAGTTGACAAATATGATACCATTCTTGTAAAATATATATTGATGTGATTTTCTGTTATATTGCAGATGATGAAGCACCTATTCTGAACTGCGCAAATATATCTTCTACTACGGATGAGGGACTCAACTCATCGTCTACTGTTCTGCTGGATTCTACTGCAACTGATAATGTGGATTTTCATCTCAATGTGAACTGCTCCCATTCGTCTAAAGATATTTTCCCGATAGGGGACACCACTGTGAACTGCTCATCTAACGATGATGCAGGAAACACTGGCACTTGTCTTCTCGTTGTCACAGTAACAGGTGTGAATGTGGCTATTCTTTATATCTAAAAGTTCTGTCACCGATCTAGCTTGGGATTTTGAGATATTTCAATTCTTGTGAAAGATTAATCCTCATGACTTTGCATGTGTTTTAAAATTCATAATTTTGAGGAGTTTTTGCTTGATTTCATGTTTTGAATTATATGAAAGAAATCCTGGTCATGAAACGAAATGTAACTAACACTTTTTTTCTCAACTCTATGTCTGCTCCTTTTCATGATATCATCGCCTCTTAGTTGAAAAACATGATACAATTCTTGGAAATATGCATTGGTGTAATTAGTCAGAATTGTTGTTATATTGCAGATGACGAAGCACCTATTTTGAAGTGCCCAAATATATCTTCTACTACGGATGAGGGACTCCATTCATCATCTACTGTTCTGCTGAATTCTACTGCAACTGATAACGTGGATTTCGATCTAGTTGTGAATTGCTCCCATTCATCCGCAGATACATTCCTGATAGGGGACACCACTGTGAACTGCTCATCTACTGATGATGCAGGAAACACTGGCACTTGTCTTCTCTTTGTCAAAGTAACAGGTGTGAATATGAATATTTCTATATCTAAAAGTTCTGTCACCGATCGGGTCAAAGATTTTGGGATATTTAAATTTTTTGATAGATGAATCGTCATGAATGTGTATGTGTTCTACATTTCTTAACTTCGAGGAGTTTTTGCTTGATTTAACATTTGAAAGCATGCGAACAAAATTGTTGTCATGAAATCAAATGTTACTATTATTTTCTCGACTGGATATCTGTTCCTTTTCTCGATATCATCACCTTTAAGTTGACGAACATGATCGGTTCTTGAAAGTATGCAGTGATGTAATTAGTCTGAATTTTATTTATGTGCAGATGCTGAAGCACCTATTCTGTACTGCCCAAATATATCTTCTACCACGGATGGGGGACGCAATTCATCATCTACTGTTCTGCTGAATTCAACTGCAACTAATGATAAGGATTTTCATCTCGATGTGAATTGCTCCCATTCATCCCAAGATACATACCCGATAGGGGACACCACTGTGAACTGCTCATCTACAGATGATGCAGGAAACACTGGCACTTGTCTTCTCGTTGTCACAGTAACAGGTGTGAATATGATTAATTCTAAATCTAAAAGTTCTTTCACTGACCAGGCTTAGGATTTGGGTATATGTATTTGTTTTTGAATGATGAATCCTCATGAATATGTATTTATTCTACATTTTATTTTTCCGAGGAGTTTTTGCTTGATTTAACATTTCTACGGATACGGATTCGACGTACGAGTCAGGATTTTAAGCGAGTCAGGATTTTATGCTGGAATAGTGATTTTTTAGCGGTTTTTAGACCTTGTTTTACCATCATATTCTAGCCAGCCATCATCAGGATGTATATGGAATATTTAGTAAACTTATATTGTGGAGTAGTTTGGATCTAAGCAGAAAGGCAAGTTTGTGTAATAATTGACCGTTTTTACATTTAGCCCCACATATGACATTTTGTGTTGCTTCTTCACTGTTCTGGTCACCGGTAACAGCATTGACTCCCAAGACATTCCATCAAAGTACAATTCTATTGTCATTTTAATTCTAGTCAACGTCCAATGCCTAGTCACCCCGGCCCCGTAAGTCAACACATAGCTCGTTACAGTAACAACAATCATGTCAATGGAGTTGCGTGATCGACCGGGTGGGGGTGCTGGGTCCGCTAGCAATAAGGACAAGACAAAGATTCGGTCAGTGAGTGTTGTTGAAGAATCTGACTTTGAATCATTTGTTCGTCAGCCACTAAAGTCTATTCTATCTGGCCAGGACTCGATGAGAGCAAGTATTAAAGAACTGAAAACCAAGCAAGTAGAGCTGGAAAACTCTATTGAGTTTCAAGCCGCTAGAACAAGTGTGGTTGAGAGAAAAGTGACGCCCCTCACAAAGCGAATGTCTTCATGTGAGGCTGACATAAAGCACCTCCAAGACGTCAACAATAAGCTGGAGAGACACTCTCGGAAGTGCAATCTGATCCTCTGTAATTATGGCCCAGAGAAAAAAGACGAAATCCCCTCAGGAATAGTGAATAGTGTTTTGAAGGACCACCTCGACATCGACACGAAAGTGGAGATAGCCCACAGACTTGGAAAGAAGAAGGATGGTTCAACAAGACCCATCATCTTCAAGGTCGGCTCTGTGGAAGACAGGGATAGGATCATTCGAGCCAAACGCAAGCTGCAAGCAGCAAAGGTACCTTTCTACATTAAGCAGGATGAGACACTTGCAGACCGTAAGGTAAAACAGCAACTGAAAAACGTCGCATCTGAAGCATACAACTCAGGCAAGAAAACTCTGTTCAGAAATGGCAAACTCTTCATCGATGGAGTGGAGTTCAAACCCCCTAATGATCCCATCGCGGACGCATCAGCTAGTAGTAGTAAGGAGAATTTGTAGGATAACGATGGCTATTCCCAGCTTGGTGTCGCCTGTTGGAATGTTGGCGGTTGGTCGGATACATGTTCAATAAGGAAAAGCATCCTTGTGAAATGTGATTTTGATATTATTTGCCTAGTGGAAACTCACCTTACTAAAAGTCAATCAATTTCAGTTCCCAATTATGTGTGGTTGGGTCATGACCGACTACATCTGCATAAAAATGCTAGGAGAGGATCCGGTGGGGTTGGATTTCTGGTCCACCGTCGCATTCTTCGCTCATTTTCACTAAAGTGTGTGGAAAAATCATATGATGGAATTATGTGGCTTCAACTGAGAGATAAGCGGCAAAACGATTCATTTTATATTTGCATATGTTACCTACCCCCAGAGAACTCGAGCAGAGGTGGACATGCAGAAGAGTTTTTTGATAAGTTGTTTTCAGGATTGTACAAGTATAAAGATCTGGGTAAAATCCAGATATGTGGTGACTTTAATGCCAGAACCGGAGGTTTACAAGACTTTATTGAAGGCATAGACCCAATGAGACAGAGAAAGACTATAGACTTTGAAGTAAATTTTCAAGGTAGACTGTTTGCAGATTTTTGTGTAACCTCAAATTTTTGCTGTCTGAATGGTCGATATACAAATGATAATTTTACCTGTGTGTCCTACAAAGGAAAATCAGTTGTGGACTATTGCATTGTACCTTACCATGACATAAATTTGTATTTCAATTTTGATGTTTTGTTAGTTGCTGATCTACTAGACAAACACTCAATCCCAGTGGTGGGTTCAGTGCCAGATCACTCAATACTATGTTGGCATTTTTACAGAAAAACAGTGTGTAGAAATAGTGATAACCAGATGCACTCTAAACCCAGTTTTCAAAATTTACCCAAGCGATACCAACTGAATGATATTAATGATTCCTTTATGTCCGATGAAGAAAGTAAAAATGCAGTAAGTGAGCTTATAAGTAAACTTAACTGTGGTCTATCATCGCAGAAACATTTGGACGATGTGTATTATGGCTTTGAAAAAGTAATCCAAAAATGTGTTCATAAATGTTGTAGGGAAAGGAAAACTAGTAGACCCCAAAAAGGTCTTCCCCATTCACCTAAGGTCTGGTGGAATAATAATCTGCAATCGTTATGGAATTGTGTTAAATGTAAACAAAAGGAATGGTTGAAGTGCAAGAATACTGAGGGTAAAAAAGTGATGTTTATTGATTACAAAAATGCACATAAGATTTTTGATAAAGCGGTCAGAAAAGCTAAGAGAGCTTACCAGTATAAAAAAATCAATGCTCTTGATGCAATGGTAAATAAAGACTCTTGTTCATTTTGGAAAGAGATTGGTCGAATAGGGTCAGATGAAGAAAAGAAGTACCAAAATATACCAATGGAAATAATAAATGATGATGGAGAAATAAGTGAAGACTATGATAATGTTATGAGTAAATGGGAAAATGATTTCCATTCTCTGTTTAAAGATAATGGCAGTGGTTTCGATGATGGGTTCTTATCACATGTTAACACACAGTTGAAAATCCTAGAGTGTAATGTTCAAGAATCTGATACTAGAGGAAATGATTTAAACCTTCCTATTGAATTAACAGAGGTGACTGCAGCTGTAAAGAGGGCAAAATTAAACAAAGCTGCCGGAATAGATGGTATCGTTTCGGAGATGGTAAAAAACAATGCTTCAATACAATTCCTTCATGCCCTCCTCTCCTTTTGTTTTGAACGTGGTATTTCCCCTACAGCTTGGCAAAAAGGCATAATCCATCCAATTTTAAAACCTGGAATGGATGAACGTGAACCATTAAGCTATAGAGGTATAACTCTGATATCGGTGATATGTAAGATTTATTGTGATATCATAAGAGAAAGACTAACTCATTTCCTTGAAAAAGAATGTATTATTAAGGAAGAACAGAATGGATTCCGTAAGAAAAGGAGTTGTCTCGACCACCTGTACAGTCTTTACTCTATGATTGAAAACAGAAAGCTTTGTAAAAAAGACACTTTTGTTTGTTTTATAGATGCAAAAAAAGCTTTTGATCGAGTTAATAGATCTTTGCTATGGTACAAGTTGAGATTAATTGGTGTTCATGGTAAGCTTTACAATTGTATACAGGCTCTTTACCGGGACACTACGTGTACTGTGAATGTTAGTTTTTTTAAAGTAGAGTCAGGGGTCAAACAGGGTTGCCTTTTGTCTCCCGTTCTTTTTAACATTTTCATTAATGATTTAGTTGACAATGTCATGCTATGTAATGGGGGGATTCAAGTACTAGATACAAATATTGACATGCTTATGTATGCAGATGATATTGTGGTACTTGCTGAAAATGAAAATGACCTTCAACGTATGTTAGACAATATTGGCGCTTGGGCTCGCAAGTGGAGGATTGAATTTAATGCCTCAAAAACCCAAATTGTACATTTTAGACAGAAGTCCCAAGCTAAAACCTCAGCACTATTCAATTGTAATGGAGAAAAGCTTGATATTGTGGACTCCTACAAATACCTTGGGCTGTGGTTTGATGAATTCCTTAGCTTTCAGAAGGGTACCAGAATGCTAGCTCAGTCTGCATCCAGAGCATTGGGTGTTGTTATAAGTAAATTCAAATTGATTGGAGGCTCTTTATTCAAGACATATAAAAAACTTTATGATGCCATGATTTTACCCATACTACAATATGCAAGTGGTATCTGGGGTGTGGATGAATATTCTGTTATAAATAGTGTCTTTTTCAGAACATGCCGTTTTTACTTAGGAGTGGGGAAATATACACCTAACAATGCAGTATTAGGGGAGATGGGTTGGGACCCACCATTCTATCACCAAATTCAATCGGTTGTTAGATTATGGAGTAACTTAAGTAAACTCAATAGTGACCGCTACCCAAGTAAAAATCTTTTCTTGGTCTAAATCTCTAGCAAACAATGGAGTCAAAAACTGGTGTTTCAGAGTCAAAGAGCTTTTTTCAAAATTACAATGTGTACATGTTTTACCTTTAGCTAATCTTGTTAGTACAGACAATTTTGTAAAAACTGTGTCATCGTCATGTAAATTATTTATCGAGAATAGATGGAGAAATTCAATTTTTGACGATAAAAGGAAGAAAGCTCATGCTAAAAATAAACTTAGAACTTATCGAAATTGTAAACAATCTTTGAACACGTCAAAATATGTAATAGAATGTCAAAATAGATCAAACAGACGTGCTTTGGCTTTGTTTAGATGCGGTTGTGCCCCTATAGCTCTTGAAACTAGGCGTTATCAAAATGTCCCATATGAAGAAAGATACTGTGTTTTTTGTAATTCTAGTAACATAGAAGATGAGTTCCACTGTTTTATGATTTGTTCTGCATATAATGACATCAGATCACAACTTCTTTATGATATAATAGAACATGACCATACGTTTTCAGATCTTTCCACATACCAACAATTTATTTACCTAATTTCAGCTGACTCACTAAGCAGTTTAATAGCCAGTTTCGCAAACCAAATCCTAACAACTCGCCAAGAACTTTTGTACTACTTAAATGATTTTTTTTTTTTTTTTTTCCCTGTGATTGTAATTATGTTATACTTATATTTGTACTATGTTATCATGTCAAATTGTTTATGACTGTTATTTTTGATGTATCACTCATAGGCCTTTTTAGGCCGGCCGTCTGATGACGGGTGTGATTTTTTAATAAAGAAATAAACTAAACTAAACTAAACTTTCAAAACATGTAAAAATCCTGGTCATAAGATAAAATGCATCTAAAAATTAATTTCTCCACTCGATATCTTTTCTTTTTCAAGATATTAACCCATGAAGTTGACAAATATGATACTATTCTTGTAAAATATATATTGATGTGATTTTCTGTTATATTGCAGATGATGAAGCACCTATTCTGAACTGCGCAAATATATCTTCTATTACGGATGAGGGACTCAACTCATCGTCTACTGTTCTGCTGGATTCTACTGCAACTGATAATGTGGATTTTCATCTCAATGTGAATTGCTCCCATTCATCCCAAGATACATACCCGATAGGGGACACCACTGTGAACTGCTCATCTACAGATGATGCAGGAAACACTGGCACTTGTCTTCTCGTTGTCACAGTAACAGGTGTGAATATGATTAATTCTAAATCTAAAGTTCTTTCACTGACCAGGCTTAGGATTTGGGTATATGTATTTGTTTTTGAATGATGAATCCTCATGAATATGTATGTATTCTACATTTTATTTTTCCGAGGAGTTTTTGCTTGATTTAACATTTCAAAACATGTAAAAATCCTGGTCATAAGATAAAATGCATCTAACAATTAATTTCTTCACTCGATATCTTATCTTTTTCAAGATATTAACCCATGAAGTTGACAAATATGATACTATTCTTGTAAAATATATATTGATGTGATTTTCTGTTATATTGCAGATGATGAAGCACCTATTCTGAACTGCGCAAATATATCTTCTGCTACGGATGAGGGACTCAACTCATCGTCTACTGTTCTGCTGGATTCTACTGCAACTGATAATGTGGATTTTCATCTCAATGTGAACTGTTCCCATTCGTCTAAAGATATTTTCCCGATAGGGGACACCACTGTGAACTGCTCATCTACAGATGATGCAGGAAACACTGGCACTTGTCTTCTCGTTGTCACAGTAACAGGTGTGAATATGATTAATTCTAAATCTCAAGTTCTTTCACTGACCAGGCTTAGGATTTGGGTATTTGTATTTTTTTTTTAATGATGAATCCTCATGAATATGTATGTATTCTATATTTTATTTTTCCGAGGAGTTTTTGCTTGATTTAACATTTCAAAACATGTAAAAATCCTGGTCATAAGATAAAATGCATCTAACAATTAATTTCTTCACTCGATATCTTTTCTTTTTCAAGATATTAAAGCCATGAAGTTGACAAATATGATACCATTCTTGTAAAATATATATTGATGTGATTTTCTGTTATATTGCAGATGATGAAGCACCTATTCTGAACTGCGCAAATATATCTTCTACTACGGATGAGGGACTCAACTCATCGTCTACTGTTCTGCTGGATTCTACTGCAACTGATAATGTGGATTTTCATCTCAATGTGAACTGCTCCCATTCGTCTAAAGATATTTTCCCGATAGGGGACACCACTGTGAACTGCTCATCTAACGATGATGCAGGAAACACTGGCACTTGTCTTCTCGTTGTCACAGTAACAGGTGTGAATGTGGCTATTCTTTATATCTACAAGTTCTGTCACCGATCTAGCTTGGGATTTTGAGATATTTCAATTCTTGTGAAAGATTAATCCTCATGACTTTGCATGTGTTTTAAAATTCATAATTTTGAGGAGTTTTTGCTTGATTTCATGTTTTGAATTATATGAAAGAAATCCTGGTCATGAAACGAAATGTAACTAACACTTATTTTCTCAACTCTATGTCTGCTCCTTTTCATGATATCATCGCCTCTTAGTTGAAAAACATGATACAATTCTTGGAAATATGCATTGGTGTAATTAGTCAGAATTGTTGTTATATTGCAGATGACGAAGCACCTATTTTGAAGTGCCCAAATATATCTTCTACTACGGATGAGGGACTCCATTCATCATCTACTGTTCTGCTGAATTCTACTGCAACTGATAACGTGTATTTCGATCTAGTTGTGAATTGCTCCCATTCATCCGCAGATACATTCCTGATAGGGGACACCACTGTGAACTGCTCATCTACTGATGGTGCAGGAAACACTGGCACTTGTCTTCTCTTTGTCAAAGTAACAGGTGTGAATATGAATATTTCTATATCTAAAAGTTCTGTCACCGATCGGGTCAAAGATTTTGGGATATTTAAATTTTTTGATAGATGAATCGTCATGAATGTGTATGTGTTCTACATTTCTTAACTTCGAGGAGTTTTTGCTTGATTTAACATTTGAAAGCATGTGAACAAAATTGTGGTCATGAAATCAAATGTTACTATTATTTTCTCGACTGGATATCTGTTCCTTTTCTCGATATCATCACCTTTAAGTTGACGAACATGATCGGTTCTTGAAAGTATGCAGTGATGTAATTAGTCTGAATTTTATTTATGTGCAGATGCTGAAGCACCTATTCTGTACTGCCCAAATATATCTTCTACCACGGATGGGGGACGCAATTCATCATCTACTGTTCTGCTGAATTCAACTGCAACTAATGATAAGGATTTTCATCTCGATGTGAATTGCTCCCATTCATCCCAAGATACATACCCGATAGGGGACACCACTGTGAACTGCTCATCTACAGATGATGCAGGAAACACTGGCACTTGTCTTCTCGTTGTCACAGTAACAGGTGTGAATATGATTAATTCTAAATCTAAAAATTCTTTCACTGACCAGGCTTAGGATTTGGGTATATGTATTTTTTTTTCAATGATGAATCCTCATGAATATGTATTTATTCTACATTTTATTTTTCCGAGGAGATTTTGCTTAATTTAACATTTCAAAAAATGTAAAAATCCTGGTCATAAGATAAAATGCATCTAAAAATTAATTTCTCCACTCGATATCTTTTCTTTTTTCAAAATATTAAAGCCATGAAGTTGACGAAAATGATACCATTCTTGTAAAATATATATTGATGTGATTTTCTGTTATATTGCAGATGATGAAGCACCTATTCTGAACTGCTCAAATATATCTTCTACTACGGATGAGGGACTCAACTCATCGTCTACTGTTCTGCTGGATTCTACTGCAACTGATAATGTGGATTTTCATCTCAATGTGAATTGCTCCCATTCATCCAAAGATATATTCCCGATAGGGGACACCACTGTGAACTGCTCATCTACAGATGAGGCAGGAAACACTGGCACTTGTCTTCTCGTTGTCACAGTAACAGGTGTGAATATGATTAATTCTAAATCTAAAAGTTCTGTCACTGACCAGGCTTAGGATTTGGGTATATGTATTTGTTTTTGAATGATGAATCCTCATGAATATGTATTAATTGTACATTTTATTTTTCCGAGGAGTTTTTGCTTGATTTAACATTTCAAAAAATGTAAACATCCTGGTCATAAGATCAAATGCATCTAACAATTAATTTCTTCACTCGATATCTTTTCTTTTTTCAAAATATTAAAGCCATGAAGTTGACGAATATGATACCATTCTTGTAAAATATATATTGATGTGATTTTCTGTTATATTGCAGATGATGAAGCACCTATTCTGAACTGCGCAAATATATCTTCTACTACGGATGAGGGACTCAACTCATCATCTACTGTTCTGCTGGATTCTACTGCAACTGATAACGTGGATTTCGATGTAGTTGTGAATTGCTCCCATTCATCCGCAGATACATTCCTGATAGGGGACACCACTGTGAACTGCTCATCTACAGATGGTGCAGAAAACACTGGCACTTGTCTTCTCGTTGTCACAGTAACAGGTGTGAATGTGGCTATTCTTTATATCTAAAAGTTCTGTTATCGATCGGGCCAAAGATTTTGGGATATTTAATGTCTTTTGATAGATGAATCGTCATGAATGTGTATGTGTTCTTCCATTTTAACTTTGAGGAGTTTTTGCTTAATTTAACATTTGGAAGCATGTGAACAAAATTGTGGTCATGAAATCAAATGTTACTTACTATTATTTTTTCGACTGGATATCTGATCCTTTTCTCGATATCATCACCTTTAAGTTGACGAACATGATCGGTTCTTGAAAGTATGCATTGATGTAATTAGTCTGAATTTTATTTATGTGCAGATGCTGAAGCACCTATTCTGTACTGCCCAAATATATCTTCTACCACGGATGAGGGACGCAATTCATCATCTACTGTTCTGCTGAATTCAACTGCAACTAATGATAAGGATTTTCATCTCGATGTGAATTGCTCCCATTCATCCAAAGATATATTCCCGATAGGGGACACCACTGTGAACTGCTCGTCTACAGATGGTGCAGGAAACACTGGCACTTGTCTTCTCGTTGTCACAGTAACAGGTGTGAATTTGGCTATTCTTTATATCTAAAAGTTCTGTCACCGATCTAGCTTGGGATTTTGAGATATTTCAATTATTGTGAAAGATTAATCCTCATGACTTTGCATGTGTTCTAAAATTCATAATTTTAAGGAGTTTTTGCTTGATTTCATGTTTTGAATTATTCTGTATGAAAGAAATCCTGGTCATGAAACGAAATGTAACTAACAATTATTTTCTCAACTCTATGTCTGCTCCTTTTCATGATATCATCGCCTCTTAGTTGAAAAACATGATACAATTCTTGGAAATATGCATTAGTGTAATTAGTCAGAATTGTTGTTATATTGCAGATGACGAAGCACCTATTTTGAAGTGCCCAAATATATCTTCTACTACGGATGAGGGACTCCATTCATCATCTACTGTTCTGCTGAATTCTACTGCAACTGATAACGTGGATTTCGATCTAGTTGTGAATTGCTCCCATTCATCCGCAGATATATTCCTGATAGGGGACACCACTGTGAACTGCTCATCTACAGATGATGCAGGAAACACTGGCACTTGTCTTCTCTTTGTCAAAGTAACAACAGGTGTGAATATGAATATTTCTATATCTAAAGGTTCTGTCACCGATTGGGTCAAAGATTTTGGGATATTCAATGTCTTTTGATAGATGAATCGTCATGAATGTGTATGTGTTCTACTTTTCTTAACTTCGAGGAGTTTTTGCTTGGTTTAACATTTGGAAGCATGTGAACAAAATTGTGGTCATGAAATCAAATGTTACTTACTATTATTTTTTCGACTGGATATCTGTTCCTTTTCTCGATACCATCACCTTTAAGTTGACGAACATGATCGGTTCTTGAAAGTATGCATTGATGTAATTAGTCTGAATTTTATTTATGTGCAGATGCTGAAGCACCTATTCTGTACTGCCCAAATATATCTTCTACCACGGATGAGGGACGCAATTCATCATCTACTGTTCTGCTGAATTCAACTGCAACTAATGATAAGGATTTTCATCTCGATGTGAATTGCTCCCATTCATCCCAAGATACATACCCGATAGGGGACACCACTGTGAACTGCTCATCTACAGATGATGCAGGAAACACTGGCACTTGTCTTCTCGTTGTCACAGTAACAGGTGTGAATATGATTAATTCTAAATCTAAAAGGTTCTTTCACTGACCAGGCTTAGGATTTGGGTATATGTATTTGTTTTTGAATGATGAATCCTCATGAATATGTATTTATTCTACATTTTATTTTTCCGAGGAGTTTGTGCTTGATTTAACATTTTAAAAAATGTAAAATCCTGGTCATAAGAAAAAATGCATCTAACAATTAATTTCTTCACTCGATATCTTTTCTTTTTTCAAAATATTAAAGCCATAAAGTTGACGAATATGATACCATTCTTGTAAAATATATATTGATGTGATTTTCTGTTATATTGCAGATGATGAAGCACCTATTCTGAACTGCGCAAATATATCTTCTACTACGGATGAGGGACTCAACTCATCATCTACTGTTCTGCTTGAATCTACTGCAACTGATAATGTGGATTTTCATCTCAATGTGAATTGCTCCCATTCATTCAAAGATATATTCCCGATAGGGGACACCACTGTGAACTGCTCATCTACAGATGATGCAGGAAACACTGGCACTTGTCTTCTCGTTGTCACAGTAACAGGTGTGAATATGATTAATTCTAAATCTTAAAGTTCTGTCACTGACCGGGCTTAGGATTTGGGTATATGTATTTGTTTTTGAATGATGAATCCTCATGAATATGTATGTATTCTACATTTTATTTTTCCGAGGAGTTTTTGCTTGATTTAACATTTCAAAACATGTAAAAATCCTGGTCATTAGATAAAAGGCATCTAACAATTAATTTCTTCACTCGATATCTTTTCTTTTTCAAGATATTAAAGCCATGAAGTTGACAAATATGATACCATTCTTGTAAAATATATATTGATGTGATTTTCTGTTATATTGCAGATGATGAAGCACCTATTCTGAACTGCGCAAATATATCTTCTACTACGGATGAGGGACTCAACTCATCGTCTACTGTTCTGCTGGATTCTACTGCAACTGATAATGTGGATTTTCATCGCAATGTGAATTGCTCCCATTCATCCAAAGATATATTCCCGATAGGGGACACCACTGTGAACTGCTCATCTACAGATGATGCAGGAAACACTGGCACTTGTCTTCTCGTTGTCACAGTAACAGGTGTGAATGTGGCTATTCTTTATATCTAAAAGTTCTGTTATCGATCGGGCCAAAGATTTTGGGATATTTAATGTCTTTTGATAGATGAATCGTCATGAATGTGTATGTGTTCTTCCATTTTAACTTCGAGGAGTTTTTGCTTAATTTAACATTTGGAAGCATGTGAACAAAATTGTGGTCATAAATCAAATGTTACTTACTATTATTTTCTCGACTCGATATCTGTTCCTTTTCTCGATATCATCACCTTTAAGTTGACGAACATGATCGGTTCTTGAAAGTATGCATTGATGTTATTAGTCTGAATTTTATTTATGTGCAGATGCTGAAGCACCTATTTTGTACTGCCCAAATATATCTTCTACCACGGATGAGGGACGCAATTCATCATCTACTGTTCTGCTGAATTCAACTGCAACTAATGATAAGGATTTTCATCTCGATGTGAATTGCTCCCATTCATCCAAAGATATATTCCCGATAGGGGACACCACTGTGAACTGCTCGTCTACAGATGGTGCAGGAAACACTGGCACTTGTCTTCTCGTTGTCACAGTAACAGGTTTGAATCTGATTATTTTTTATATATAAAAGTTCTGTCACCGAACAAGCTTTTGATTTTTGGATATTTTTATTCTTCTCAAAGATAAATCGTAATGAATTAGAATGTGTTCTGAAATTCATAGTTTTTTGGAGTTTTTGCTTGATGTAACATTTAGAATCATGGAAAGACTACCTGTTCATGAATGAAATGTATCTAACATTCATTTTCTCGACTCTATATCTCTTCTTTATCAAGATATTATCACCTCAAAAGAGGCAAACATAATAGCATTCTCTTAACATATCTATTAAATGTAATTTTTCTGAATTTCGGTTATATTACAGATGATGAAGCACCTGTTCTCAACTGCCCAAATAAATCTTCTACTACGGATGAGGGACTCAATTCATCATCTACTGTAATGCTGGAAACAACTGCAACTGATAATGTGGAAAATCCTCTAGATGTGATTTGCTCCCATTTATCTGGGGATACATTCCTAATAGGGGACACCACTGTGAACTGCTCGTCTACAGATGGTGCAGGAAACACTGGCACTTGTCTTCTCGTTGTCACAGTAACAGGTTTGAATCTGATTATCCTTTATATCTAAAGGTTTTGTCACCGAACAAGTTTTTGATTTTTGGATATTTTTATTCTTCTGAAAGATAAATCATAATGGATTAGAATGTGTTCTGAAATTCATAGTTTTCTGGAGTTTTTGCTTGATGTAACATTTAGAATCATGGAAAGACTACCTGGTCATGAAATAAAAAGTATCTAACATTTATCTTTTCGACTCTATATCTCTTCTTTATTAAGATATTATCCCCCAAAAGAGGCAAACATAATAGCATTCTCTTAACATATCTATTAAATGTAATTTTTCTGAATTTCGGTTATATTACAGATGATGAAGAACCTGTTCTCAACTGCCCAAATATATCTTCTACTACGGATGAGGGACTCAATTCATCATCTACTGTAATGCTGGAAACAACTGCAACTGATAATGTGGAAAATCCTCTAGATGTGATTTGCTCCCATTTATCTGGGGATACATTCCTAATAGGGGACACCACTGTGAACTGCTCGACTACAGATGGTGCAGGAAACACTGGCACTTGTCTTCTCGTTGTCACAGTAACAGGTTCGAATCTGATTATTCTTTATATATAAAAGTTCTGTCACCGAACAAGCTTTTGATTTTTGGATACTTTTATTCTTCTGAAAGATAAATCGTAATGGATTAGAATGTGTTCTGAAATTCATAGTTTTCTGGAGTTTTTGCTTGATGTAACATTTAGAATCATGGAAAGACTACCTGTTCATCAATGAAATGTATCTAACATTTATTTTCTCGACTCTATATCTCTTCTTTACCAAGATATTATCACCTCAAAAGAGGCAAACATAATAGCATTCTCTTAACATATCTGTTGAAGTCATTCTTCTGAATTTCGGTTATATTACGGATGATGAAGCACCTGTTCTGAACTGCCCAAATATATCAGACAAAGCTAATTGTTTTGAAAGCCTCGAAGTGCATCAAATATGAAGGTTATGAAGATTGTCAAAGAAATATTGTAATTTGATGATATTTTTTTACTTTTTCAGAAATTACATCAACTGCTCCATCAACAACAAGTATCACTACCAATGGTCTGACTACTGAGGAGGAGAGAACTGAATCAGGAACAACTGAGGGATTCACCTCAGATATGACATCTACTGCTCTACCAACATCAGATATCATTACCAATGGTCTGACTACTGAGGAGGAGACAACTGAATCAGGAACAACTGAAGAATTCACCTCAGATGTTACATCAACTCTGCCGTCAACATCAGATATCACTACTAATGGTCTGACTACCGTGGAGGAGACAACTGTATTAGGAACAACTGAGGAATTTACTTCAGATGTTACATCAACTGCTCCCTTAACAACAGATATCACCACAATTGGTATGTCTACCAAGGAGGAGACAACTGAATCAAGAAGTACTGAGGGATTCACCTCAGATGTTACATCTACAGCTCTACCCACATCAGATATCACAACGAATGGTCTGACTACGGAGGAGGAGACAACTGAATCAAGAACTAGTGAGGGATTCACTTCAGACATTACTTCAACTGGGCCGTCAACATCAGATATAACTACCAATGGTCTGACTACCGAGGAGGAGACAACTGAATCAGGAAAAACAGAAGGATTCACTTCAGACATTACTTCAACTGCTCCCTTAACAACAAATATCACCACCATTGGTATGTCTACCGAGGAGGAGACAACTGAATCAAGAACTACTGAGGGATTCACTTCAGACATTACTTCAACTGGGCCTTCAACACCAGATATCACTACCAATGGTATGACTACCGAGGAGGAGACAACTGAATCAGGAACAACAGAAGGATTCACTTCAGACATTACTTCAACTGCTCCCTTAACAACAAATATCACCACCATTGGTATGTCTACCGAGGAGGAGACAACTGAATCAAGAACTACTGAGGGATTCACTTCAGACATTACTTCAACTGGGCCTTCAACACCAGATATCACTACTAATGGTCTGACTACCGAAGAGGAGACAACTGAATCAGGAACAACAGAAGGATTCACTTCAGACAAAACTTCAACTGGGCCGTCATTATTAGATATCACTACCAATGGTATGACTACCGAGGAGGAGACAACTGAATCGGGAACAACAGAAGAATTCACCTCAGATGTTACATCAACTCTGCCGTCAACATCAGATATCACTACTAATGGTCTGATTACAGAGGAGAAGACAACTGAATTAGGAACAACTGAGGGATTCACCTCAGATATAACATCTACTGCTCTACCAACATCAGATATCACAACCAATGGTCTATCTACTGAGGAGGGGACAACTGAATTGGGAACAACAGAAGAATTTACTTCAGATGTTACATCAACTGCTCCCTTAACAACAGATATCACCACCATTGGTATGACATCTACCGCTCTACCAACATCAGATATCACAACAAATGGTATGACTACGGATGAGGAGACAACTGAATCGGGAACAACAGAAGAATTCACCTCAGATGTTACATCAACTGCTTCCTTAACAACAGATATCACCACCAATGGTCTGACTACTGAGGAGGAGACAACTGAAATAGGAACAACTGAGGGATTCACTTCAGACATTACTTCGATTGGGCCGTCTACATCAGACATCACCACCAATGGTCTGACTACGGAGGAGGAGACAACTGAATCAGGAACAACAGAAGGATTCACTTCAGACATTACTTCAACTGGGCGGTCAACATCAGATATCACTACCAATAGTATGACTACAGAGGAGGAGACAGCTGAATCAGGAACAACAGAAGGAATCACTTCAGACATTACTTCAACTGGGCCGTCTACATCAGACATCACCACCGATGGTCTGACTACGGAGGAGAAGACAACTGAATCAGGAACAACAGAAGGATTCACTTCAGACATTACTTCAACTGGGCCGTCAACGTCAGATATCACTACCAATGGTATGACTACAGAGGAGGAGACAACTGAATCAGGAACAACAGAAGGAATCACTTCAGACATTACTTCAACTGCTTCCTTAACAACAAATATCACCACCATTGGTATGTCTACCGAGGAGGTCACAACTGAATCAAGAACTACTTTTGGATTCACTTCAGACGTTACTTCAACTGGGCCTTCAACATCAGATATCACCACCGATGGTCTGACTACCGAGGAGGAGACAACTGAGGGATTAACCTCAGATATGACATCTACCGCTCTACTAACATCAGATATCACAACAAATGGTATGACTACGGAAGAGGAGACAACTGAATTAGGAACAACTGAGGAATATACTTCAGATGCAACATCAACTGCTTCCTTTACAACAGATATCACCACCAATGGTCTGACTACTGAGGAGGAGACAACTGAAATAGGAACAACTGAGGGATTCACTTTAGACATTACTTCAACTGGGCCGTCTACATCAGACATCACCACCGATGGTCTGACTACGGAGGAGAAGACAACTGAATCAGGAACAACAGAAGGATTCACTTCAAACATTACTTCAACTGCTTCCTTAACAACAAATATCACTACAATTGGTATGTCTACCAAGGAGGAGACAACTGAATCAAGAACTACTGAGGGATTGACTTCAGACATTACTTCAACTGGGCCGTCAACATCAGATATCACCACCAATGGTCTATCTACTGCGGAGGAGACAACTGAATCGGGAACAATAGAAGAATTCACCTCAGATGTTACATCAACTCTGTCGTCAACATCAGATATCACTACTAATGGTCTTACTACCGAGGAGGAGACGACTGAGGGATTAACCTCAGATATGACATCTACCGCTCTACCAACATCAGCTATCATAACCAATGGTATGACTACGGAGGAGGAGACAACTGAATCGGGAACAACAGAGGAATTCACCTCAGATGTTACATCAACTGCTCCCTTAACAACAGATATCACCACCAATGGTATGACAACCGAAGAGAAGACAACTAAATCAGGAACAACTGAAGAATTTACCTCATTTGTTACATCAACTCAGCCGTCAACATCAGATATCACTACTAATAGTCTAACTACCGAGGAGGAGACAACTGAGGGATTCACCTCAGATATGACATCTACCGCTCTACCAACATCAGATATCACAACCAATGGTATGACTACTGAGGAGGAGACAACTGAATTAGCAACAACTGAGGGATTAACCTCAGATGTGACATCAACTGCTCCCTTAACAACAGATATCACCACCAATGGTATGACTACCGAAGAGGAGACAACTGAATCAGGAACAACTGAAGAATTCACCTCATTTGTTACATCAACTCAGCCGTCAACATCAGATATTACTACTAATGGTCTGACTACCGAGGAGGAGACAACTGAATTAGGAACAACTGAGGAATTTACTTCAGATGTAACATCAACTGCTCCCTTAACAACAGATATCACCACCATTGGTATGTCTACCGAGGAGGAGACAACTGAATCCAGAACTACTTTTGGATTCACTTCAGACGTAACTTCAACTGGGCCTTCAACATCAGATATCACCACCGATGGTCTGACTACCGAGGAGAAAACTGAGGGATTAACCTCAGATATGACATCTACCGCTCTACCAACATCAGATATGACAACAAATGGTATGACTACGGAAGAGGAGACAACTGAATTAGGAACAACTGAGGAATATACTTCAGATGTTACATCAACTGCTCCCTTAACAACAGATATCACCACCAATGGTATGACTACCGTAAAGAAGACAACTGAATCAGGAACAACTAAAGAATTCACCTCAGATGTTACATCAACTCTGTCGTCAACATCAGATATCACTACTAATGGTCTGACTACCGAGGAGGAGACGACTGAGGAATTAACCTCAGATATGACATCTACCGCTCTAGCAACATCAGATATCATAACCAATGGTATGTCTACGGAGGAGGAGACAACTGAATTAGGAACAACTAAAGAATATACTTCAGATGTTACATCAACTGCTTCCTTAACAACAGATATCACCACCAATGGTCTGACTACGGAGGAGGAGACAACTGAATCAGGAACAACAGAAGGATTCACTTCAGACATTACTTCAACTGGGCCGTCAACATCAGATATCACTACCAATGGTATGACTACAGAGGAGGAGACAACTGAATCAGGAACAACAGCAGGATTCACTTCAGACATTACTTCAACTTCTCCCTTAACAACAAATATCACCATTATTGGTATGTCTACCGAGGAGGAGACAACTGAATCAAGAACTACTGAGGGATTCACTTCAGACATTACTTCAACTGGGACTTCAACAACAGATATCACTACCAATGTTATGACTACAGAGGAGGAGACAACTGAATCGCCAACAACAGAAGAATTCACCTCATATGTTACATCTACTGTTCTACTAACCTCAGATATCACAACCAATGGTCTATCTACTGAGGAGGAGACAACTGAATCGGGAACAACGGAAGAATTCACCTCAGATGTTACATCAACTCTGCCGTCAACATTAGATATCACTTCTAATAGTCTAACTACCGAGGAGGAGACAACTGAGGGATTCACCTCAGATATGACATCTACCGCTCTACCAACATCAGATATCACAACCAATGGTATGACTACTGAGGAGGAGACAACTGAATTAGCAACAACTGAGGGATTAACCTCAGATGTGACATCAACTGCTCCCTTAACAACATATATCACCACCAATGGTATGACTACCGAAGAGGAGACAACTGAATCAGGAACAACTGAAGAATTCACCTCATTTGTTACATCAACTCAGCCGTCAGCATCAGATATGACCACCTATGGTCTGACTACCGAGGAGGAGACAAATGAGGGATTAACCTCAGATATGACGTCTACCGTTCTACCAACATCAGAAATCACAACAAATGGTATGACTACGGAAGAGGAGACAACTGAATTAGGAACAACTGAAGAATATACTTCAGATGTTACATCAACTGCTTCCTTAACAACAGATATCACCACCAATGGTCTGACTACTGAGGAGGAGACAACTGAATTAGGAACAACTGAGGGATTCACTTCAGACATTACTTCGATTGGGCCGTCTACATCAGACATCACCACCAATGGTCTGACTACGGAGGAGGAGACAACTGAATCAGGAACAACAGAAGGATTCACTTCAGACATTACTTCAACTGGGCCGTCAACATCAGATATCACTACTAATGGTCTGACTACCGAGGAGGAGACGACTGAGGGATTAACCTCAGATATGACATCTACCGCTCTACCAACATCAGATATCACAACAAAAGGTATGACTACGGAAGAGGAGACAACTGAATTAGGAACAACTGAAGAATATACTTCAGATGTTACATCAACTGCTTCCTTAACAACAGATATCACCACCAATGGTCTGACTACTGAGGAGGAGACAACTGAATTAGGAACAACTGAGAAATTCACTTCAGACATTACTTCGATTGGGCCGTCTACATCAGACATCACCACCAATGGTCCGTCTACCGAGGAGGAGACAACTGAATCAGAAACAACAGAAAGATTCACTTCAGACATTACTTCAACTGGGCCTTCAACATCAGATATCACTACTAATGCTATGACTACAGAGGAGGAGACAACTGAATCGCCAACAACAGAAGAATTCACCTCAGATGTTACATCTACTGTTCTACTAACCTCAGATATCACAACCAATGGTCTATCTACTGAGAAGGAGACAACTGAATCGGGAACAACAGAAGAATTCACCTCAGATGTAACGTCAACTCTGCCGTCAACATCAGATATCACTACTAATAGTCTAACTACCGAGGAGGAGACAACTGAGGGATTAGCCTCAGATATGACATCTACCGCTCTACCAACATCAGATATCATAACCAATGGTATGACTACGGAGGAGGAGACAACTGAATTAGCAACAACTGAGGGATTAACCTCAGATGTGACATCAACTGCTCCCTTAACTTCAGATATCACCACCAATGGTATGACTACCGAAGAGGAGAGAACTGAATCAGGAACAACTGAAGAATTAACCTCAGATGTTACATCAACTCAGCCGTCAACATCAGATATCACTACTAATGGTCTGACTACCGAGGAGGAGACAACTGAGGCATTAACTTCAGATATGACATCTCCCGCTCTACCAACATCAGATATCATAACCAATGGTATGACTACCGAGGAGGAGACAACTGAATCAGGAACAACAGAAGGATTCACTTCAGACGTTACTTCAACCGCTCCCTTAACAACAAATATCACCACCATTGGTATGTCTACCGAGGAGGAGACAACTGAATTAGGAACAACTGAGGAATTTACTTCAGATGTAACATCAACTGCGCCCTTAAAAACAGAGATCACCACCATTAGTATGTCTACCGAGGAGGAGACAACTGAATCAAGAACTACTGAGGGATTCACTTCAGACATTACTTTAACTGGGCCTTCAACATCAGATATCACCACAGATGGTCTGACTACCGAGGAGGAGACAACTAAGGCATTAACCTCAGATATGACATCTACCGCTTTACCAACATCAGATATCACAACAAATGGTATGACTACGGAAGAGGAGACAACTGAATTAGGAACAACTGAGGAATATACTTCAGATGTTACATCAACTGCTTTCTTAAGAACAGATATCTCCACCAATGGTCTGACTACTGAGCAAGAGACAACTGAATCAAGAACTACTGAGGGATTCACTTCAGACATTACTTCAACTGGGCCTTCAACATCAAATATCACTACTAATGGTCCGACTACCGAGGAGGAGACAACTGAATTAGGAACAACTGATGGATTCACCTCAGATATGACATCTACTGCTCTACCAACAACAGATATCACAACCAATGGTCTATCTACTGAGGAGGAGACAACTGAATTGGGAACAACAGAAGAATTCACCTCGGATGTTACATCTACTGTTCTACTAACCTCAGATATCACAACCAATGGTCTATCTACTGAGGAGGAGACAACTGAATCGGGAACAACAGAAGAATTCACCTTAGATGTTACATCAACTCTGCCGTCAACATCAGATATCACTACTAATGGTCTGACTACCAAGGAGGAGACAACTGAGGGATTAACCTCAGATATGACATCTACCGCTCTACCAACATCAGATATCACAACCAATGGTATGACTACAGAGGGGGAGACAACCGAATTAGCAACAACTGAGGGATTAACCTCAGATGTGACATCAACTGCTCCCTTAACAACAGATATCACCACCAATGGTATGACTACCGAAGAGGAGACAACTGAATCAGGAACAACTGAAGAATTAACCTCAGATGTTACTTCAACTCTGCCGTCAACATCAGATATCACTACCAATGGTCTGACTACCGAGGAGGAGACAACTGAATTAGAAACTACTGAGGGATTCACTTCAGATGTTACATCAACTGCTCCCTTAACAAAAGATATTACGACCAATGGTATTACTACCGAAGAGGAAACAACTGAATCAGGAACAACTGAGGGATTCACCTCAGATATGACATCTACTGCTCTACCAACATCAGATATCACAACCAACGGTCTATCTACTGAGGAGAAGACAACTAAGGGATTAACCTCAGATATGACATCTACCGCTCTACAAACATCAGATACCACAACAAATGGTATGACTACGGAGGAGACAACTGATTTAGGAACAACTGAGGAATTTGCTCCCTTAACAACAGATATCACGACCATTGGTATGTCTACCGAGGAGGAGACAACTGCATCAAGAACTACTGAGGGATTCACTTCAGACATTACTTCAACTGAGCCTCCAACATCAGATATCACCACCGATGGTCTGACTACCGAGGAGGAGACAACTGAGGGATTAACCTCAGATATAACATCTACCGCTCTACCAACATCAGATACTACAACAAATGGTATGACTACGGAGGAGACAACTGATTTAGGAACAACTGAGGAATTTACTCCCTTAACAACAGATATCACCATCATTGGTATGTCTACCAAGGAGGAAACAACTGAATCAAGAACTACTGAGGGTTTAACTTCAGATATTACTTCAACTGGGCCTTCGACATCAGATATCACCACCAATGGTCTATCTACTAAGGAGGAGACAACTGAATCGGGAACAACAGAAGAATTCACCTCAAACGTTACATCAATTCTGCCGTCAACATCAGATATCACTACCAATGGAATGAATACGGAGGAGGAGACAACTGTATTAGGAACAACTGAGGAATTTACTTCAGATGTTACATCAACTGCTCCCTTAACAACAGATATCACCACCATTGATAAGTCTACCAAGGAGGAGACAACTGAATCAAGAACTACTGAGGGATTCACTTCAGACATTACTTCGACTGGGGCTTCAACATCAGATATCACCACCGATGGTCTGACTACCGAGGAGGAGACAACTGAGGGATTAACCTCAGATATGACATCTACCGCTCTACCAACATCAGATATCACAACAAATGGTATGACTACGGAGGAGGAGACAACTGAATTAGGAACAACTGAGGGATTTACTTCAGACGTTACATCAGCTGCTCCCTTAACAACAGATATCACTACCATTGGTATGTCTACCAAGGAGGAGACAACTGAATCAAGAACTACTGAGGGATTCACTTCAGACATTTTTTCAACTGGGCCTTCAACATCAGATATCACCACCAATGGTCTATCTACTAAGGAGGAGAAAACTGAATCGGGAACAACAGAAGAATTCACCTCAGATGTTTCATCAACTCTGTCATCAACATCAGATATCACTACTAATGGTCTGACTACCGAGGAGGAGACGACTGAGGGATTTACCTCAGATATGACATCTACTGCTCTACCAACATCAGATATCATAACCAATGATATGACTATGGAGGAGGAGACAACTGAATTAGGAACAACTGAGGAATTTACTTCAGATGTAAAATCAACTGCTCCCTTAACAACAGATATCACCACCATTGGTATGTCTACCGAGGAGGAGACAACTGAATCAAGAACTACTGAGGGATTCACTTCAGACATTACTTCAACTGGGCCTTCAACATCAGATATCACCACCGATGGTCTGACTACCGAGGAGGAGACAACTGAGGGATTAACCTCAGATATGACATCTACCGCTCTACCAACATCAGATACTACAACAAATGGTATGACTACGGAGGAGACAACTGATTTAGGAACAACTGAGGAATTTACTCCCTTAACAACAGATATCACCACCATTGGTATGTCTACCGAGGAGGAGACAACTGAATCAAGAACTACTGAGGGATTCACTTCAGACATTATTTCAACTGGGCCTTCGACATCAGATATCACCACCAATGGTCTATCTACTAAGGAGGAGAAAACTGAATTGGGAACAACAGAAGAATTCACCTCAGATGTTACATCAATTCTGTCGTCAACATCAGATATCACTACTAATGGTCTGACTACCGAGGAGGAGACGACTGAGGGATTAACCTCAGATATGACATCTACCGCTCTACCAACATCAGATATCATAACCAATGGTATGACTACGGAGGAGGAGACAACTGAATTAAAAACAACTGAGGAATTTACTTCAGATGTAACATCAACTGCTCCCTTAACCACAGATATCACCATCATTGGTATGTCTACCAAGGAGGAAACAACTGAATCAAGAACTACTGAGGGTTTAACTTCAGATATTACTTCAACTGGGCCTTCGACATCAGATATCACTACTAATGGTCTTACTACCGAGGAGGAGACAACTGAGGCATTAACTTCAGATATGACATCTACCGCTCTACCAACATCAGATATCATAACCAATGGTATGACTACCGAGGAGGAGACAACTGAATCAGGAACAACAGAAGGATTCACTTCAGACGTTACTTCAACCGCTCCCTTAACAACAAATATCACCACCATTGGTATGTCTACCGAGGAGGAGACAACTGAATTAGGAACAACTGAGGAATTTACTTCAGATGTAACATCAACTGCGCCCTTAACAACAGAGATCACCACCATTAGTATGTCTACCGAGGAGGAGACAACTGAATCAAGAACTACTGAGGGATTCACTTCAGACATTACTTTAACTGGGCCTTCAACATCAGATATCACCACAGATGGTCTGACTACCGAGGAGGAGACAACTAAGGCATTAACCTCAGATATGACATCTACCGCTTTACCAACATCAGATATCACAACAAATGGTATGACTACGGAAGAGGAGACAACTGAATTAGGAACAACTGAGGAATATACTTCAGATGTTACATCAACTGCTTTCTTAAGAACAGATATCTCCACCAATGGTCTGACTACTGAGCAGGAGACAACTGAATCAAGAACTACTGAGGGATTCACTTCAGACATTACTTCAACTGGGCCTTCAACATCAAATATCACTACTAATGGTCCGACTACCGAGGAGGAGACAACTGAATTAGGAACAACTGATGGATTCACCTCAGATATGACATCTACTGCTCTACCAACAACAGATATCACAACCAATGGTCTATCTACTGAGGAGGAGACAACTGAATTGGGAACAACAGAAGAATTCACCTCGGATGTTACATCTACTGTTCTACTAACCTCAGATATCACAACCAATGGTCTATCTACTGAGGAGGAGACAACTGAATCGGGAACAACAGAAGAATTCACCTCAGATGTTACATCAACTCTGCCGTCAACATCAGATATCACTACTAATGGTCTGACTACCAAGGAGGAGACAACTGAGGGATTAACCTCAGATATGACATCTACCGCTCTACCAACATCAGATATCACAACCAATGGTATAACTACAGAGGGGGAGACAACCGAATTAGCAACAACTGAGGGATTAACCTCAGATGTGACATCAACTGCTCCCTTAACAACAGATATCACCACCAATGGTATGACTACCGAAGAGGAGACAACTGAATCAGGAACAACTGAAGAATTAACCTCAGATGTTACATCAACTCTGCCGTCAACATCAGATATCACTACTAATGGTCTGACTACCGAGGAGGAGACAACTGAATTAGAAACTACTGAGGGATTCACTTCAGATGTTACATCAACTGCTCCCTTAACAAAAGATATTACGACCAATGGTATTACTACCGAAGAGGAAACAACTGAATCAGGAACAACTGAGGGATTCACCTCAGATATGACATCTACTGCTCTACCAACATCAGATATCACAACCAACGGTCTATCTACTGAGGAGAAGACAACTAAGGGATTAACCTCAGATATGACATCTACCGCTCTACAAACATCAGATACCACAACAAATGGTATGACTACGGAGGAGACAACTGATTTAGGAACAACTGAGGAATTTGCTCCCTTAACAACAGATATCACGACCATTGGTATGTCTACCGAGGAGGAGACAACTGCATCAAGAACTACTGAGGGATTCACTTCAGACATTACTTCAACTGAGCCTCCAACATCAGATATCACCACCGATGGTCTGACTACCGAGGAGGAGACAACTGAGGGATTAACCTCAGATATGACATCTACCGCTCTACCAACATCAGATACTACAACAAATGGTATGACTACGGAGGAGACAACTGATTTAGGAACAACTGAGGAATTTACTCCCTTAACAACAGATATCACCATCATTGGTATGTCTACCAAGGAGGAAACAACTGAATCAAGAACTACTGAGGGTTTAACTTCAGATATTACTTCAACTGGGCCTTCGACATCAGATATCACCACCAATGGTCTATCTACTAAGGAGGAGACAACTGAATCGAGAACAACAGAAGAATTCACCTCAAACGTTACATCAATTCTGCCGTCAACATCAGATATCACTACCAATGGAATGAATACGGAGGAGGAGACAACTGTATTAGGAACAACTGAGGAATTTACTTCAGATGTTACATCAACTGCTCCCTTAACAACAGATATCACCACCATTGATAAGTCTACCAAGGAGGAGACAACTGAATCAAGAACTACTGAGGGATTCACTTCAGACATTACTTCGACTGGGGCTTCAACATCAGATATCACCACCGATGGTCTGACTACCGAGGAGGAGACAACTGAGGGATTAACCTCAGATATGACATCTACCGCTCTACCAACATCAGATATCACAACAAATGGTATGACTACGGAGGAGGAGACAACTGAATTAGGAACAACTGAGGGATTTACCTCAGATGTGACATCAACTGCTCCCTTAACAACAAATATCACTACCATTGGTATGTCTACCAAGGAGGAGACAACTGAATCAAGAACTACTGAGGGATTCACTTCAGACATTTTTTCAACTGGGCCTTCAACATCAGATATCACCACCAATGGTCTATCTACTAAGGAGGAGAAAACTGAATCGGGAACAACAGAAGAATTCACCTCAGATGTTTCATCAACTCTGTCATCAACATCAGATATCACTACTAATGGTCTGACTACCGAGGAGGAGACGACTGAGGGATTTACCTCAGATATGACATCTACTGCTCTACCAACATCAGATATCATAACCAATGATATGACTATGGAGGAGGAGACAACTGAATTAGGAACAACTGAGGAATTTACTTCAGATGTAAAATCAACTGCTCCCTTAACAACAGATATCACCACCATTGGTATGTCTACCGAGGAGGAGACAACTGAATCAAGAACTACTGAGGGATTCACTTCAGACATTACTTCAACTGGGCCTTCAACATCAGATATCACCACCGATGGTCTGACTACCGAGGAGGAGACAACTGAGGGATTAACCTCAGATATGACATCTACCGCTCTACCAACATCAGATACTACAACAAATGGTATGACTACGGAGGAAACAACTGATTTAGGAACAACTGAGGAATTTACTCCCTTAACAACAGATATCACCACCATTGGTATGTCTACCAAGGAGGAAACAACTGAATCAAGAACTACTGAGGGATTCACTTCAGACATTATTTCAACTGGGCCTTCGACATCAGATATCACCACCAATGGTCTATCTACTAAGGAGGAGAAAACTGAATCGGGAACAACAGAAGAATTCACCTCAGATGTTACATCAACTCTGTCGTCAACATCAGATATCACTACTAATGGTCTGACTACCGAGGAGGAGACGACTGAGGGATTAACCTCAGATATGACATCTACCGCTCTACCAACATCAGATATCATAACCAATGGTATGACTACGGAGGAGGAGACAACTGAATTAAAAACAACTGAGGAATTTACTTCAGATGTAACATCAACTGCTCCCTTAACCACAGATATCACCATCATTGGTATGTCTACCAAGGAGGAAACAACTGAATCAAGAACTACTGAGGGTTTAACTTCAGATATTACTTCAACTGGGCCTTCGACATCAGATATCACCACCAATGGTCTATCTACTAAGGAGGAGACAACTGAATCGGGAACAACAGAAGAATTCACCTCAAATGTTACATCAATTCTGCCGTCAACATCAGATATCACTACCATTGATATGTCTACCAAGGAGGAGACAACTGAATCAAGAACTACTGAGGGATTCACTTCAGACATTACTTCAACTGGGGCTTCAACATCAGATATCACCACCGATGGTCTGACTACCGAGGAGGGGACAACTGAGGGATTAACTTCAGATATGACATCTACCGCTCTACCAACATCAGATATCACAACAAATGGTATGACTACGGAGGAGGAGACAACTGAATTAAGAACAACTGAGGAATTTACTTCAGATGTAACATCAACTGCTCCCTTAACCACAGATATCACCATCATTGGTATGTCTACCAGGGAGGAAACAACTGAATCAAGAACTACTGAGGGTTTCACTTCAGATATTACTTCAACTGGGCCTTCGACATCAGATATCACCACCAATGGTCTATCTACTAAGGAGGAGACAACTGAATCGGGAACAACAGAAGAATTCACCTCAAATGTTACATCCATTCTGCCGTCAACATCAGATATCACTACCATTGATATGTCTACCAAGGAGGAGACAACTGAATCAAGAACTACTGAGGGATTCACTTCAGACATTACTTCAACTGGGGCTTCAACATCAGATATCACCACCGATGGTCTGACTACCGAGGAGGAGACAACTGAGGGATTAACTTCAGATATGACATCTACCGCTCTACCAACATCAGATATCACAACAAATGGTATGACTACGGAGGAGGAGACAACTGAATTAGGAACAACTGAGGAATTTACTTCAGATGTTACATCAGCTGCTCCTTTAACAACAGATATCACCACCATTGGTATGTCTACCAAGGAGGAGACAACTGAATCAAGAACTACTGAGGGATTCACTTCAGACATTACTTCAACTGGGCCTTCAACATCAGATATCACTACCAATGGTATGACTACAGAGGAGGAGACAACTGAATCGGGAACAACAGAAGAATTCACCTCAGATGTTACATCAACTCTGTCGTCAACATCAGATATCACTACTAATGGTCTGACTACCGAGGAGGAGACGACTGAGGGATTAACTTCAGATATGACATCTACTGCTCTACGAACATCAGATATCATAACCAATGGTATGACTACGGAGGAGGAGACAACTGAATTAGGAACAACTGAGGAATTTACTTCAGATGTAACATCAACTGCTCCCTTAACAACAGATATCACCACCATTGGTATGTCTACCGAGGAGGAGACAACTGAATCAGGAACAACTGAAGGATTCACTTCAGACATTACTTCGATTGGGCCGTCTACATCAGACATCACCACCAATGGTCTGACTACGGAGGAGACAACTGAATCAGGAACAACAGAAGGATTCACCTCAGATGTTATATCTACTCTGCCGTCAACATCAGATATCACTACCAATGGTATGACTACCGAGGAGAAGACAACTCAATCAAGGATAACAGAAGGATTCACTTCAGACATTACTTCAACTGCTCCCTTTACAAATATCACCACCATTGGTATGTCTACCGAGGAGGAGACAACTGAATCAAGAACTACTGAGGGATTCACTTCAGACATTACTTCAACTTGGCCTTCAACATCAGATATCACCACCTATGGTCTGACTACCGAGGAGGAGACAACTGAGGGATTAACCTCAGATATGACATCTACCGCTCTACCAACATCAGATATCACCACCAATGGTCTATCTACTAAGGAGGAGACAACTGAATCGAGAACAACAGAAGAATTCACCTCAAACGTTACATCAATTCTGCCGTCAACATCAGATATCACTACCAATGGAATGAATACGGAGGAGGAGACAACTGTATTAGGAACAACTGAGGAATTTACTTCAGATGTTACATCAACTGCTCCCTTAACAACAGATATCACCACCATTGATAAGTCTACCAAGGAGGAGACAACTGAATCAAGAACTACTGAGGGATTCACTTCAGACATTACTTCGACTGGGGCTTCAACATCAGATATCACCACCGATGGTCTGACTACCGAGGAGGAGACAACTGAGGGATTAACCTCAGATATGACATCTACCGCTCTACCAACATCAGATATCACAACAAATGGTATGACTACGGAGGAGGAGACAACTGAATTAGGAACAACTGAGGGATTTACCTCAGATGTGACATCAACTGCTCCCTTAACAACAAATATCACTACCATTGGTATGTCTACCAAGGAGGAGACAACTGAATCAAGAACTACTGAGGGATTCACTTCAGACATTTTTTCAACTGGGCCTTCAACATCAGATATCACCACCAATGGTCTATCTACTAAGGAGGAGAAAACTGAATCGGGAACAACAGAAGAATTCACCTCAGATGTTTCATCAACTCTGTCATCAACATCAGATATCACTACTAATGGTCTGACTACCGAGGAGGAGACGACTGAGGGATTTACCTCAGATATGACATCTACTGCTCTACCAACATCAGATATCATAACCAATGATATGACTATGGAGGAGGAGACAACTGAATTAGGAACAACTGAGGAATTTACTTCAGATGTAAAATCAACTGCTCCCTTAACAACAGATATCACCACCATTGGTATGTCTACCGAGGAGGAGACAACTGAATCAAGAACTACTGAGGGATTCACTTCAGACATTACTTCAACTGGGCCTTCAACATCAGATATCACCACCGATGGTCTGACTACCGAGGAGGAGACAACTGAGGGATTAACCTCAGATATGACATCTACCGCTCTACCAACATCAGATACTACAACAAATGGTATGACTACGGAGGAAACAACTGATTTAGGAACAACTGAGGAATTTACTCCCTTAACAACAGATATCACCACCATTGGTATGTCTACCAAGGAGGAAACAACTGAATCAAGAACTACTGAGGGATTCACTTCAGACATTATTTCAACTGGGCCTTCGACATCAGATATCACCACCAATGGTCTATCTACTAAGGAGGAGAAAACTGAATCGGGAACAACAGAAGAATTCACCTCAGATGTTACATCAACTCTGTCGTCAACATCAGATATCACTACTAATGGTCTGACTACCGAGGAGGAGACGACTGAGGGATTAACCTCAGATATGACATCTACCGCTCTACCAACATCAGATATCATAACCAATGGTATGACTACGGAGGAGGAGACAACTGAATTAAAAACAACTGAGGAATTTACTTCAGATGTAACATCAACTGCTCCCTTAACCACAGATATCACCATCATTGGTATGTCTACCAAGGAGGAAACAACTGAATCAAGAACTACTGAGGGTTTAACTTCAGATATTACTTCAACTGGGCCTTCGACATCAGATATCACCACCAATGGTCTATCTACTAAGGAGGAGACAACTGAATCGGGAACAACAGAAGAATTCACCTCAAATGTTACATCAATTCTGCCGTCAACATCAGATATCACTACCATTGATATGTCTACCAAGGAGGAGACAACTGAATCAAGAACTACTGAGGGATTCACTTCAGACATTACTTCAACTGGGGCTTCAACATCAGATATCACCACCGATGGTCTGACTACCGAGGAGGGGACAACTGAGGGATTAACTTCAGATATGACATCTACCGCTCTACCAACATCAGATATCACAACAAATGGTATGACTACGGAGGAGGAGACAACTGAATTAAGAACAACTGAGGAATTTACTTCAGATGTAACATCAACTGCTCCCTTAACCACAGATATCACCATCATTGGTATGTCTACCAGGGAGGAAACAACTGAATCAAGAACTACTGAGGGTTTCACTTCAGATATTACTTCAACTGGGCCTTCGACATCAGATATCACCACCAATGGTCTATCTACTAAGGAGGAGACAACTGAATCGGGAACAACAGAAGAATTCACCTCAAATGTTACATCCATTCTGCCGTCAACATCAGATATCACTACCATTGATATGTCTACCAAGGAGGAGACAACTGAATCAAGAACTACTGAGGGATTCACTTCAGACATTACTTCAACTGGGGCTTCAACATCAGATATCACCACCGATGGTCTGACTACCGAGGAGGAGACAACTGAGGGATTAACTTCAGATATGACATCTACCGCTCTACCAACATCAGATATCACAACAAATGGTATGACTACGGAGGAGGAGACAACTGAATTAGGAACAACTGAGGAATTTACTTCAGATGTTACATCAGCTGCTCCTTTAACAACAGATATCACCACCATTGGTATGTCTACCAAGGAGGAGACAACTGAATCAAGAACTACTGAGGGATTCACTTCAGACATTACTTCAACTGGGCCTTCAACATCAGATATCACTACCAATGGTATGACTACAGAGGAGGAGACAACTGAATCGGGAACAACAGAAGAATTCACCTCAGATGTTACATCAACTCTGTCGTCAACATCAGATATCACTACTAATGGTCTGACTACCGAGGAGGAGACGACTGAGGGATTAACTTCAGATATGACATCTACTGCTCTACGAACATCAGATATCATAACCAATGGTATGACTACGGAGGAGGAGACAACTGAATTAGGAACAACTGAGGAATTTACTTCAGATGTAACATCAACTGCTCCCTTAACAACAGATATCACCACCATTGGTATGTCTACCGAGGAGGAGACAACTGAATCAGGAACAACTGAAGGATTCACTTCAGACATTACTTCGATTGGGCCGTCTACATCAGACATCACCACCAATGGTCTGACTACGGAGGAGACAACTGAATCAGGAACAACAGAAGGATTCACCTCAGATGTTATATCTACTCTGCCGTCAACATCAGATATCACTACCAATGGTATGACTACCGAGGAGAAGACAACTCAATCAAGGATAACAGAAGGATTCACTTCAGACATTACTTCAACTGCTCCCTTTACAAATATCACCACCATTGGTATGTCTACCGAGGAGGAGACAACTGAATCAAGAACTACTGAGGGATTCACTTCAGACATTACTTCAACTTGGCCTTCAACATCAGATATCACCACCTATGGTCTGACTACCGAGGAGGAGACAACTGAGGGATTAACCTCAGATATGACATCTACCGCTCTACCAACATCAGATATCACCACCAATGGTCTATCTACTAAGGAGGAGACAACTGAATCGAGAACAACAGAAGAATTCACCTCAAACGTTACATCAATTCTGCCGTCAACATCAGATATCACTACCAATGGAATGAATACGGAGGAGGAGACAACTGTATTAGGAACAACTGAGGAATTTACTTCAGATGTTACATCAACTGCTCCCTTAACAACAGATATCACCACCATTGATAAGTCTACCAAGGAGGAGACAACTGAATCAAGAACTACTGAGGGATTCACTTCAGACATTACTTCGACTGGGGCTTCAACATCAGATATCACCACCGATGGTCTGACTACCGAGGAGGAGACAACTGAGGGATTAACCTCAGATATGACATCTACCGCTCTACCAACATCAGATATCACAACAAATGGTATGACTACGGAGGAGGAGACAACTGAATTAGGAACAACTGAGGGATTTACCTCAGATGTGACATCAACTGCTCCCTTAACAACAAATATCACTACCATTGGTATGTCTACCAAGGAGGAGACAACTGAATCAAGAACTACTGAGGGATTCACTTCAGACATTTTTTCAACTGGGCCTTCAACATCAGATATCACCACCAATGGTCTATCTACTAAGGAGGAGAAAACTGAATCGGGAACAACAGAAGAATTCACCTCAGATGTTTCATCAACTCTGTCATCAACATCAGATATCACTACTAATGGTCTGACTACCGAGGAGGAGACGACTGAGGGATTTACCTCAGATATGACATCTACTGCTCTACCAACATCAGATATCATAACCAATGATATGACTATGGAGGAGGAGACAACTGAATTAGGAACAACTGAGGAATTTACTTCAGATGTAAAATCAACTGCTCCCTTAACAACAGATATCACCACCATTGGTATGTCTACCGAGGAGGAGACAACTGAATCAAGAACTACTGAGGGATTCACTTCAGACATTACTTCAACTGGGCCTTCAACATCAGATATCACCACCGATGGTCTGACTACCGAGGAGGAGACAACTGAGGGATTAACCTCAGATATGACATCTACCGCTCTACCAACATCAGATACTACAACAAATGGTATGACTACGGAGGAAACAACTGATTTAGGAACAACTGAGGAATTTACTCCCTTAACAACAGATATCACCACCATTGGTATGTCTACCAAGGAGGAAACAACTGAATCAAGAACTACTGAGGGATTCACTTCAGACATTATTTCAACTGGGCCTTCGACATCAGATATCACCACCAATGGTCTATCTACTAAGGAGGAGAAAACTGAATCGGGAACAACAGAAGAATTCACCTCAGATGTTACATCAACTCTGTCGTCAACATCAGATATCACTACTAATGGTCTGACTACCGAGGAGGAGACGACTGAGGGATTAACCTCAGATATGACATCTACCGCTCTACCAACATCAGATATCATAACCAATGGTATGACTACGGAGGAGGAGACAACTGAATTAAAAACAACTGAGGAATTTACTTCAGATGTAACATCAACTGCTCCCTTAACCACAGATATCACCATCATTGGTATGTCTACCAAGGAGGAAACAACTGAATCAAGAACTACTGAGGGTTTAACTTCAGATATTACTTCAACTGGGCCTTCGACATCAGATATCACCACCAATGGTCTATCTACTAAGGAGGAGACAACTGAATCGGGAACAACAGAAGAATTCACCTCAAATGTTACATCAATTCTGCCGTCAACATCAGATATCACTACCATTGATATGTCTACCAAGGAGGAGACAACTGAATCAAGAACTACTGAGGGATTCACTTCAGACATTACTTCAACTGGGGCTTCAACATCAGATATCACCACCGATGGTCTGACTACCGAGGAGGGGACAACTGAGGGATTAACTTCAGATATGACATCTACCGCTCTACCAACATCAGATATCACAACAAATGGTATGACTACGGAGGAGGAGACAACTGAATTAAGAACAACTGAGGAATTTACTTCAGATGTAACATCAACTGCTCCCTTAACCACAGATATCACCATCATTGGTATGTCTACCAGGGAGGAAACAACTGAATCAAGAACTACTGAGGGTTTCACTTCAGATATTACTTCAACTGGGCCTTCGACATCAGATATCACCACCAATGGTCTATCTACTAAGGAGGAGACAACTGAATCGGGAACAACAGAAGAATTCACCTCAAATGTTACATCCATTCTGCCGTCAACATCAGATATCACTACCATTGATATGTCTACCAAGGAGGAGACAACTGAATCAAGAACTACTGAGGGATTCACTTCAGACATTACTTCAACTGGGGCTTCAACATCAGATATCACCACCGATGGTCTGACTACCGAGGAGGAGACAACTGAGGGATTAACTTCAGATATGACATCTACCGCTCTACCAACATCAGATATCACAACAAATGGTATGACTACGGAGGAGGAGACAACTGAATTAGGAACAACTGAGGAATTTACTTCAGATGTTACATCAGCTGCTCCTTTAACAACAGATATCACCACCATTGGTATGTCTACCAAGGAGGAGACAACTGAATCAAGAACTACTGAGGGATTCACTTCAGACATTACTTCAACTGGGCCTTCAACATCAGATATCACTACCAATGGTATGACTACAGAGGAGGAGACAACTGAATCGGGAACAACAGAAGAATTCACCTCAGATGTTACATCAACTCTGTCGTCAACATCAGATATCACTACTAATGGTCTGACTACCGAGGAGGAGACGACTGAGGGATTAACTTCAGATATGACATCTACTGCTCTACGAACATCAGATATCATAACCAATGGTATGACTACGGAGGAGGAGACAACTGAATTAGGAACAACTGAGGAATTTACTTCAGATGTAACATCAACTGCTCCCTTAACAACAGATATCACCACCATTGGTATGTCTACCGAGGAGGAGACAACTGAATCAGGAACAACTGAAGGATTCACTTCAGACATTACTTCGATTGGGCCGTCTACATCAGACATCACCACCAATGGTCTGACTACGGAGGAGACAACTGAATCAGGAACAACAGAAGGATTCACCTCAGATGTTATATCTACTCTGCCGTCAACATCAGATATCACTACCAATGGTATGACTACCGAGGAGAAGACAACTCAATCAAGGATAACAGAAGGATTCACTTCAGACATTACTTCAACTGCTCCCTTTACAAATATCACCACCATTGGTATGTCTACCGAGGAGGAGACAACTGAATCAAGAACTACTGAGGGATTCACTTCAGACATTACTTCAACTTGGCCTTCAACATCAGATATCACCACCTATGGTCTGACTACCGAGGAGGAGACAACTGAGGGATTAACCTCAGATATGACATCTACCGCTCTACCAACATCAGATATCACCACCAATGGTCTGACTACTGAGGAGGAGACAACTGATTTAGAAACAACTGAGGGATTCACTTCAGACATTACTTCGACTGGGCCGTCTACATCAGATATCACTACTAATGGTCTGACTACCGAGGAGGAGACAACTGAATCAGGAACAACAGAAGGATTCACTTCAGACGTTACTTCAACTGCTCCCTTAAAAACAAATAGCACCACCATTGGTATGTCTACCGAGGAGGAGACAACTGAATCAAGAACTACTGAGGGATTCACTTCAGACATTACTTCAACTGGGCCTTCAACATCAGATATCACTACCAATGGTATGACTACAGAGGAGGAGACAACTGAATCGGCAACAACAGAAGGATTCACCTCAGATGTTACATCAACTCTGTCGTCAACATCAGATATCACTACTAATGGTCTGACTACTAAGGAGGAGACGACTGAGGGTTTAACCTCAGATATGACATCAACTCTGCCGTCGAAATCAGATATCACTACTAATGGTCCGACTACCGAGGAGGAGACAACTGAATTAGGAACAACTGATGGATTCACCTCAGATATGACATCTACTACTCTACCAACAACAGATATCACAACCAATGGTCTATCTACTGAGGAGGAGACAACTAAATCGGGAACAACAGAAGAATTCACCTCAGATGTTACATCAATTCTGCCGTCAACATCAGATATCACTACCAATGGTCTATCTACTGAGGAGGAGACAACTGAATCGGGAACAACAGAAGTATTCACCTCAGATGTTACATCAACTCTGCCGTCAACATCAGATATCACTACTAATGGTCTGACTACCAAGGAGGAGACAACTGAGGGATTAACCTCAGATATGACATCTACCGCTCTACCAACATCAGATATCACAACCAATGGTATGACTACAGAGGAGGTGACAACTGAATTAGCAACAACTGAGGGATTAACCTCAGATGTGACATCAACTGCTCCCTTAACAACATATATGGCACTTAGAGAGAGAGAGAGAGAGAGAAGCAGTTTTGAGAATGTGTCACATTTAATATATGTCATTCCCAAAGACACACAGCAACTGCTAATCAAGTAAAGTAAGCGCAGACATTTTGAATAAAGGCATTTAGTTCTGTATTAGTACATATTACATTTACTTTTTTCCTTCGGGAACAACTTTAGAATCAACACCTGAAACAACAGCTGGAAGTACAACAACTACAACACCTGGAACAACACAAATGCCAAACAGCAATTGATAACCATGTACAAAATATGCACATAAATCTTGAATAAATATGTATAGGTTCTTTAGTTTTGAGTTTAACATTTATTTTTATCCCTCAGGAAAAATACCGGGAACCACACCAACTACTCCTCCACCAGAACTCTATTTCCCTTATAGAGCTTCTAACCAGCAAACAGCTTTCGAGACTGCTGCACTCGATTTCATGACTGTGGAAATAGAAACTGGAATACCTATAGGCGAGAATTCATTGTACTCCTTCGTGACGGTAAGCTCAACTTCTCATTCCTCTTCAATCAAGCCTCATTCAAATATGAAGCGGTTGTAATGACGCATGTAAAGCTTGACCCGCGCTTTAAACTTATGTGAAGTCTGACTGAATAGAATAACATTGATTACTATTGGATATGGAACACTAATGAATTCCTATCCTTTGACTTGAGCATAAACTGTCTCGAAATAGATTCTTCCTTGAAATAATACCTCCGGTTTTGTAGTTCTTTTTCTTCTTCTTTTTTGTTGTTGTTTTGTTTGGATAAGTTTTATTTGCAATTCACATTGTCACAAAAGATAACCTCAAAATAAATACATATTTTTCACTTCAAAGATACAGAGACATGATTGAATAAAATGGAAAATCTCCTAAAATGACATTGAGTAAGATTTTAATTATGCTATACAGATACTATTCCATATTTTCTTATGGAATTCTAAACGGTTGAGTTTAAAAGATAGCATGCGTTCTGTTTTTTTCTAATTGTATTCCAGAAAATTGGAGGGATTTAAATAAAGGAACGATGTCTTGACATTTACATAAAAAGATAAAATATTTTCCATATAATATAATGTTTACCAGATAAAAGTATTCTCCTACTAATGTTCCAAAGTAAATTTCTATACGTGATAATCTAATGAGTCACATCTTTTTAGAAATCAAGCCAACTGTACAGATCATTCCAGAATCTTGAGACAAAAAGGCATTCAAAAAATAAATGAATTATTGTTTGTTCATTTTGATTAAACATTTATATTTTGATCAAAATTTCAGATTTTATACAAGAAGGAATTCGTAGCAATTTTCTTATGAATACATTTGAATTGAAAATTTCTAAATTTGTTATATATTAAAACGAAACCTCCATACTTCGTCGACTGATAATTATAGTGACAGATAATTTTCCCATTTGAGTTGTTGATCTGTTTCTGACAAAGCAATAGTATAACTACGTAAAAAGGTAGAGTAACAAAGTTTTAAAACTTGTTTGTGCTTAAGGAAATTGTGAAATCGGTCATCATGTGGTTCACTTCATTCATTTTTCCATAGATTGGCTCCTTATTTCCTTTTTCAGTTTATTCGGAGTGTTGGCTCAGTCAGTAGAGCGTCCGCATTACAACCGGGGGGTCATGGGTTCGAACCCCGGCCGCGTCATACAAAAAGACGTTAAAAGATAGGAGTTGATGCTACCTTGTTTGGCGTTCAATAATAAGGGATAGAGCAACGTCGATCTGTCGCTGCTCGGTGGCTGCCCGGCTCACGATCAATTGGGCAAAAAGAATTTCCGTTTCGGATTAACTTAATAAAATTTGGAGTGGACATAAGAGATTAAGAGATTATTATTATTTGGGATGGTAGATATAAGTGAATTATATATTGTTCTTCTTTTTTTCTTGTATTCGCTGGTTGTTTTCAAAGTTAACGTAAACTCAGAATCATTGCTGAACTTGAATGATTTTTAAGGGTTATAGACAGCTCGGAGATCTCATGTATCAACAAATTATCCCAAAATATCCACACATTTTTTTTTTTAGATATTGAGAAGCCGAGCTTTGTGTATTTTAGAATAATCACTGCCAAAGTTATAAAGGCAGCTTTGGCTACCTAGGTACATAACTGAAAGCCTATATTGCCATTTATTAATTGAGCTTCCCTTATATTGTCCGACTTCTGTTTTCTGATCATTTTTGTGTTCTACTCAAATGAATGCAAGACGTGAAGCTTCAGTATGTACTGTATTTGCTGCTATATTATTCGATTGTGTAGTACCGACCATTATTATCATTATTGTTATTATATACTGCGCTTTTCCAGAGCGGCCCAAAGCGCTTACAACAAGAAGAATCCTACATAAAAAATGAGAATGAAAACTTACAGAATCCTAAACATCTGGATTAAAAAAAGAAATATTTGTTAAGTCCCTTTTTAAATAAAGAGGCAGATGGTGATTGCCTGAGTATTAAAGATAGTCTATTCCAATATTTAGATGCAGTTATAGTGAAAGTCCTATCTCCAGGTAGTTTCCGTGTGATGTTGTATGTAAGACGGAGTGGGTCACTGTAGGCTCGTAGATGCCTGCGAGGGGTGTATAGGGTCAAACAATCATGTAGGTATTAAGGGGCCTGTTTATTAAGGGATTTATAGACTAAAACAAGTAATTTAAAAACGATACGATGTCTTACAGGAAGCCAATGAAACAAGTCAAGGAGTGGTTTAGGAGAGTGAGATCTCGTAACCTGATAAATAAGCCGGGCTGCATAATTTTAAGTCGTTGGATACGATCTAATTGAGTACAGGGATAGTGGAAAGAAGGCCATTGCAGTAATCTAAACGAGACAGAACTAGAGAACGAATTACATTGTTTCAGGCGGATTGATTTATGTATATTCTTATTCAAGAAATGTTCCTTAAAAGAAAAATTGCAGTAGTACATATTTGAGAGACGCGATCTGACATTGACATTTCTCTATCCAAGAGTACGCCTAGATTCTTAACAGTGAAGGGCTTATGAATACATTACCAACTTTTAACTTAAGATCTGGTAGATTGCGTTAACTGTGAGGAGAGGCTACTACAAATAATTATTACATCTTCGTCTTCGAGTCACTCAAATTCAATTTATTAACTAACATCCAATTTACAATATCTGAAATGCAATATCTTTTTCATTTGTTTTTCTTTTGATAATTTCAGGCCACAACAACAGGAGTTATCCAGTTTTCTAAGCAACGTCCTACAAGAATGATACTCAATCAATTCACAAATCCTTCAAGATTCGATATAATAGATCAATACGTATCAGATCCTGCTGTTGCCGTGTTTGGGGCACCTGTTGACGCTTATATCGGCAGCCCGAGCATATATCATGAGGTATGTATGCAGCCCGAGTATATATCATGAGGTATGTATGTGGGCCGAGTATATACCATGACGTATTTATGCTGCACGAGTATTTATCATGAGGTATGTATACGGCACGAGTATTTATCATGAGGTATGTATGCGGCACGAGTATATATCCTGAGGTATTTATGCAGCCCGAGTATATATCACGACGTATTTATGCGGCACGAGTATTTATCATGAGGTATGTATGCGGCACGAGCAGACCCAGAATCAACGGGAAAGAGAATGTCAAGAACTGGAGTGGACTAAAACTGCAATAGTGCACCAGAATGGCAGAAGAAATGTTGCAATCAACCTCTGAACCGGGAGAAGATACTTAGATAGATTTATGCAGCCTGAGTATATATCATGAGGTATGTATGCAGCCTTGCTATAACATGAGGTATGTATGCAGCACGATTATATATATTTAGGTATGTATGCAACACAAATAATTATCATGAGGTATATATGCATCTCGAGTATATATTATCAGGTATGCATGCAGCCTGAGTATTTATCATGAGGTATGTATATATGCATCTAGAGTATATATTATCAGTTATCTCTTATCAGGTACCTCTTTGTGCCACACAAATAATCTCTCTGCCACACAAATAATCTCTCTTCATTCATGGGACAGCCATACCAAAAGGCTTCCAGATTATTGAACTGTCGTATTAAGGTTATGGAATTGCAAAACCATTACATATGCACAATTTCACGTGTGGCAAACGAGCAACCGTGTAGATGTGCTAAGTGATTTTTGCCATTTTGAAATTTTACCAAAACATGAACAATACTTAGTCTCAAACAGCTGCACATCGCTGATTATTACAAAATGTTGAGTACCAACAAATTACTATTGGTAATGATACCTACAATGCCAAATTGATTCAATTTTACGTATGACATTATTGAAACAAAATTGAGATGAGTTTTATTTTTTCTTCCCACTTCGGATCCTAATAAGTTTTTTTGTTTTTGAATCAAGTAAATTGGAGATCCTGTACGAAATCTTAACATTACTGAGGCAGCATAATTGTTAGATATTTAGAAAACTTGTTTATAAACATTTATTGGCATAAATTACATCTATTTTCAGGTGGAGCAAAGTGTGATTGTAAAAACCTAGTCTGTTTGTTTATAACGTAAGTTGTCATGTTTTTCAAGGTGTTCGAAAGCAGCACCGATGCAGGATTTTTCTCAGCCCTGAGGAACAGACTGAGAACATTAGAGGCAAGTCCATGGGGCGCGGATAACAATGACGTCATTGATACGCTTAGCACTGCTGTGATGTTTACATGGAAGGACTTTCAACCCCCCGGTTCAATTCCTGGGGAAGAGGTATGATGATTCGATCATTAGTCAAATTTAATGTTACGAATTTCATGCAAAGATCATACAAAGGTTATCAAAGGTTCAAAGAAGTTCCTCTTCTTTTCAGAAACAACCTTTTATCTTACACCTGTCACTTCTGTGTTATTGCTTCAAATACGTTTAAATTGATTTTGATATTTATTGACTCAATGGCATATTTGTAAACTTATACCCCCCTCCCTTTACTCTCTTTCTCTCTGTTTCTATCGATCTGGCTTATTCTTTTCAATATACATTTACTCGACATTGCAGTTGTTGACGTACCAGGCCATAGTATTTACTAACGGAGCAAGAACAGGCGTACTGATGTTCTATGAGCAAGGTAGTTTCAGCTGGGATCCCCAATCCAAGGCGGTTCCAGTTAGGATTGGTTACAACTCTAGGTATGCATGGGTGAACCGGTTTCAAGAATCCGATCTTAACGAAAGCTACAAACCAGACCAGTCTATTGGATCACAGTCGGGGACTCAGGTATATACAGTAAATTATATGATATTGAATGGCCTTCAGTCGGTCCAGGGTATATACAATATACTGATCAAGCATAATACATTCCAGCTCGGTATGATGGTCTAAGTATTCATTTGCAAGCAAGCGAGCAAAAGTTATACAAATTGTGAGATCGCAGTGCAAAAAATGACATGTTGTAAAGAGAAGAACAAAACCATGTTCGGTTTTAAGCACAATCCAAGTCGCTATAAATTAGGGGCGCATGCTATGAAGAAGGGTCAAAGGGAACATTTATCAGGAGGGGATGAATAGGACATGTTTCATTAAAAAAGGCTATTGATAATGAGTGGAAATGTGGCACTTCTCGCACTTAAAAAGGGGGCACTCACCAAGGTTTAAGGGGGTAACTTATGAGAATGAAAAAGGGTATCTATCAGATTTGTATAGAGGCATTGGTCATTGATCTTATTAAAAATGAAAAGAGGTACCTATCACATTTTAATAGGGGCATTTATCAAAGATGGAAAGGGTCATTTATGAGAATGGGAGGGGGCTATCATTTAAAAAGAAAATGGGCACGTGTCAACGGAAAAGTGGTACATATCAGATTTTAATAGGGCATTTAGCAGAGGTGTGACCCGTTCGAGCCTGTATACATATCCAAATTATTTCTCTTTTGTAATTGCAGGGAATACTAATTTACAGACTCGACAACAACCCAAGCACGTTCGTTAACTCAGCACTGTTTTGCTCTAACTGGTACACGGACGACAAAGCCACCCTGTGGCCATCGTTGGAATTACGAATTTCATTTACACCTCCATGTCCGTGTTCTGCTTGGCAGGCCGTATTTGATCGTAGATATGGTTTCTGCAGATATTTGTTTGACCAATCAGAGCTGTCTGTGCAGAATAGTATTTTCTTTGGTAAGTTTGCACACATTCTCCAGTATACTGTTCATTTGCTTTCAAAGGCGCAGTTTGACTTCTCCCTGTGTCACTCGTACACAGCATTTTTAAACCGGCGTACTAAGGCTGTGTAAAACTACACAGATACATCGCTAACGAATACAATATTTTCAATACAAATTTGCATCGGCTAGGTTTAAGCGTTGGTCACATCCCACCGTGCGTGTTTTTACTCCGTACGGTTTTGGGGGAGGCCACGGCCGCCACGTTTTTTGAAAACGTAGGGAGGGAGTGGCAAAGGCAGGGAGTGAGTACCGGCAAAGCACGTCACACGCACGGTGTAAGTACGTGGCCCGTACGCCACGCCTGGCCTAGAGCGGTTGCGTACATCGTACGTTGCGCACGTGGTAAGTGCGTTGTACGTGCTTACAACGTGCTTACTACGTGCTTACAACGTACGGTCTCCGTGCGGTTACCACGTTATCTTACGGAGGCCGTACTTACACGTGCTGCTCACGTACGGTGTCCTTACTCACTCGCACGTTGTAATTGCGTGCACGTACGAAGAACTTGGTGAGTCGGGGTATGTCGAAGTATATAGGACGACATTCCCATTTTCTCTAGAAGTCCCAGCTGCTGCTGCCTCCTCATGATGCCGCCCATTCCACCGCAGAGACTCCGGGTTATGATGCTGCAAGAACACATTCAAGTGGCAGCGCATGAGCACGACGTGGTATTACTTGCCTTGATACGGGAGAGAGAGAGGCAACAGAGATGCCGACGCAGGAGATGGTGGGTTCGCCCATGGATCGAGAGGAGGAAGCTTTTCGGGCAGTACGAAACGTTGTTCCAAGAGCTAGAGCGTGAATCGCGGGGGGACTATGTCGAAAACATCCGAATGGACCCCAATCTCTTCGCCGAGCTCCTGCTCCGAGTGACCCCTCGAATCACCAAGTGCCCAAGGTGTGTGTCTTCATTTCTGCCATAACAAATTCTTGGTTTTGCTTTGTATTTGCTTTAAAATTTACGACTTCCGGGTGGCACACAACAGCATATCCACGTTCGTGCCGGAGGTCTGCACCGCCATCTACAAGGAACATAAGGAGGAGATGTTCAACATGCCCTCCACACAGGACGAGTGGAAAGCCGTCGCCAGCCAGTTTGGAACGCGATGGAACTTTCACCACTGTTATGGGGCGATCGATTGGAAATATATCGCCATCAAGAAGCCCAATAAAAGTGGATCGCTCTATTACATTATTATAAGCGCTTCTGTTCTGTGGTGCTCCTGGCCATCGTGGATGCTAACTATTCCTTCTTGTGGTGCAAGGTGGGGGCAAACGGCTCTTCCTCAGACGCACGCGTGTTAAACGAGTCCACCCTCCGGGAGGCACTGGAGGATAACACCATTGGATTCCCAGCACCGGATCCACTTCCAGGCGACGACCGGAACTTTCCCTACTTCATCGTAGGCGATGATGCTTTTCCCCTGCGAAAGTGGCTCTTGAAGCCATACAGTCGCCGTGCCATGACCCACAAAGAGAGCGTGATGAACTATCGGACCTCTCGGGCCCGTCGGGTTGTGGAGAACGGCTTCGGGATATTGGCTCACCGGTGGCGGTGCCTACTCACCACCCTGCTGTTGGAGCCTGACACAATTGGCTGCGAAAGCGCCGGCCCGGACTACAGGACCTTAATTTGGACCACGAGGATGAGGATGGCAACGTGGTCCCCGGGGCCTGGAGGGAGGATGTGCAGATGACCGAACCCAACCAGATGGTCGGCCAACGGGCCTCAAGGGAAGGGAAAACCCTGGGAAACTTTTCGAAGAAGACCAGATTGACATAGAAGAACTCAACCAGGCGCTGCTCCTGTTTCGCCGAGTACGAGCAGTTGGCCTTTTCCTTTGTCACACCCTTTTCATGTGACCCCTTCTCCGATCCACCAGCAGCACCCTCCTCATGATCAGACGCTATGGCGTCACCATCTGACTCTTTTTCGCTCCTCCTCTCCTCTTCCTCTCTGGCCCTCTCATCTTCCGCGGCCCGTTTCTGTTGGGCCTCTCTGGCCTTCTTATCCGCTGCCTTTTGAGCTGCAGATGCAGCTGACCCCTTATTCTGTGTCTTCTTCGGCGCCATCTTGGAGACGAAATGTTGGCACTCTTCCGTCGGCTCGGCTTTTGTATACTGCATAACGTGCGTTGTAAGTGCGGAGCACGTGCTTACTCGGTACGGTCCACGTGAGTTCTGCGTGCTCATTAGAAAGTTAAACTGGGGAAGTGGCGAGTAAGCACGGACCACGCGCTTATCACGTGCGCAGCACGCACGTGCTAAGTGCGCCTTCCGTAGAGCAAGTGATCGTGGGAAACAAATTTAAAAACGCACGGAGTCAGCGCGTTGTGCGCTCGTTGGCAGTACCGGGCACGCACGTCACGCGCACTGGGGGTGAATCAGTAGCCCGAACGCAGCGAAAGTTCCTCGTGCACTAAAAGTGCTACGGTGTGTCTGCGTGCTCCCAAATCCGTACGGAGACGGTACTCACCACGTACCGATACCCAAATTTTGCCCACGTTTTTGCACGTAGACAGCACGCACTTGCAAGTACGGCGGGATGTGACCACCGCATAGCCATCATTTTTCAAGCTAGGTACCAGGCTATTGTTATTATAATTTTTTTTTTATTTACTGATTACATTATTATTATTATTATTGTTATAGGTTTTCCCGCCCAACTTCGTAAACTTAGCATCCGAATTAACGTTACGTTCATTCAAGTTCGTGCGAAATTTAATGACTATGTAGATCAACATTTAAAAAGCTAATTGCGTCATTCAATTTGATTTAGTAGCATGCGATTTCATACTCTTGTCACGGAGACGTGCAAAACGAGCATTTAATTTAGAAAAGCGTGCAAAGAGCATTCTAATTGGCGCCGGACAGACGGTGGTATTTCTTCGTGCATTCAATTTCGTGATTAGGCATACATATGTGAGAATTGTGCATTGCTTTTCGTTTGATGTTAATTTGTTACTTTACTGTTTGAATTATTTTATGCAAAGTTTACTTGGAGGAATGACATGCGTATTCTTTCTCTCATTACACAGGTAACTGTCCCCAGAGAAGGTGCACAATTTGTGACTTCTCTTCTAAGCACAAGCTATATATATACAGATCTTTGACAGAGATAAAGTTCAGGTTTAATAAACATGGACATGATGGAAACAAAATACAATAATGGATAAAGAAAAGTATGAAAAGAAAAAAAAAGAAAAGAAAAGAAAAGAAAAAAGAAAGAAAAGAAAATAAAGAAAGATCACCTACTCAATCAAGATTGATAAAAACAAACCATTTTTAAAATAACCCCTATTAAGGCATTGATAATGAAAAATATAAAGATATAAATAAAGAGATGTTTCAACAAAAATAAAGAATGTCGAAAAAAGAGAAAACATAAACTGTAATATAAATATATCAGACAAATAAGAAGATTGCATTTGTGAAATCATGTCAGAAAAGATCATAGAGAAAAAGAATAAATACTATGATTATGAGGTCTAGTTTTAATTTGAATGACCCGATTGCGAAAGAGGTTGCCCATAGACGAAAATGAAACCGCAATTCGCCATAGAATTCACCTCCCACTCAACATTGGCGAAATTGAATGACCCTTTAATACGCATTTCCAAATTGACTGAACCAAGCTTTAATTTGAATGTGCATGTTTAGAAAAATCGATGACTCGAAACGAAATTGAATGCAACAAGTTTAAAAATGAAACAGGTGAGCAATGAGTGGAGACAAATTGCTCGAACATGAATGCACGTTAAAGAAATTGATTGTTGCTTATACGAAATTGGCCGGGAAAACATATATTAAAGGCCAAAGTTTTGGTATGGGGTCATGAATTTGGTTCAAATGAACTTATTGGAAGCATATGCGATCCTACAATATTCAGTGATCGTTGTCGCGGTTGAAATCGAGTCTAAAGTTATGAATTTGTAAATAATAAACTCTTTATGTTGTTTAGCTCTCTCTCTCTCTCAAGGTCATGATATTAATTAAGCGATAGAACAATGTTTCTTCACTTAAATCGACCGATTAGCTATTTCCGTTTGGAAATTATATATCAAATCTACATATTCTTAAATTTGCATGGTCGCAGCTACCATTGTACTGCCGTAGGCGCTATTTGAAATTTATCGAAATTTCCCGGGAGCACCGGTAATTTGTTATATTCATTTTTTTCTCAAAAGCAGAAATGTTTTAGGGTCTAATTTTTCTAATGCTTATAATACATCCACAGGGGCATCCAAATAAATCAAATTTGTGAAGAAACACTATCCGACAAATTTTCCAAAACTTTGTATTACCTTTAATATAATTATATTTGTAAGTCGTCATCATTGTTTTAAATAGTATTACTATAACATTATAATGTTTTTATTATAATTGTTATTTTAAGTACTGATATCATTATCATTATTATTATTAATCACTGTTTTTTTAATTGTCATTATTATCATCGCATGATCCGAACTACACTTTATCTTCATCAAGGTTTCATATTCCCATACTGCCAACAACACCGATGGCTGTTTTTCGGGGGTGGCTACAGGTGTACGTACTTCTTTGGGCTTCTACCTGGCTACGTAATCGACTTATGGTGGAGTTCTCATTATGAAGCGTATACCTCCTCCTATCAACAGTGGCTTGGTAAGGAGGAATTACACAGTTGTATTTTATATGATTTTTGTTTAATTACCTTAACGCCTCGTTCAGATATCAGGCGGTATTAATAAAGAGAGTGTAAATACACTGCATATGTTGTAGCTCAGACAATACTCGTAGTTGTAGATTCATTAATTTCCAGCTTATACAAATTATTTTTAAAAATGAAGACAAAAACGAATGATTTTTAAGTGCAAAGAAACAAAACCTTAGTTACCACTTCATATCTGGACCATCTTGCTCATGATATCTAAGTGGTGATAGTAGCTAATGGAATTAGAAGAATAATTACTATTTATACTGCTACTAGCGCTACTAATACTGCTGCTACTACTACTACTTCTACTACGCCTACGACTATTACTACTTTATAATACTACTACCACTACTGCAATTAATTGTCTGTATTTTTTTTCATTAAAATATATTTAATCAGGAAAACATGAATCAGATATGCATTGTAGATTTTTTTTTTTTAATTTGTTTTACTTTATTGTCCTGAACAGAATAAAAATGTAGTAGACGGATAAATAGATAATGAATATCACTAAAGCTAACAAGTAAAGGTTAAAAACAGTATCAAACTTACATATGAGAATAATATGCATTAAAAGTAGTAAAAAGCACAAAATAATTAACAAAAAACGACAATGTGATATTTAAAATCAACAGCGGAAAAGCATCAAATCACTTTAATAAAAGGCATTGAAATATCACCAAAAAGATTAAAAGAGGAGAAAAGATACAAGGAAATTGGTATAAAGTAGAGAAGAAAAGAGAGAAAGAAAGAAAGAGAAGGAGAGGGGGAAGGGCGAGAGAGAGAGAAAGAAAGAAATAAGCCGCGTCAAGAGCAGTATAGGAATCGGCATTGTATCACACAGGTTTTAAAAAAAATTGTCGATGTACATACGTTTAACACTGATAATAACCTCCTACTACTGGTAGCCTACGACTACTACTACTACTACAACTGTTACTACTGCTGCTACTACTACTACTACTACTACTATACTAACAACTAGCTACTACAACTACTACTGGTACTACTCTACTACAGCTACTACTGCTACTAATACGCTACTACTACTACTCTACTATTGTTACTACTACTACTACTGCTACTGGTACTAATACGCATACGACTATTACTGATAATACTTTATAATATTATTACCATTACTGCAATTAATGCTGATCCTATAATCCTACTAATGGTACTACTGCTACTACTTCTACTACTACTTCTACTACTACTACTACTACTAGCTAATACGACTACTATTGGTACTACTCTACTACTGCTACATCTACTCCTACTACTTGTACTATTTCAACTACTACTTCTACTATTACTACTACTACTACGCCTACGACTATTACTACTTCTAATTTCTAATACTACATGTACTACTGCAAGTAATACCGATAATATACTTCTACTACTGGTACTACTACTATTACTATTACTACTAATACTTATATTACTACCATACTCTTATAACTATGCCTTCTAATAGTACTGCTACTACTACTACTACTACTACTACTACTCTACTACTGCTTCTACTACCACTACTAATATTGCTTCTGCTACTACTACTAGCTGGTTTGGCTCCATAACTCCAGAGCCTTGTTTATAGGGCAATTACTAAAAAAAGGGCAACATTTCTGCAAATAATGCATGACCATATTGTTTGATGCAGGGAATTCAGTTATCCTTAAAACCCTAAATTGGTTACACATTGATAGCTGGGTTCAAGAATGAGACAACGCTTCTACCCATGTATAATGTTTTCAGAGACTTTATGTATTATTAGAACAATGTAGCAACAGAAAGATAAATGTGTTTTGTTGTCAATTCGTGGAACAACATGTTTTGAAAGGAATAATCAATTTAACTTTTTTGTTCATACAGCAAATGACGTGCTCCCAAGGTATCACTGCTGCCAAGTAGCTGATGGAGATTTCTGTGATATGTACGAGGAAAGACGCCCTCCTTCGACATGCTCACGATATAGACCTCCGCGAATTGGTAAGCTCTTTATATTTTGTTTCAAAAATGTCTTTTGTTGAAAATAATTATCAGTATTAAAGCAAGCTTCACGGTGAGCAAAATTCCTAAAATGCTAGAAAAAAGGCGTATCATTGTCGTTTTTTATGCAGTTATAATGTGTTTTAAACACGCGATGCACAAACCTCATCAATGTAAGTAGCTACAAAACGGACATAGAACAGAAGATTTTTCGTAGAAAAAAACAGCGGTTCTAAATCATGGAATGCCACAGTAACCATAAATGATGACAAAATAGCGAGAAAACAGCTGTTAAAAAAGACAAAATACCGAGAACAACAGAATCCTGAATAGAGCTCTCTGTCCTTGTGATTTTCATATCTGGAAACATGCAAGCCATCTTGTCAAAGAATGGTAGGCCTTAATCAGGAAGTCTCGACAATATGAAATTATAAATACTGAGTTGTTGCGATCTTAAGGATAACTCAAGGGTTCAATAGCTCAATTTAAGGAATTGAGAACTTCGTTGTAAAGCAAATGATGCATGTTCTTATTCTTTCAATGCAGGATATAAACGCTCTCGTAAATGTTGTCTATGAGCTTCCCATACGAAGCCGCATAACCAGACCCAACTTAAGTGCGGATAGATAGTATATAGATATAATATTAAAACTTATTTGTATACATCATTTCCCGCCCCCCCCCCCCCCCCACTTCGGGGTCGAAATGACCGCATGCGTTTTACCAAAATGTCCGGTAAAGGGGTACTTTTCGTGCAACAAAGTTTGGCCCGAGAATTGTAAAAAAAAAGGGGTGTATTTGACTTTTCACCCGGAGATTTCTTTAAAAAGGGGGTGATTTTTTTTCTTTCTCTCATCTCTTTGGACTCCTGAGAAATTATTCCGAATTTAGGGGGGTACATTGAGCATTTTTCCGGATTTAGGGGGGTCTCCAAGGCAGGAAAAGCCTGCGAAAACTCCGTGAAAGGAGGGTTCGGAAATATTGGTAGTCCTCAGATAGGGGGTGCTTTCAAAAAGAGGGAACAAGCATATGCGTATCCTAAATAACACTGAGTGGGGGGGGGGGGGGACATCATTTGTATACTATAAGTTATATTGTTGAGCACGATATGTTACTTGTATGACCACGCCAGCAACTGCCGTGGTTGTAACGCACCACGAACATGATGAAATATCGTCAAAGATTTCAACGAAGAGTGCAGTCGCTATTGACTGTGAATTCATCGGATGTGTAATGGGCATCAATGATAATTATCGTGATAATGATTATGATAATGATGATAATGATGATGACAATTTTTTTTACAGCATGGTTCTGGGGCGACCCCCACATCAATACATTGGATGGAAGAATGTATACTTTCAATGGTCTTGGGGAGTACACTATGTTGGAGTACAATAACAACGATACATTCGTTCTGCAGGCCAGGACTGGCAAAGCCTTCAATAATAGCAAGCCCATCGAAACAGGAACTGTCTTTACCGGATTCGCTGCTACACAGGGCATCACAGTGGTAAATCTCGGTTAACACTTGTTCAGATATGCAGCGATATAAATTGCATTGATTTTTGTTGTTTCTTTCTTGTATAATTGCGTAAAGATCAGAGTTGTATGTACGCTTTATTTTCTGTATCGTGAAACACATAGCTTGAGTGAGTACACACGTAAAACCTTTGGTGCAGCCAGATGCCATTCATTTCAACTTATAGACAAAACACTGTGGGTAACTGTGTCATATCTAAACAAGCTTTTAAGGTTAAACCTGTATCTAAAGACTGCTAGAAAGAAACAGCAACAATTGTATTTGTAGCCGGATGATCCTTATTGACATGTTCCTTTAGTATGTTTTTCAAAGAAAAACAGTGGAACCTTGATAATTATACAGAAACTAGATCAAGGGAGACAATAATTGCAGTCTCTGTAGACAGGACAGGTCTTTATTGACAAGTTCTTTTAGTATGTATTTGAAACATAAATTAATAGAAAATTTACTTATAGATCGGGAAAAGGAGATAATGAATTATCGCTCTCACCAATAACTTTAAATACAGACCGTGAGGGGGAAACAACGAATTTCCGGTATCGCCAATCATAAACAAAATGTATACTTCCAAATGTTCGGATGTACGTATACTCGTGGACGTAATTTCGATCCACTTCTATAGTTGACGTAACATTCATGTGCATTGCACGTAAGTACATGTACGTGTCGAATAGCTGTCCCAGGTTGCTTAGTTTTAGTGACGGCATCAACGGAAAACAAGAGAAAGATACTTCAAATCATATCTACGACCAGTTTGAATTAAACAATGAAAGGTCATTCTTGTAACTTCAACAAATGACAAGCTTAACTTTGGATTACCCGACCAAAACTTAGGCAAAGGAACCATATATTGAATCCCGTCTGTTGGTATTTTAGAAGGTTTTTTTTCACATGCCAATGAACACAATCAAATAAATTTGACGTTATAATTATTCTGCTTTAACTTGCTCTTGCCCATCAAACATTCAAATATCTAATTGTTGGTATATTCAACGATATTTCCATACGTTTTTGGTAATAATTCACTCCTGAAATCGCTTGAAATTCGTAATAAATAATTGTCATAACTATCGGAAAATACAGTACACACTTCATTTTCTATCGTTTATTATCATTTAGTAATGTTGTATGTGATACGTGTTGCCATGCTGACTTTGTTCTCTTTTATATGTTAAAAAACAGGTGGAGTTTTCCCTGAATGACAACAGAACTGACATGAGGATCCTCATTAACAGAACCGAAGAGATAACTGACTTGACTGAGTTAGAAGGAGGTATAAATAAACCCATAAGCATTGTTCAGGGAAGAGCGGTGCAAAATCAAGTTTTGTTGTATTGCACCCTATCCTATATAACAAAATAATTGATGGATGGTGTTACTTACCATTGCATAGGCTTGGGGATCATAAATATTATCAATATTGTTGTTTGTATTTTAGCCGAGTCTTTTATCATGCATGTTTAAGGTCTTCAATCCTTCCTCGCCTAGGTAAAGTATTTAGGGGTTCATTATTTGAGTTACATAAGTGTACATATTACTATTATCATTGTTATTTTAAATAGTGGTAGTAGTAGTAGTAGCAGTCGTAAAAAGAAGTAGCAGCAGTATTAGTAGTAGTAGTAGTAGTAGTAGTAGTATCATATGGCTAATACTTTTACTTCTATCGCTACTTATATTATTAATAGTATTATCATTGTTATTGTTGTAGTAGTAGTAGTAGTAGTAGTAGTAGCAGTAGTGACATAAAGTTATTTATTTTAACTAAATGATAATTAAAACAAATATTTTGGATTTAAGTAGCGTCTAATCAATCAAAGATGTCTCGGGTGCTTCACATATTCCTTCTTATTATAATCATTAGATATGTTTTCAATATTTTCCCTTCCTTTTTTCTCTCCGTCGTGACAAAGACGGCTTTGCCTCCGCAGATTCTTCATTTTCTTTAACGCGTGAGAATGGAACCACTGTGGACGAAATCAAGGTCAATGCTTACTTTCAGGTTGGTAACACACCCGCTACGTCTTTCACCGTTACCTTTTCTAACGGGATTCTTCTCGTGACCATCGAAGCACCGCCGGAATACGATGAAGATGGACCTGGCAGAGGTCTTCTAGGTTAGTATTCAATAACAAGAGCGTTTTAACACAAAGCTGTCGCAACACCTTATAAAATCGTGTGTGTGTGGGGGGGGGGGGTACAATTTGCCGACAAGCATGAAAAGTCAACTGAAAATTCAAAAACTTATCGACAAGTAAAACATGACGATTTTCCAATTGTAAAATATGCCGACATCCTATAGAATTGTTGAATTTTTGCTTACAGAAATATTCTTAAATGTGTTTCGTGCCTGGTCATGGGATACATTTGGAAAGAAACTGTTCTCAAATTTCAATGAACAGGTGATGCACTTGGCTAATAAAGTTACCTCAGGTTTCTTGTCATCATGTGTGTCTAACTCTATACATATATTGCTGGATCCCAAACCATTGTTGAACGTAGCATGTTTAAACTGTTTCATCCGCCCTTTGAGAATGATGTCCATCCTAAAGTACTAGGCATTTAGGGGACACGTAATAATGAACTCATTCGCTCACGATGCTTTCTAATAACAGGTGGGTGAAATCATTAAAAAAGAGGCACTTCAAAATACGAAAGCATTACATTTTATTAAATATTAAGAAAATTGTCAATTTCATTTCATTTCTCCAGGTAATATGAATGGCGATAGTTCAGATGATTTCCTGCTCCGAAATGGCACTACTCTTGAGGATTCGCTAGCCACAAACCTCACGGACAAGGAGATATTTGACTTCGGACAGTCATGTAAGTATATTTTCTTTACTGTGTTACGATTGCAAAATTCTCTGACCTAAGCCTAGTACAGATATGGAGCGGTTAACCGCAGTAATTTGTTATCATGTAAAATTGGCAACAGCGCGACAAACGTCCTTTGCGTATTCACTCGAATAGGTCTGTGTCATATTGCAGATACTGTAATGTGAAGCATTTTCATACAGGGGTACGTTAAAGGCAGGCTTTACTACTTCAGCTAAGAGGGATTAGACCACCCAGTGAGTCAGCGAGGTCACTGTGACAGGTGGCTATCTCATTAACTCAGCTCTCATTTAACATAAGAAAAAGAGGATCATGGGGGACCAACAGGCACCGATTGGGGAAGTTTTTTTTATATAGAGGGAGCAAGTAGCTACAAGTAGGACAGTGTGCCTTTAAATAAAGACGATAACAATTGTAGAATTCCAATAATATTATATCTTGGGTGAATAAGATATTACATGTATAAACTATTCTTTTTCTATGTAGTACAAAATAATAATCCCATTTTTAAATGTGTGCTATAGTACTTTGATTTTGTTCACAAAAGTCATTTATGAGGTAACTATAATTACTAGCAAATTTATTGATATGATTACCACTTCTGAAACAATTCTCAGATTGCTTTCATTATTCCTTATAATAGTTAGCAGGAAATCCACGGTGAATAAGCGAGGTAACTACTCAAATAAACGAGGATTAATCCTTTTTTCATTTCCACAATCTTTCTCAAACCATTATATGATTATCACATCTTGTCAAATTATTCTTATAGGTTCTTCCACAAATGATTTGTGATCACCTCTTAAAATATTGCAAAAATAGGCTGGTATGACCTTATTCCAATCGCCTTATTTCTTTATTGCTAACTTCAGGGCAAGCCAGCGAGGCCGAGTCCCTCTTCGAGTACGGCGAGAGGAACTGGACCTATTACAACCCGGCAAACTACACACCGATATTCCTGAGTGAACTCATGGCTCAGGACTCCGAGCGGACAGCTGCTGCAAGGCAGGCGTGCGGTGACGATGAAATGTGCTTGTTTGACTACCTTGCCGTAAGCCCAGAACTGGGAGCAATGACTATGGAGGCCGGGAATACATTTGATGACAACCTTGCCAACCTAGGTATCGATTTAAGCCGTGCCACCCTTTTCGTCTTGTTCACATAATTTGCTGCGGTAAACCGCAGCGGGTTATCCCAAGGAGGTTTTTATTTGTATGTACTAGATAATGAATGGCTAGAGGGAATACAAATTTGTAGATTCACAAAACAACGAAACAAACGTCCTACGCGTTCTCTTCTGTGTGTCGTATAAAGAAACGTTGTTAACCGCAATGATTACAGCGGCATATGTGAACAATTGGGGGGGGGGTCTGGTATAAAAGTCAATAGACATTCAGCAGTTCAAGTTACAAATACGTCAAACATAATTCAAAATAAGTTATGGTAATATCAAATGAGGGTAACGCTTAAAGTAGAAACAAGTGGAGTAATATAGGGTAGCCAATTTCAGGATAAGAATTCATGTAAACAGCGTTCATAATGTTGTATGAGTTTAATTGAGCTGAGTGCATCTTACGTTATCCGAGCCAAGATTCGGGATGGTATTATTTCATTTCGCGATTGCGATTTCTTTCATTTCGTACCTACTGCAGGCTTAAGGGATGGATTTATCCACAAATCCGTACGCATCGATGGTAGGCCCAGCTTAACCTTTCGTTTAGCTAGGTGTAGAAATTTCGAAAATATGCAATCTTCAGCTTGCAGCAGGTTTCGGGAAGATCGTGGTGGTGAAGTAAATAGAAAATTGAATTGTCCACTTCTTTTGTTATCTTCTTATTTCCTTCTCAGACAATTTCCCGCCGAACGTAACTATGATCACTGATCCCAACAATGTTCTTCAAAACAAAGTACTTTGTGTAGAGGTTAACGTAACTGTTCAGCTGACGTTAACGGCTGAAGATCCTAATGACGGGGATATGGTCAATTTTACTTTAGCCGACTCTGTTCCCGATGGTGTAGCTATCAGCTCTGGTAAATACAAAAAAATATTTTAATAATTGTATTTCAGTAGCCATAATGTAGTTTTCATACATTAGTTGCAGCTGGGAAGTACAAACATTATGGCTTGTGCTACTAATGCCTAGGTCACATTTGCTCTACAGCTAGGATACGGCGGCCGTACGCCCCCAAACACAAGAGATACTTGGGGCGGCCGCAGAAGATCTGGGCCTCAGGGTAACCTTAGGGCGTATCCCTATCTTTGCGGGCCGGACGGGTCGCTGTGGGATAATAACGCCGAGTTATTACTGTTTACATTTCTAGTTTTGCCGTAGCGATTAGACACGCCGTACGGTAGCCTTGCGTTGTATATACTCCAGGGGTGCAGCGGTAGCATCAGCCTGCCGTGTGGGCACTTGACGGCTACCTTGCGTCTGCCGTAGTGTTTTGTCAAAAAGCTTCAGCCGCCGCAGGGACGCCCCAAGGACCTTCTAAGGCAACCGTGCGTCATCACTTCAAAGGCCGTACGGCAGTCGCAGATGTTGTGTTTCCACAAATTCAAAATACGCCGTGCGGCTACCCTAACATATGTAACCGCTACCGTATGTGACCGTGGGAATGCTGCGGCGGTCCTTTGATTGCTATTGGCCGTATATATTTAAGACCGCACGACCGCCACGGCAAATTTGACCTAGGCATTAACAACAATTAATGTATACAATTTGCATTTCGACTATTGTATATAGTTACCAGCCCATAACCAGTCAATGAAAGGATTTGTAATGAGGCACTTCACGAAGATATATGCATTATATTTACATACATTACAAGCATAGCCTATTGTAACATGTCCCGTAATGCTCCAAAACCTCTGCCTATTGTTTTAACAAACAAAAAGACTAAAATGTCAATTTTTCAAAAATGTTTTTACTAATGAGGGTCTTTTCTATTAAGAGGACCTATGAGATAAATGGTTTCCATAAAGTAATTGATAAGTGCCCAAAGAGATAAGTAACTTTAGAAAAAGATAATGATGTGTGTGTACATTATAAACGGGAGAGTTCTCCATGGCTGTGTCACAGTCCATTGACCATTTACCTACTGTGAGATTTACAGGTTTTTATAGTGATCTCCAATTTCTAGCGTTCTTAACTTTCTTATAAGCTTATTATTCGTCAGATTTATTACACTCTTTAGCAATTACGTTTCTCTTATTTTCTGTTTTATGAATCTATTACAAATGTTGGATTGCCCTTAAAAGCAATAATGAACTAAGAAACTTTCTGCTTTAGCAAACTGTATATTGCACGGTCCAATTTTATGGTCAACTTTCCGACAGTGCAATGCCTAATTCCTACTTTGCAAGCAGGGGAGTCGATGCGAGAACGCGCCCCCCCCCCCCACCCCCCCCCCACTCAGTGTTATTTAGGGTACGCATAATTATGCTTGTTCCCTCTTTTTGAGAGCACCCCCTATCTGAGGACTGCCAACATTTCCGAACCCCCCTTTCGCGGGCTTTACGCGGGCTTTTCCTGCCTTGGAGACCCCCATAAATCATGAAAAATGCTCAATGTACTCCCCTAAATTCGGAATAATTTCTCAGGAGTCCAAGGAGATGAGAGAAAAAAAAAAGAAAAAACACCCCCCTTTTTAAAGAAATCTCCGGGTGAAAAGTTCATACACCCCCTTTTTTTTTTTTTTACAAATCTCGGGCCGGACTTTGTCGCACGTAAAGTAACCCTTTACCGGACATTTTGGTAACACGCATGGGGTCCGTCCGTTCTCGAAGTGGGGGGGGGGGGGGTGCGATAACCGATTAGAGGAGGCGAGTTGGCTCAGTCGGTAAAGCATCTTCTGGGCAAACCGAAGATCGTTGGTTCCAACCCAGGAGAATGAATGAAGCCTGTGTTTTGTGTTAACATGCCTCTTCCTTGTTTCATAGACGCAGGCTATGTTAAGTGGAGAACACTCTATCCCGTTCTTGGGATAGGATGTAGAGAATAGTCACTACCTGTGCACGTTAGGAACCCACTGCACATTTCGTATACCAGTGAACTGGTAAGTTGTTAAATACAGCCATACTGTAAAAACAGAGTCATCTTTATACAGAGTTAGGCCAACATGGTTTAACTGGTTCACAGCATAGCGTATATTCTTTTGTTTTGTGCTTGCCCAAAAAAGCAGTAGTCGCCACATTGTGTCCAACTCGAACCGGGTTGGCCAAACTCTGTGTATAGATGGCTCTGTTTTTACAGTATGGCTGTATTTAACAACTTTCTTGTGTTACCTTTCAGAGGGCTTATTTGAATGGACACCATCGAGTCTCGATGTATCAAGGATTGAAGTCGTGGTCAGTGATGGCCGAGGTGCGCAATCGGTGGTCTCCTTTAAGGTCAAAATATGCGAATGCATGAACGAGGGAGTATGTGACTTCCAGACTCTAGCCGTAGGCCAGAATCTCAACGCTAATGGATCCGCGGTGAGTTGATTGGTATTTCAAAGTCCTAACGACGTATGTGCTTAAAGTTCAGATTACTGGTCGAAATAACATAGCCTGAGTATGCGATTCAACACGAAATATTTCAAGCAACGGGCTGGGTTAGGGTAAAATTAGTGTTTGGAAACATTAACCTTGACAACTTGTCCAGTACGACACTTTGGTATTCTATTGTTTCATGTTTTACATGACCTCCAATTAGAACAAACAGTATTGATTTAATGACCGACCTACCATAAAAATTACTTGATATATGTATGTATATATATATCAAATCGTACATAAGATTGGTTACGTGATCATGTATTTAGATGTGTAATATTTTATGTTGTAACATGAAATTGTACGCACGGTTAATCATCTGGATCATCTGTTCATAAATTTGCATAATTGTTGCATTTTCAGGATGTCAAGCGCATTCGTACCGACGGTTTATTCAGGCGAGCATGTATATAGTTGCATGTTCTTTTTTTCAGGGGCCTTATTCTAAAATCAATATGATAATTATAAGGAGAAATGATGTAAATTGTTATAACGTACTGAAATTACACAGAACAAACAATTTTCATTGGTGGTCGCCTATTTAAATTTACGCATGCGCAGCTGCACTTGTGCAATTTTACACCTAACTTGTCCCAAATTTGGATAGTTAATATTGATTTACGGACATGAAATATATCTCAGTATTAAGAATATCACCCCAGGTTGTCACATGTAATGTAGAAAGGGTTGGTTATGTGATCACGTTTTAAAAATATATTAATATTTAAGGTTGTCACATGAAATTGTAAATGCGAACTATTGCCATTTCAGGTATCAACAGATTGCTGTACGTACGTCAATGTAAGGCCTTGTGAGGAGAGTCACAAAGAGGCCAATCAAATTGGTTCGCTGCAGCTCAGATAATGTTATATTTCATTAATGTATTAAAAAAAAAAAAGTAACTAATAATTTGGTTTTAAGACACATATGAAGTGTACGATCTGATGAGCAAATAATGTATGAATGTGTACATTTATTTACATTTTTTAAACATTCAGGTTGTCGTGTGCAATTGTACCATCGGGTGGTCAGGTGACCATTGTGATGTAGAATTTGACGCATGTGCAGAGTCTCCCTGCTACGATAGTGTACTATGTATGGACAACCCTGCTGGGGTGACGCCTGACTTTCAGTGTGGTGCCTGCCCGCCAGGCCTGCAGGGTGACGGGGAAACATGCTATGGTATGTGATACCAAATCATTATAGCTTTGTTCTAACCAACTTAAAACAAACAATTTGCTCCCTCCACCCTCCCATTTGGTTTAATCGGTAATAATAATTAGATCATATGCCTGAAACCAAATCAGAGAATAGGGGGAGGTAGAAGAAAAAGAAAATGAAGAGAACGAAGAAGAAGAAGAAGTAGAAAAAGAAGAAGAGGAGGAGGAAACGGAAGTGGAAGAAGAAGACAAAGAAGACAAAATATGATAGTGACCGGACCTCTGTAAGCTTTCAATTCACATTATAAGATGTGTAAACTTAGTTTTATTTGTAAAAACTAAACATTAGCACATGTACATATACATGCATTTTATTAGCAACGAAGCCCATCATGGAACTCACATTTTTTTGCAAGACATTCGTCTACATTTCCAACTCTCACCCAAGTGTTACATGGGTACCAGGTTTGATGAACCTATTGCAATTACGGCTACCAGAGCTAAAGCCACCCTCCAAACTTATTTTGAAGCACATACGGATAATACATGAATATAAATATGATATGGGCTACACTAGAACACTTTTTTTTGTATCATTTATCATGATTTCTCCTTCGGAATATAAGATATCAACGAATGTGAAAGCAACACGACCAACGACTGTGATCAGACCTGCCACAACATCCTCTATGGGTACTACTGTTCTTGCGACGTTGGATTTACTCTTTCTCTGGATACACGTGCATGTATAGGTATGAATGATGGAGGACCGTCGAAAACTAGGGCTCCTGCAGGGCCATGTTTCATTAAACTTTCATTAAACTTGAGAATTAGAGAACAAGTTGAATTAAATGATGCTTAAGTGAGAGTAGTAAGACTTGTGATTGTTGTTGTTGCTGTTATTAATATTATTAGTAGTATACTTATAGATATAATCATCATTACATTATCATAAGCATGTCAAACATTAACTCATGTTAATGGTCATGGTGTATACGCTTGTTTAAATTCACAGAAAAATATCAGTTTTCATACGTCTTCCTATCTATTAGCTTAAATATATTTGTATGTCTCTTTCAAATCCTGATGAAACTAATTTTGTTATCTTTTTTGTAACAAATATATATATATTTGTTTTGGAAACAGACAACGCAGGTTGTACGCCCGCTGCAATGAGCAATACTGGTTCTCCGAATTGTACATGTGCCCCTGGTAACGAGTTTGATAATGGAACCTGTTCAGGTGAGATCTCTTGAATTACATGTGTATACATAAGTTATGTAAAATTATATCTATATCACATGCAGGTAAATAGCTCTCGCTTAGTTTATTCACATGTTATAAACCTACTGATTTCAAACGCGATAGCGACCAATTTCTTAAAATCAACCTAACATAATTACAATAGCTGTGTGATGAAAAGTATCTGAAGTTGGACATGTATATACAAAAAAAGTTTTTATATAACTCTGCCATGGTCTCCAAATATCATGTAAATGTAAGTAAAAGTGTGTTTTGTGTCGTGATTAAAAGATGGACCCGGGCAGCGTTTCATGAAGCGTTATATATATGTAAACGTTTACAGACATTCCATTGCAAAGTGTTTTAAATTAAAAAAACACAATTCATGGCTATTTTTATGCAGATTTCGACGAATGTTTGGGAGAAGTTGATGACTGCCCTGAGGTTTCAACATGTATAAATACAGACGGGGGTTACTTTTGTAGCTGCATTGATGGATATAATACAGTCAACGAAACAAAGTCATGCGAAGGTAAAAATATAATACCATTACATGTCATGAACATAGCGTATTGAGAGAGATAGTTGTGACATGCCAACGCATATGATCATTGAGTAGCGTGCGCGTGTATGTTCGCTACAACTATATCACTCAACACGCTATGGCCATGAGGGTTCGGCGAAAATTATCATAACTAGCAGTAGTAATAGGAGCAGTGGTATTAACAAAATATATTATTGGATGCCCTTTCAGTATGTAATACAGGCATTTTGATATTGATAATAGATAATTGATAATAATTGTATTAGATGCTGCTTGTAAGTGTCGGCTTGTATGGTGATGTAGATATACAGTAGGCTTGCGGGTGCACCGTGTGACAGCAAAACGGACGAGCCGACCATCCATGTCCACTCCGATGACTCAAGCCCGCACGGTCATGTATTTTTCCCTGACGTCCGCACCCCGGTGACTTAAGCTCACGCACGCCAGCTATTCTCCATTCCTGCCGACGGATAGTCAACCTGTCCGAAACGTCGAGCCACTTCCGCCACTCGTCCTCTCCAAGCGCTATAGTTCTCCTTAAAACTATGAGCTAAGAAAGACAACCAACAGTCTTTTTCAAGACTATACCAAACAGTCCTTTCCAGGACTCCTCAATCCTCCCTCTCTCTCACATGGTGCACCCGCAAGCCTACTGTATGATAAATGTAATGATTGTTATATCATATTTTCAAACATACGTATTCATGTGCAATAATATTACATTTACATTTGATTCATTTACATTTAATACAATTTATACAATGCAATACATGACATCGTATGGAAAAAGAATCAAATTGCACGCTTAATTCATATATGAATAAGATTAATATGATATTGCAGAGCCACATCATAAACGTGAATCCTGATGTGCTAGCTGCCTTCTATTAAACTACACAAAAAAAGATAAGACTTGCTGTTATAAGAAAAATAGGAAAAAAAGGGGATGTATTGGGTACCCCATTCATCAAGCCTTGGCTTTTAGGGGTATCCTGACCATTTAAACTGTACAATTCTCATACATGCATGATTTTTATATTGATTTTTTTTAATTTTTTTTAAATGGTTTAATAAAACGAATTGAATTGAAAAATTGAATTGAACACTTTTTGTTCTAGCTACAGCAATAATAACACCTGTTAATATATTGAGACGAGTTTATAAAGTTAATGAATATAGGGGTTAAACCTATATGTTGCTTTGCTATTATACCCATCTGATAACCATACCAGCATTATATACATAACTTTAGCTATTTTGGTGACGTTTTTATTCATTTAAATTTCATCCCTTGATCAATTTTAGTATATGTTTTCATTTTGTATTGAATGTATTTTGTATGTGTTATTTTGGGGGTGTTGATACTATCATGTCTTTCAACTACAGGACTAAGATTCAAAACAGTCCTGCAACTAATTATGTCATGATAGATAGATATGATTGAATAAATGAAATATTTGATTTGTCCCCTTTAGATATCGATGAGTGTGCAACTAGCAACCACATGTGCAACGAAAGTTTGAATCGTGTGTGCATGAACACCGTGGGGAACCACACCTGTATCTGTAATACGAGTTATGCCCTTGTCGACGGATCATGCGAATGTAAGCTTTGATATAGTACAATATTTTTACATTTATTTAGGTATAAATAATGATATTCTTGCTCAGTGTACACATATTTGAAAAACACCTTTTATAAACCGTATCAATGAATTCATGCAAATAAAGATAGGGCTATTTACATAGGGCAGATTACAGGATTTTGAACTATCATAGAGGGATACAATGACGAAAAGATATCATTTGTTTCAGTGCTTATTTGTTAAATTTACAATAAGCTTCTTTGAATGGAACAACCTTTCAGAACCGCCTGCTTCTGTATCATATATCATCAGGAATTGATGAATTTATTCAATTTATTCAATCAACAGCATCATAGAAATGCAGTGCGCCAAATGCAAAGCCGCAGCGTTAAAAAGCAACGAGCTAAATGTTAAGCGCGAAGCGCAAAAATGCAAAAAAGAAGTAGAGAGACAGAGAGGATAATAACCCAGGTAGCAAGCCCATGTGGGACCCACATGGGTCCCATATTCTCTGAAACATGGCCCCATATGGAAAACCATCTGGGGCCCTAAGGCATCTGCACCCAAGAAGCATATGGGACCCATTTGGGTAAACCCATATGAGACAGATGGACCCAGATGGGACCCATACCAAACTGAGACCAAATGGGTATGCCCAGCTTAATCCCATCTGGTACCCATATTGGTTAACCCAGATATATCCCATGTGGGTTAACCCAGATTTTCCCGATGTGTTACCCATATGGGCATATTCATATTCTACCCATAACTACAATACTTGTATTTCTCGAAGTTTCACTTTCCTATAATATCAGCTAAAGAAATCAGAGGTTTAAAAACAATTTAGCCTTAGGCCCCGGGTTTATAGGGTTAAATTGGTAGATATTGGGACATTTAATTTTGTCGATAATTGGGGGCTAGTTTTGTCGGTAATCGTTGGCCTCTACACCCCCCCCCCCCCCCCCCCCCCACTGAAAACGTCTAGCGACGCCCCTGGGTAGGCCTACACTGCAGACAAGAGTCAGGATTAACATTTAGCATGTTATTAATTTTATTACCACTGTTATATTCTCTGAAATGTTAACTTTAGTGAGGGTGAATTGAAAAAGTTAATAACTTGGAAGGGAAGGGGGTGCAACCTGCCACACGCTTCTTCCTCTTGGTTGCTTTGATCCATTGCCGAAAATATTTTGGCACCTATCATCCCCTCCAACCACGGATACAAATCGACACCCTTGTGCACGTGCCATGCTCAGAGAAGCTCGACACGTAGAAAATATTATTTTTGTGTCTGCCTGTAGAGGAGAAAAGAAAAACTTCGATCGCGGAATTCCAGTACGAAAAAAGACATTTCCATCTTGTGAAATCAGAGCTTTCTGTCCCCCCGTGGTAAATCCTACATACATGAAATGCCCTCACTCATTTGACTTCCGTGTTGTTAGGTCAACGAACTGAAACTTTTCGCACCACAACGTTTAATTAATCTATCTAAAATTCATGCAGTTTTCATTTTATACTTCTTGTCTCTATAATGCTTACGCAGTGATATAAACTAATGAGGGTGAGCTGACTGCTTTGAAATGTATATCATATAATTTTGTACTGATAGCTGCTTACTCGTACACTCTGGAACTGAGGTTTGACTTCATCAACGACATAGCAATCAAGCATTATACAGACACTGCACAAAACCAAAACCGACTAGCCGAACAGGTAAGGCACATTATCACATAGTAGTTCTTGGCATCTACCCGATTACTAAACTTGTTGCAAGCGCCATGAAATAAATTTGCTCTTAGACTCGTTCAATCAGATACCATGACTTCAGAAGCTTCTTATAACAGTTACTGAAAGATGTTATTGATAACAAGCTTCATGAAACATGACCGAATACTCGTAATTAAATAAATATTGTATTAATTAGAACATTACATTTAGGCCAACCTACAACATAATGATAACCTATTGATAAGAAGATAAATGGTATTATTCACACTTTCATTTGATAAAAATGAAAAATAGGATTTTTCTTTACGAGGACAAATAATTCCATACAACACTTCTGGGTGTTATTTTCCTTTCGTGAAATTTCATTTCCTACGATTAATATAGTTACAAAGTCGGGGGTTTAAAGAAAACAGGTTCATTAAGAATCCCTTAGAATATGTATCGACTCAAAATGCTTGACCCATTACAGGTGTTTGACCAGCTTAACAGTACATCTGTTATAGAAGATGGGAAACTCGCAGATGTTTTTGTGACTAATTATACCGTGGTCGGTGGCAACGCTTTCGTCGAGTTCCGGATCGATTCGTTCAACTCTATGCTGGACGCGGCTATTTTAGAGTCGGTGTTCTCTGATTCCCTTCCCCCTAGTCGAGTATTTGGCTCGAATAATCGGATCGTCGCAGAAGGTAAGATTTTTTTTGTGTGTGTGTGTGTGTGAAAAGTATTAAATCCAAAGCAATTTGTTTAAAGACCAATAGTAGTGGGCCCTCATGGGGAAATACACAATAACAAATGTTGTCAGTCACCAGGATTTGCCTTCAATATCAGGACCAACATGCCTCATGTAATGCCTTGCACCTCCACTCATTTTTCCCTCACCCGAAGACCCTCCGAGAGGCTAAGATTTGTTGTGTGCAGACTTGTAAACACATTAATGGTATCTCCACCAAGTCTTGTGTATAAGCAAAATATGGCCTTGTGCACATGAAAACTGACGACCTAATTCCATTTATAAGAAATGTCTGCCTCCTAACTACAAGGCTGATTTTCAGCAACTCCAATATATTTTTGTTTCATAATCAATGTTCCATCCAATTTTATTCCTCAAAACTAGTAGGAATATATTCTCGATGGAATTTATTTAAGTCAATGTTTACTTTTGTGGTCGCTTAAGTTAGTGGGAAGTTATAAAATAATTGATTGGCAGTGTATGCCATGTTTGTGTGTGTGAACGGGGATGGGGCGCAGGGTAGTGCGATTTTAGAACCCACTTGTCCCATATACATCATGTTCGGAATTATAATTTTCATGTTTAAATAGTTGACTAACAGGCTTTTGAAATTGCCTTTTTCGTAATAGGTTCATTTTTCAAACGCCGTTTTTATCCTGTTATACATGTATGTAATGTAATTGCTAATAATAATTAGTAATTACAAATGTACTTACAGAGGATAGAGAAGACAATATTATTATCATCAATATTCTTGGTACTTTTTTGATCTCACATTGATGTTGTAGACGTCAACGAGTGCTTAGAGTTTCCCGATGCTTGCCGTAACGGGAATTGTACGAACATATACGGGAGTTTCTATTGCACGTGTAACGACGGCTTCAAGGGAACGGGTACGGATTCTTGCGAAGGTAAGAACATTATGTTTTAATGATTACGGAAGCTATAATGAGAATATATCCCCTTCAATTCAAGCCCTTAAAATGAAATCCTTTATCTCTTATCTTGCATCTAAAGAGATTCTTGCTTGATGACTTAATTATACATCTTTTGTTTTCCCGTGCTATTTAAATTTGCTTTCTTACTTATGGGCTTCATTTAAAGAACTTTATTATTTGCTAACACTTTTGTAGGATATTTCCTAATAATAGAATAATTTAAATAGATATGTATTATTATATCAATCAATTACTTGGTTACAGATTATATTTTTCCCAATTACTTCCTGAAACAAACATATTATTTATAAATATATATATATATATATAGTGTACATTAGCCTTATTATGAGGACTGAGTAATAGATAAGCACAGCTCTGCTATAACATGAGAAAAGCATGGGAAATGGATGTATACTTTAATGTTTCAGAATGAAAATGATGAGTAATCGACTAAAATCTAGCTAAAGGTCTTACATCATGCACGTGTGCAAGCAGAGCCTCGTTTCATGAAATTAATTATCAAGAGCAAGTTACAAATAGTTGTTAAAATCTATTGAAATCGTGCCATTTTATTGGCTGAGACCAAAATTGTCATAGAAATTTAACATTTATTTATATGTATCTTTTATGAAATGTGGACAAGAACGAAAGTTTGGTTCAAACATTCTTAGCTATTTTTTGTCATAACGCGTTAATAAAATTGTAAGGCATCTGACGATCAATCTTTGTCAATGGACATTCTTCTATGATATTCTTCCAACTAAATTATTAGAAATTCACAAATTAATTTGAATCTTTATCAGAGCTCAATCTTCTCTTTAAATCTTTGAAAAATTTGCAAATGCCTTTGTTATACTTTGTGTTTTGATGAACAGATATAAACGAATGTGTGCAGGGGGCGAATGACTGCCAGCAAATATGTTACAACGAGGAGGGTGGATACTCATGTGCGTGCTGGAATGGATACGAGATGGATGGTAGCGGATTTAATTGCACGGGTAGGTTCGATCAAGCTAAAATTTACTTTGAATGTGTTAACGTGTTTCATGACTAAAACTAAAATGTTCTGTGTTTTAAAAGTAACAGTACTACGGTCATAACACATTCACCATTATTACTTTTGTTAAGAGATTTCCCAAGTTGAAATACACTCTAAAGTTAAATAAAAATGAGCAAATTGTGAATAGATTACCTGATGCACTCGTCCACGCTCGCATAAAAGGGCTCGCACGGAACCCAAATCCGACTTGGGTTTAGGGTGCCAGGCTTTATATTAAAATCCTTTCTTTGTTTTGGGGCTCTTTATATGTTAGCCATAGAATGCCAGATGCAATATGTTGGAATTTTCTGAATATACAGGAATAAAAATCCACTTTTTGCAGAGTCATATTTGTGGTATTTCACTCATTTTGTTGTGGAAATCAAGGCTAAATATAGTGCAATCCACACTCAAAAGAATCCTAGCATTTGGTTCAACTCGTAACAAAGTGATTCTATTAAGCGTGATTCGACATTTATATAATTATGGAGATACACATATTTCAGCTTTCCAATCATTAAATATTCAATTGGAAAGAGAAAGTTCATTTAAGGATAATTATCTGTCACCTTTTAATTTCTTAGAAGTAGATATAGCTTCATTTTAATGTCTTAAATATAAACAAAGGGAATGTAATTATTTTTACTAATACAATTGTAACATGATCACGAATACTTTTGTGAAACTAATACAAAGGCAATTTAAATACCCTATTGCAATGCCCATTGATTTAATTTTTGTAATATATGGTTTTTTAATGACTCATTGTAACGATCGCACGTTGCAATAGGTGATGGTCAAGGCTAGTGAAATCATCTTGGGGGTGATTTTGTAAAAGTCTTTGTGAACTTGAAGCCGCAACATGCAAATGTCAGATTGCCAAATTAAAAACAAGAATGTTTACTTCTCCTAGATGTTGACGAATGCTCCAGGAATTCATCGGCCTGTGAAAATGGAATGTGTATGAACCTGGTCGGCTCTTTCAACTGTTCATGTAACTCTGGATATGAAATAAGCAATGACAACATTACTTGCAGTGGTAAGGATTTAATATGAAATTAGTGTCACCTTTTCATCGCATATTTAAAATCTAGATATGAAATAAACACTGACGGTTTTGCGTGAAAAAGTAAGGATGTAATTTCACATTAACGTCACCTTTAGGAGAAGCCGGAAAATTCGATCCGCTTCTGTTACGTTGTGCATTTATAATAAAGAGCGATTTGATTAAAATAATCATTACACTCTCTCTAAATTAGTAATGCAGAGTGAAATTTGTTAGCACTATTTTCGTGAACAAATTTGCAATTTCTTGTTGATTTTCACAATATTTCACAATATTTCATTTAACTTTTTTTTTTTAACTATGAAAGAGTGGAGATTAAAGTAAGTGTTGCCAATTTAAACGGAAAAGCTGATTTATCTAGATCTTTAAAAAAACTCTTAACTGTTGTTGGTGAAGAAAAAATGTTTGCTTTTCCTAGATATTAACGAATGCTCTGCGATTCCATCCGTCTGTGATTCTGAAAATGGAGTGTGTACGAACTTAATGGGCTCTTACAACTGCTCATGTACCCCTGGATATGAATTAAGCACCGATGGTATTACGTGCAATGGTAAGGATAAAATGTCAAATCAGTGTCACCTTTTAGAGACACTTGAAATTGTGATCTACTTCTGTTACATGTTGCCCTTCATGAAAAAGAGCAACTTAATTAAGAATAATCATTTAGCTTCCTAAATTAGCAATTTCAAGTAATGTCGGTAGGGATGTAAAAAAATTGAATTGGTTTTCAGAGATTGTAGAGTGGTTAAAAAAGCTGTCTCCACACAGTTTTAATACCTATTTTGCATTCAAAAAATGAATAAAGACAATATTTTGCTAGATTATGTTAGATTTTTTGTCTCTCAAGATTTTTGAACTTCGGTCTTACCACCTACAGGTGTTTGAATAATAATTTGAAGGATTGTTCACGTTTTAGTAAAACCCTTGGCACAGCAAGAGTAAGAGGCGATTCGACAATTGGACTCTACCCCAATTTGAGTGAAAAGCATTGGAGAGATATTAAGATAATTATGAATATTTGAAATATGAGATCACTAAAGTCTAAACAAATCTCAAAGAGGCAATTTGTTCGGTGGATCGTGATGTATTCAATATATCCCTTTTAAGGGAAGGGGCTCGTCCTGACAAAACAAGGTTGCTTCAAAAGCTAATTGTAATGTGTAAGAAATATATTTATCGTGGTAAACGATACTGCATAATTCAGATGTAAATCATGTGATTAAATAGTGTTTTATTATGTAGAATATATATATATACCTTTTTCGTCTTTATTCCAGTGACATCAAGTGCCACAACTATGCAGCCTGAAACAACACCTAGTGCCACCTCACAAATTGGTAAAGGGATAGGTTTAGTAAACAAATTTCACAATTATCAGTGTCTTGACTGATTAGTACAACATATAAATAAATTAATAATGACAGTCTTGGCACCGGTAAGGATGTAATGAATTTGAATTGCTTTATTGAATTCTTTTAGATTCTTTGTCTCTCAAGATCTGATGTGCCTTGCATTAATACTATAGGAGTTTTAATTCTTGATTTGCCGATGTCACACTTTTAAGGGAAGGGGCTCGTCCTGACAAAACAAGGTTGCTTCAAAAGCTAATTTACAATTGTGTAAAAATATATTTATCCTGGTAAACGATACTGCATAATTCAGATGTAAATCATGTGATTAAATAGTGTTTTATTATGTAGAATATATATATATATACCTTTTTCGTCTTTATTCCAGTGACATCAAGTGCCACAACTATGCAGCCTGAAACAACATCTAGTGCCACCTCACAAATTGGTAAAACGATAGGGTTTAGTAAACACATTTCACAATTACTAGTGTCACGAAAGATTACTACAAAAATTGAATCAAGTAATGATGGCATTCTTGCCATCATTAAGGATGTAATGAATTTGAATTTGAAATCGTGTGAATATATAATGGTGTATAATGTACAATAACTATACCTTCTTTGTATCTTTTCCAGTTTCATCAAGTGCCACAACCATGCAGCCTGAAATAACACCTAGTGCCACCTCACAAATTGGTAAAGGAATAGGTTTAGTAAACGAATTTCACAATTATCAGTGTCTTGACTGATTAGTACAACATATAAATAAATTAATAATGACAGTCTTGGCACCGGTAAGGATGTAATGAATTTGAATTGCTTTATTGAATTCCTTTAGATTCTTTGTCTTTTTTAAGATCTGATGTGCCTTGCATTACTACCATAGGAGCTTTAATTCTTGATTTGCCGATGTCACATTTATGAGAGCCTATTAATGTATATTGTTAATGTTTTGTATTATATATCTGTTTAGTTAACTTTGTATCATTCCTCAATCTACATGTAATCGAGTCAAATATCCCTGCCAAAGGAAAATTGGACATATAATACATTGAATTGAATCGTTTAGAGATTAAACGAAGCGTTATTAATATCTAAGAGTTATTATATTCTATGATATAATTTTGTTGTCGAGCCAACTGCAAACTGTGCCTAAGGTCAACCTTAACTGTAACAGTTATTACTTGTAAAAACATGAGGAACTAACATAAAAAGCACTATTAAACAGATACTCACTTTTTACAATAATGAACTTTAGTGTGGTTTTCATTAGAATGGTAAAATATTTTAACTACTTTTGCACACATACTACATGATGGAGTGACCAAAGTTCGCGAAGATTAAAAATATTCGGAAATGTATTTTTTGGTCCAAATTTGTTCTTATTCTACACAGATTTATTTAGTTCAATCTTTGCTTAATGTCCCTCAAATTTGTTTACTAAAAATTGGTGTCATTAGAAAATGTATCGTCAAAGAATTCTGGAGTTATCGCGATCTAAACATTCGATGTTGGATTAGAATGCGCGGCAACTCGAGAATTGTTTTATTTATTTTTAAAGCGGGGGCCTTAATTCCCGTTAAGGAAGTTTACAGCTTATTTATCACAGAAAGCCTGTTTTGCAAGGCAAGATATACAAGTTTGTACCACTTTTTAAGTACAATACCGAAGGCATCTTTTGTCACTATTTTCATAATTCACCCCCAATTCGACAGCAAATTTCGTTTCTGGTCAATTTTAATTTCCCATCTCCATTTGTGGTATTAGATCTTTCTTTTTTTAAACTACCAATCAATTTGGTCGGTAGATTGTGATGTATTCACTATTAGCAGTGAAATGCAAAGAGCGAAGTCCTTTTAAAGGAAGGCGCTTGTCCCCTTGTCCTGACCGAAAAAAAATGTTGCCAAAAAAAGCTAACTATTCAACCTGTGTAATAAAAATGTATTCACCGTGGAATACGATATTGCAAAATTCAGATGCTGATTATGTACAAATACAGTGTCGTATTATGTAGAATAAGCATACCTTTTTGTCTCCTTTCCAGTGTCATCAAGTGCCACAACCATGCAGCCAGAAACAACACCTAGTACCACCATACAATTTGGTAAAGGAATAGGTTTAGTAAATTCATTTCACAATTACCAGTGTCTTGACTGATTCGTACCAAAAATTACAATCGAAAATGAATGTCTTTTTATTGAAATAACAATTCAGCAGGGATGATTAACATCATCATACAGTTATACTTCATAATAATAATATCTCCGCTTTTATATAGCGCTTACAAAATATATGATGTCTCTATGCGCTTTACAGATATATTATTACCCCGGTCATTAGATTCAATACTTGTCCGCACACACTGTGTGCACAATCTCCACTCCCTGGGGAGCATTCCAGCCATGCGTTACTTGACACTTAACACTGTTTGACCAACAATGACGGTCGCATCTTACCGGGTACCCATTAGACACCTGGGTGGACGGTAGCAAGTGCAGGTTAATATGTTGGACATTGGTGCCGTGTCGGGATTCAAACCCTCGAGCTTCACATCTCCAGTCCAGCGCCTTAAATCAATCGACCACGACATTCCTACCTGGATATGGTACCCTTGATTCCATGTATAATAATTTGCATCTGCTCTGTACCTATAGGGATTAAATGAAAATGACCTTGAACTTGAACTGAGTTATGCAATAACTGACGTTTGCGGTAGATTATGTAGATGACGTAGTCGAGTGGTCTAATCACTTGACTGGAAAATGCAACGTTCATGCGCTCAAGCCTCAGCACGGTAGTTATGTCCCTGAGCAAGGCATTTCATCTGCATCGCTCCCTTCCATCCACGTGCTAAATGGTTAGGGTGCGAAGGTCAATGTAAAAAGACGACTATATCTGGAATAGTTTTTAGGGTTTGGATGATGTGCACTGTAATTTGTGAAATAGTAATTGAGTCCAGTGCCTGGGGTAATGATACTGTAGGCGCGTTGGGCGGTTAGGTCTGGGGTTATGGTCTTGGCTACAATTTGGATTCAGGTTAGGTTTAGAACTAAGGTTGGGTTATGGTTAAGGTTGCAGTTGAGGTTTAGGGGCAATTATTATGATTATGAAGATGGTGATTATTATTGTTATTGTTATCATTATTTCCGCTAAAAATCATCATCATTAATAGTTATGAAAATGCAATCCAACCCTTGCAATAATTTGATTCGTAAGAAAGCAGTACAATAACAGAAACATATTGGCAAAAGTTTGAAATAAATTGAACCAATAGTCAGGAAGTTACGAATGTTTAAAATAAGAGATCACTTAATCTATGTCAATCTCAATTTGACATTTTTGGTGGGTCGATTGTGATGTATTAAAGATTTATACTCAACTGCAAAGAGCTTTAAAATTTTGGTAAGTAGATTGTGACGTAGGACGTGGATAAATCTCCTATTTGCCATGAACCAAATATCACTAATTTCTCTTTTGCTCGTAAGTTCCTTCTCTCTTGGGGCACTACTCAAAATATATTATAGCTAGCATATTGTTATAGATCATCTAAAAATAATAGACCCCCGTGAACCATGAATTTTTGAAACTTTTGTTATTCATTTTATATGTACATGTAGGAACAAATTGGAAATTAGTATGGTACTACATTCACATTGACGCTTTAGCCAATTTGAAGTGCCCATACGTATAGTGATTTTAACTTTCAAAATCATAACTTTCTTATATTTAGTCAGATTTAAATAAAACTTTCATCAGTTTGCTTCTCTGATTTTTCTGTTTTTGTTTAGCGTAGTTGTATGGGTTGGATTTCCATTTATATGTTTTTTACCGATTTCTTCATTCAATTACAGATGTTGGAATTTTCATTTTCGTCACCTTCGAGAACATATTCCAGAACGATCTTGCAGACCCATTGTCTACTGCGTTCATCAATTTGGCAAATGCTCTCTGCAACCGTGTAAGTTTTTACTATGGTTTAACCTCACAGTTTCAGTTTAATTTGTTTTTTTATATTTCACATACATTTTACGCTTAACAATAATTTCACAAACATAATGGTCATAGTTATTCCACACGTCAGGCGCAAGCATATCACTTGCCTCTTGTTCGTAATTTGCCCTTACTACTGTGGGGTCCACTGGACCTAGGTTTTGGAATTCCCTTGAACCAAGAATAGCGCAATCAGTCAGTGTTTATGTATTTAAGCGCAAACTGAAGTTACTATATTTGAGTCGATATCGTCTAGATTTATAGTTGTGATCAATATTTAAGAAAATTAATTTCTATACATGTATAGTTTAGCATAATTCTACTCCCATCTCTCACATCTATTCATCTGTCTGTCTTTGTTTTTGTCTGTGTTTCAGTCCTGTTGCTCGTTGTTTTTTCCTGTTTCTCTTGTTTATAGCCATTATTTAGTAGTCAGTAGATTTTATTATACTTATTTATGTTTATATTTTATCAGTTGTTTAGTTAGTTTAGTTTGTCAGTACTTAAATGTATGCATTATTCTTATCTGACGAGTTTTGTTCTTTTAGGACATATTCATAAGCTACTCATGAGGGACCTTAAATCCACAAGCCTTGCTTTCAACCAAGGTCACCTCGTCTTTCTTTTATAACGCCATATTCTGTAAACTTGTTATATTCATGTCATATGTGTAAAGTGTGTTATGAAAGAAAGATAAATAAAACTTGAACTTGAACTTGAACTTGAATAAAAATCAATCTTTATTACAGAGACAAAAAACGAAGCAGAAAGTGAATACCTTATATAAATTAGCTTGAATGTAATGATTAAAAGATTGAACGAAAAAGAATATTAAAATTGAAAAGAAGAGTGAAATATGGAGTGGCCTATGGAGAAAAATATGCCTGTGTGTTATAGTTATTTTCACTATAGGCTTTCCTCCTAAAGGGACGAGCAATAAATGTCAATCACAGCAATATAATTCGTATTAATAAAGGGCATTGTTAAAGTTAATTTTGTTAAAACAATGTCGCAAATTAGATTATTTTAATAAATTTGCATTACCTGTACAAGATATTAGATAGCATCAGAACTTCCCTGATGTATTTGGATTTGATGTGATTTGACTTAATGTTTATCTATGGCCATATTCCTCATCACAATATGTTGGTATAGTCACATCACATTAAACAGGATGAACCACCCTCTCCACCCCTCCCCACCCCTCCAACAAAAGCACATGTGATCTGCAATTTTAACTAAATATTTTCTTTGTTTTTTGTTTTATCCGGTGGGAAAGTTGTTCAAAAAACTATTTAACAATACCAAGATCTTTTATTTTTTAATGTAGTGTTTTCTTTGGCACGATTTGCTAGTTTTCTACCGAGTCATATTTAAAAAAATGAGAAATATGCCTATGACACATTCCCACATAATCAGCCTAATCATGAATAAAGATTATCATAACATGAACAGTAGACAAGACGGGCATTAGACAAACTTGGAACTAGACTTAATTTTTAAATCGCCGCAAAGAGGTCGGGACTACAATATTGACAAGTGCATATCTGGTTATAAAACCAGAAGAACAATAGACCAAATGGGTAGCAGACTAATCGAAGATTTGACTAAATGGAAATTAGACTAAATGATTATTAGCCTAGATTGTCAATAGAAAACATGATAAGTGAACAAAATGATTATTATAGACGAATTGCATGTAGACCAAAATGAAAACTCAGCGCGCCTGAGTTACGTAGCCAGGGTATAGAAACAAAAATGTTCCTTTCTGACAAAGAGAGTAAAAATTGAAACTTGTTGTAAATACATGTATGCAAATATATGAAACTAATACAAACTGGAAAGTTAACTCTCTAACCTAAAACAATTTGTATAGGGTGAGCCAAACTGTAGTGACTAGTGAATAGCTTTGGGTTTTTCTTCTTCTTCTTTTCTCTAAACAGTTGACCGAGTATTTCAGGAACCTGACAAGTGGCGATATCACGTGCGTCGTACTACGGTTTACAAGCGGCAGTATAGTGGCAGATGTTAACCTGACCTTCCCTGCTAACGACGCCTCCCAGGCACAGAACATCATTGATAATGTCGGAAACGTTACCGCGGTGGATATAGGAAACATTATAGTCAACAATGAAATATACATCACAATCGCCGTCAACTCAAATGGTAAAATGTGACGCACGCGGTAAACCGCAGCGTATTTTTTTTTCCTTGTAATGATAATAACGCAAGTGTTTGCTTCACATTTTCGGTATCTGATAACACAGACCTAAATTGATTACGGGTAGGACATACGTTATGCGCAGTTCCCATTCATGTACACGATATTGAGAGATACTGCCACGGTTTACCTCTTCGTACCTGAACGAACCTTTAACGGCCAGGGCATTGTGTCACGAAACCAATACACACGTTACGTTTTAATGGCATCTCGTTGAAGTTGTACTTATAACGTTTCATGAAAAAAAGCTTCAAAGATCTTTGGAAGCGCATAGAGATGTTATTTCATAACGTAGTATGCGCTATACAAGAATTGAACTATTATTAGTAGTAGTAGTAGTATTTTAATTCAAATACTAAGCTTACTTCTTTTTATTTGTACCTGTATAATACTCACGTATATTACAATTATAATACATGTGAAAGGTAAATTAATATTTTGTTCCCATTGTTATCTTTTGGTGATTATAATATACTACTCAGTAATTGATTCATACGACTGCCAATCAATGTGAATGCATCTGAACCATTATTGCTATTATTGAGTATTTAGCGCCATCTGTGCCAGAGAGGCGTAAAGCGAACTGAGTCACTGCCCTCTGGGTTCTTCTCCCACTACAATGAGGTTTCCCCTACTCTTATACGAATAGTGCAATGGGTTCTTTTCGTGTTAAGGTGCCAATTCTCCTGTACACATGCAGGGCTTTCATTTAACATCTTATTCGAGAGACTACAGTGTTTTCCGCATAAGCCTGCGTGTATGAAACAGGGGAGGTGTGCGTTGACGCACAACGCAGGCTTCATTTATCCATCTGAGTTATAGAGTGGACCCCAAAGATCTTTGGTTGGACAGGCATACCGACTGATTCAAAAGAAGAAGAAATAGTTATTATTTTTAGTATAGTTGCTGTTAGTATTTGTCATCATCTGTGCCAGGGACGGAGAAAGCACATTATATAGGAATAGTTGGAGTAGTAATTGGAGCGCCTTGAGCACCAGGCATGGGCGATATGTGCGCTATATGAATATCCAATATTATTATTATTGTAAGCTTATCTGAGCCTCGACCTCTTGGTGTATTCTTTTCATTGTATATCTTCTTTTTTTTCTTTTCATTCAATAGTTGGGCCAACTACCATGCCAACAGAGACAACAACAGGTAGGCACACTAAATATTTCTAGGCCTTCTATTTTCTATTTACTTCTTTCTCTTCTTCTTCATCTTCATCTCCTCCTTTTTATTTATTTTGTTTCCTTTTCTTCTTTTAATTGTTTTTTTCTTCTTTTTCTTCTTCAACTTCTTCTTTTTCTTGTTCTTCTTATATTTCTTCTCACTTTGTTTCTCGTTTTCTGTCCTACCTTTTCATAATAGTAGTAGTAGTTGTATCAGTAGTATTATAGTAGTAGTGGTGGTGGTACTATAGTAGTAGTAATATTAGCATCATCAGGAGCAGTACTAGTCTTAGCAGTATCAGTAGTAGTACTAAAAATAGTAGTGTTAGTAGTAGTAGTAGTAGTAGTAGTAGTAGAAGTAGTAGTAGTAATAGTAGTAGTAACAGTAATACTAGTATAAGTGGTAGCAGTTGTTGCCATGGTAATAGAAGAAGAATAAAAAAAGAAGAGGTAGTAATAGTAATACATGTAGTAGTATATGATGTCGTGGTACAATAAGTGATAATAATCGACTACGGTAGTAGTCTAATAGGAGTAGTAGTATGGTAGAAGAAGTAAAAGTATAGTAATAGCGGTAGTAATAGTAGTAGTTGTAGTAGTAGTAGTAGTAGTAGTAGTAGCACGTGTAGTAGCAATTGTTATTGTTGCCGCAACAAATTCTTCAGATATATGACAATTCTGCTCTTACCAAATGAAATATAGGGAATTCAGTAGCTTATACCAATTATTATATCTTATCATTGATTACCAGGTTTTATGAAACAGGGTCAAGGGCATCCTTTTTATCAAAACTGTCAGAAGTACAAATTCATGGACATCCTTTTGAACCCTGTGTATTTAATAAAATTAACGCATCTTTCAATCGGATGTCGGAGAACTTGTACTTATGAAAGCTTTATGAAATACTGCCCTGTTGACTAAATTTACTGTATTTTTAATTATGCTCGTTTCTTTCCCGAACCCTTGGTTACCAACTATGCAATGCACAATGCCATCGTCCATAGTTGTGATATATCTGACATGCTTCGGGCAAGGTTTTCGGTCACAAAACGGAAATTTCGTTAGAAAAAATATTCATACAATTTACAAAACAGGTCAATTCCTCCCACTGATTGAGGTAAGCATCAATTCTAAAATAAAAATTTACAATTATGTTTCTCAAATAATTTGAAATAAACATTTAAAACAAATTAATTAGGTAATTTGAAACTATCCCATTGTATTTGATTGCTCACTTTGTAAAAGAATCCGCCAAACAAGAGGATTATTTTTCTGAAATTTAACTCACAAATTCAAAAAATTATGATAAGATAATGTTTCAAACTAACAATTTATAAATCCATTCACGTTGCAGAGCCAGGTGGATTGTCGAATGGAGCGATCATCGCGACCGTGCTAGGTGTCATTGCGAGTCTTCTTGTCATCATTGTCTGCACATTTGGTCTCTTGATACAGGTATCGCGGAGAAACGCAGCAAAGCTTGCTCTAGGGTAAGCCAATTACCACTGTGAATCCAGGGGGTGGGGAGTTTGCAGGCATAGCGATACTTTACCACAGTTCTTGGAGCCTTGAGTAGAGCCTTGAGTAGAGCCTAGCTCCGTCAGTCTCCGATTCTATCAAATACGAACCGGAGCAGCTAAAACGTTCAGAGCATATGCTAGTACGTCATACGCCTAGTATGGCAGTGCAGGCACTGCTAGGCAAAGTGACTGACAAGTGATTGTGCCTGCAAACTTTAGGGTGGGCTATGGAAAAATGTATAGAATAATATATTTTTAAGTAGCTTTCTTTAATTTAAAGGTGAAATTCAAAGAAATTCACAGATATGTCAACTAATGTATCACTAGAAACTGGTAAGCTAAAAAATGTAATGGTATGTCAAACCATTCAAAAGGGGATATGACCCGATTCTGATAACTAAAATCTTTTGCTTGTAAATACACAGGATAGGGGTTAATTAACAATCAAAGAAACCAGACTTTCAAATTGAAAACCCCCCGGAATGATATTAAGGACGGCATTTGTTCCCTCTTCAAACGCCGAACATACCGCAGTGTGTGCAACTGAATATACAATGGCGTCTTATTTTGTTTACAAGCGACAGATTCCTTTTTTTTTGTATCGCTGCATTTGTCATCAGAATAAAACAATGCGTGGGGTTTAGAGTGAGGCAATAGATTATACATTTAGCCTGACGGTAGTGAAGTAAGAATAAGAACTCAAGAGAAGATGAATACACGGGCACTGAAAATGTGTGAGATGTCATGGGACATCGTCTGCTTGTGCAAATCATGTCCATACTGTGATCTCACATATCTCAGCAGCGTTCGGAGAGCTCTTCAGGTGCTATGCCAGGGCTGTATTTAAGTGTTTGTAATTTATAATAATCATTACTTCGAATGTTTCCAAGCATTGAATTTTGATAACCTTGTCGAATCAAAGTTTCAACTTTTCAATAATGAGAATAAAGTTAGTTTTTTAAATCAATGAATATCTACTTCAACATTTAACACAAAAATATCAAAAATGGTGTTATCATTATAAATGTCACTCAAAGTATTTGTATTATAATCATTAGTAGTAGTATTATTCATTATTATCATTACTGTTATCATTTTCATCAATTTTACTCTGTATAATTTTCAATATTTGTATTAGTTTTATTATTGTTATTTTTATCATTATTATTGTTTTCATTTATGTAATCATTATTGTTATTCAATATTTTCACAGAGAGGCGTACCAAAGTCCATACAGCAGGCAAACCCCTGCCCCTTCTTTCTACGGTGATGATCCGTGGGAGAATTCGACGAGCTATAATTCTCTCGATCGCCGCGAATATGCAGTTGGCCGAGCGGTAGAAAGACTCGCACACGACCGTGGATACGGACAAGATGTAAGTTATTTGGATAAAACTTTACTAGAAATACTAAAGGTAGAGGAAAATTGCAGTTTTTTATGTTGGATCTTGTGGGTGACCTGGTTAGCACTTTTACGGCAACATTACAGGTCATAAATGACTATTGCCGTAAACGCCGATAACGTTGGGTGACCTTAGTCCTAAAGGGGAACTGCTCTACTTGTAGCTACTTGCGCCCTCTATATAGAAAATAATTCCTAAGCGGGACCCGTTGGTCCAGCCCTGCTTTATCTATTTTATATTTAGTATGGATTTGGAATCTTAACTTTATTTCACATCTTCAAATATTATATACTTTATTATATACCTCACTTAAGAAATCCAGCCATCTGATTGGTCGAAATTGCATTCATAAACTTCAACTATTTCTGTAAAATTCCCAGTAACCATGGTTATTGGGAAAATAGTTCAGTCTCCATGGTTACCCCATAGGTTTACATGTTAAAAAATGGTCTGAGCGATCGAGGATACCGTACGTGTGCGAAGAATTGGTCGGTAATTTCAATACAATTGAATCTCGATCGATCTTACCGACAATTTTATCTTGCATTGTTCACATGAAGACGAAAATAAACTTCCAAAAACACAAAAACAACATCTGCCGATAGATCTTGATCTAAATTCGTGCCAATATGCATTGCAAAAGTAAAAGAAGGGCCTGTTTAATGGAGCAGCCGCGAAGCATCCACCACGCGAAGCCGTTTTCAATTCATTGTAATGTATAAATAAGAAAAAAACTGCTATGTACGGTAACAGAGCGCGATAGCCGAGCGGTTTAAGGCGCTGATTTTAGATACATCACCTGTTTTACGCAAGAGATCGAATCCCATCTTCGACAAAAGTTTTTTTTTTTTTTTTTTTTTTTTTTTTTTTTTTTTTTTTGGCATATAAAAGTATTAATGACTGCTTTAACATTCGAGAAATAGTTGTTTTTATACGCTGTCGGGAAGGTTACAATTGGGCTATTGCCCTCGGCACGCCTCGGGTAATAGCACAGTTCTAACCTTCCCTTGAGCGTATATAAACAACTATTTCTCTCAAAACAGTCATTAATACTATACTATAAAAAAAGGTATAATAAATCTAACGTCATATACCTGTATAAAAATTGATATTAAAAGCAATCAATTCAAATCTGAATTTAAATACTTAGATTAATATGAAGGCTAGAAAACTAAATGTTTTGAGGAAAATATGGTAATATATCGTTTATAGTTAAGGCGTAGTATGGCATAAGAAAATATAGGCAAAATTTGGTAATTTTTTTTGTGATTGGTGTGTTAAAAGTTTTCATGTGATTTCCTTTTTTTCAGTACGATCAATTCGAGATACCATACGTCGTTGGAGGAGATGAAGTTGTGAGTATCTTAGAAACACCATTAACTTGTAAAATGTATATAATCTTTTAGAGGCTAATTGTGTGTAAACTTGTAACACGATCGAAAATACTTTTTTGTAAAATCATCCTACTCAATAGCCTTGTTTAGCATCTAGTGACGGGGCCCGCCCCCCCCCCCCCCCCCCCCTCCGAGAACGGACGGACCCCATGCGTGTTACCAAAATGTCCTTTGGTAACAAAATAAAAAGGTCGACCCTTATTGACTTTACACACCAGACTTTTGCTGAAAGGGGGGGGGGGGTGATGAAAAGGCTCGTATAACAAAAGCGTACCCTAAATAATACTGAGTGGGGAGTGGGGGGCCGGGTGACGGGGAAGTCCACCCTGATATTAAGTGGGTTATACTAGAAGCAGAAAAGAGGTCAATAAAAGTTTGAGCAAATTCCCATTAAAAGTATTAGAAAGTTAAAGTATTTTTGAAATTTCGATCAATCAAACAAAAATTGAATTAAATACACATGTTACATGTAGGTTACATGTTTCTTAAAATGTAAACAGAACTTAATATAAATGGCAACTTCCAACTAACCTATTAAATGGCTGTGTTGGGGTCTGAATTCAAAATGGAGGAAATTCCCATGTGCACAGTAATTTATGGCGTAGAAGTAGTTCATGACATGAAACTGAAAAACTGAAATATGCTTAAACTATTTTTGTCTTTCTCCTTCTTGTTCTCTTTATCTTTTTCTTTTTACTTTCTTTTCTTCTTCTTCTCGTTATCTTCTTCTTTCACTCCTTCTTCATCTTTTTCCTCTTCTCCTAGTTATCTTCTTCTTCTTTCACTCCTTCTTCATCTTCTTCCTCTTCATCTCCTCGTTATCTTCTTCTTCTTTCACTCCTTCTTCATCTTCTTCCTCTTCTTTTCCTCCTCGTTATCTTCTTCTTCTTACACTCATTCTTCATCTTCTTCCTCTTCTTCTCCTTCTTAACTTATCTCTTCTCCTTCTTGTCTTTAAATTCAACAGCGTGGTGTTGAACGGAACCCCTTTGCCTTCTACTATTGAAGAAATGTTTCAGACGATGGATTAGGAAATCAATGATTATTATTTTTTAAGAAGGCTCTGGGAAAGATAAAGAATTTTTTTATGAGCTGTATGTAGGAATATTCTATGGAAAAATACCTCTTAAAACAAATTCCACTTCAAATGCTTATATATTCAACATTATTTCGACAACAAATTGCTAAAGTTTTTGGACTCTCAGTAATACCGAGGCGATTTTTTTAATCATTTTTATGATTCTAAAACCTAACAGAAAACACCAATTGTTATATGCTTACCCCGTAATTGTTTTCTTCTAATTACTATCAAACACTTCTTTTTTACAATGAAGTCACATGAGCAGAAACGAGCTTATCTTTAAGTAGCGTAATTTTGTTACTTGGATTGCTCATTTTGCATTTGCCCTTTTTTTCTTAATCTGATCAACAAATCACCTTCCACTGAATGATTTATTGATTCATTATTTTCATTTATAGATGTTGCTTTAATTATATATAAGGCAATTAATACTTGCTTTTGGGAGAGACAGGGTTTCGTCTGTTTTTTAGCTAACAAATTTATAATCGGATGAAAACCATGACGATGTCTAGTTATGTTATATATATAATCTGGCAGTACATGTATAATTTTAATGTACCGGGATTACAGGTGTATAAGGCAATTAATACTTGCTTTTGGGAGAGACAGGGTTTCGTCTGTTTTTTAGCTAACAAAATTTATAATCGGATGAAAATCATGACGATGTCTAGTTATGTTATATATATAATCTGGCAGTACATGTATAATTTTAATATACCGGGCTTACAGGTGTATTAGTAATTCAAATGCAGCTGTGTTTTTTTTTAATCACTTTAACAAAAACAAGTAGATACCCAGTACTCCACAAAAGAATGAAGTTAAGGACTATGAAGATAACATATTTAGGACAATTTTAGAAAATGCCTTCGCACAAACCTCACACGAACATAAGTCGTTGTTGTTTATATTTATCTTGAAGTAGCGCCATTTTGTTATTTGTATCACTCATTTTGCGATCATTCATATCATAAATATATATTACTATAATTATATGCAAGGCAATGGATACTTGCCCAGTGGGAAAGACAGGGTTTCGTCTGTTTTTTAGATAACAGTTAGAGTGTATATATAATCTGGTAGTTCATGTGTATGGCCTAGAAAGAAAAAAAGATGTTGTATTGCCATTTAGGTGCCAGAACCTTGGTCAGTCGGTCGGATTTTTGTTTTCCCCTCAAAACAGCACCGTCACCCCAAAAAATAGAAACCGAGAACGTCGCCCAAATCTCGCTGGTGTCTAGCTGGTGCAGTGCATGGTATATACACGTACACGAGATTTCAAACTAGGGCCGCAGAAGACGTGTGAGAATTTGGGGAAAATTTGATGATTTTATTCATTTATAATTATATCCCAATTTGAGCACCAAAAAAAAAAAAGTTTTTTAATTCAATAAACATTTATTTTCTAAAATATGGTTTTAGACAAAATATTAAAAAGCCGACCGTACATTTTGTTTTAGATGTTTGGGTCGGTCACGAAGGGCAAAACAACATCTGATTTTTACGCCTTATGTTAATGTAGCAGGCTTACAGGTTTATTAATAATGTAGGTGCTGGTATTTTGAAATCACTTTAAAATGGTGAGTATTTTACGGACGAATGGTTCAGGAGTATTAAGATAACATACATAGGACAACTTTAGAAAATGATTTTGCACAAAACCTATAAGGTATATAAGTCGTTGTTGTTGTTATTATTTTATTTATGGTTTGCAACTAGTCTTCATTAATTATATTTGCAAAAAACATTCTTTTTTTAATTTAGGTTGATGTTATGTTTTTATTTAACTGCTAAGAAAGCGTGTGTATGCTTGTAAGTAAGCAACAGGCTTTTAAGAGAAGTTTAAGTTCTGGGGAGAGGTGAAAACTTAAAAAATGTATAGACTTCGACTTTTACTTCGTATTATCTCTACACTGTTGTCGGAATATTATTTGTACTTCTTTTCTTAAAGGTATCCGATAACTTTGTCTTAGATCCTTTTAACAAATCCTTGATATAGCTCATGCTGCAATGATAATTATAAACCTTTAGGTCAGTCAGGAACCCCCTGACTTTTGCAAGCCGATCGCCTGTCTGATTATCAAGATATTTATGATTGAAAATCGAAATCACATTTTGCGTTTGCCAAACGGTATAACACTACAGTCTATTAGGGAAAACGAGTAAAGTAAAACCGATCACTCAAAGTTTTGATTTACTTTTTTGAGGCACTTCCCGGCAGTGATTGAATTTTTATAGCGCTTAGAGACTTCGGTGGTAAGCGCTTTATAAGTAACGTTTTTATTATTATTATTATTATTATTACTTCGTGACAAGTTTGAAGCACTTCTTGATAAGTTTGAAGCACATTTTGTTTAGGGTTAATATAACACCATTCGCAGACACTGATAACTCGTAGGGCCGTGCATCTCAGATTTAACATTGTTAAACGATCCCTTTAACATGATTGTAACAATATTATTCATTCTTGATAGATAAAGGTATATCTCCTCATGACCTAATAGCACTATACATGACTCTTTAGATCGATCAGTTAAATAGTATAATTCATCCGAAGATCCTCGCGTGAAAGCTAGGTGGGAATTTTTCATGGTAAAGTGGATCATTCACCTGATTCTCAATCCAAGGGTTGAGGGTTCGAATCCCAGTCCAGCGATTATGCTATTTAGCAAGACATATAATCCCACATTGCTTCAGTCCACCAAGATGTAAATGGGTATCTGGCAATTGATGGGGTTATGCTAATAACAGGGCCTTCAGGAACAACGTCACCAAAGTTGAGTAGAAGCAGTTTTAGTAGTAATAGTAGCATCTTCATCATCAATATTGTTATTACTATTATTAATCGTACTATAATTACTATTATTGCTATTTTTACTAAGAAATATTGTTAGGCTTCTCTCTTTTTAATCTAGGATCATGTTTGTTCAAATAAAAGTTTAAATTCCAATTTGCTTAAAGGGATAGTTGAGTTCTGTTGCAGAGGGCGCCACACAAAATAATTATGTGTGAGATAATGAAAAACTGAGTGTCCAATTTGAGAGAACATACAATTTAAATGACAAAATCATCTTTGTTTGATCAAAATCGGTTCAGAGACGGCTGAAATATCCATAAATCATAACGATTTCTTATACTTGGTTACCACCACAAATATTCGATAATTTAAAAAAGCCGTTGAAAAAAAACGAAATAGCGCCTTTTTCGTCGTATATCAGCCAATGCCGATGTTTGCTTTTTTTGTTGTTGGCTTTTTTTGTGTTGGTTATATTACGCACAACCAGCCGGCCCATGTATAGTTATTTTTAATTAATAAATGAATTAACGGTCACCGTATTTTTTTAAAAGTAGAGCTGAAGGGGTATGATCGTATTGGCTAAATTTCACACATTTTGGGGTCTAACATTACCTTCATAACAATTTAAGGTCTTAAAGGGGCACTAGAAATGCCATATATAAGAATAAGAGCAATAACCATGCACTTTGAAGGCATTTGCGGTCTGAAAACCGAACTTAACTATTCCTTTATGCTGTTGGAATCACATGAATTGCTCAATTTAACTTGGCATTCCTATACATGTTGTCAACATTTTCTGCTTTAACTTAGACAGTAAACGTATTATTCTTATCATGGTACCAGTGTCTTCCATCATGTATAATCTTTAAAGGTTGACACGTAATAAAGGGTTATATTTTGCATACTACTTAAAAGATTGTAACTTGTAGTTTATGCTCCGATCGTGAGTGTTGTACTGTGGAATAGTGATCATGGTTATACATACATTAGGGACTTTTAGATTCGCACGAAGACAATGTAGATTGCTACGATCGACGTCCTTTTAATGCACTGCCTTGGATGGACGTCACACGTATCAGTCCACGCAAATTTAAAAGTCCCTATAAATTATGTATGCACGACGCTTTTAATTGACTTTAGTCCATGATAAGACTTTTATAATAAATATATAATAACAGCGGTATTAAATCACTGATATTTCTTCACAATTTTTTTATTTTTTACAAAAAATAGATCTGGAGCAGACTTATCCGGTCGAAATGCACCATTAAGCATCAGAATGAGCTTTTGAGTGAATGTGTGTGTTGGGATGTGTGTGTAATTATACAACTTCTAATGATTTACATAATGCTCATTTATTGGTGGTACTAAATCGGTCTTTATTTTTCTCAAAACTCAACACTCTCCCATTGATATATATACAGTGCGCCCCAGAAAAAAAACGAAACCGAGAATTGTTGCATCTGCTCTAGTGTAAGAGCAACAAGAGCACTACGTCATCTGCGAAGAAGAGTTTTCTCACGAGATTTGTGTAGACTTAGATTCGAAGTGTTTACTGTATATGTATATACTACGTATTTAAGTACGCACTTGTGTATGTGTATATGTATATTAAAACCGGCTCACACTATGACAAATAGGGTGTACCGCAAGCTACGTTAAGCTGCCAATAGCAATATTGAATTTCCCGTCAATCATCGTTTGTTGCCTTCAATTGTCGCTGTTGTCAACGACCATTGACGGCAAAACAACGGCAAGTGACGTCACATCTCGAACCCTGACGACACATCGCGCGGCAAGTAACGAAATTGTAACGATCTTAGTGCGGCGATGGATTGCATATTTTGGCCGTAGGGTGACGGTTGATGACTGTTGATGGCGAGCCGTTTGCGAGTTCCTGCGGCATTGCAACGATGATCTGCGATGGGTTACGATTTTGTGACGAAAGTCCAGGATTTTAAAATTTTAGTGCGATATATTTCACGTTTTGTGACTTCAGTGACCCGCACATTGATGTCGGCCGCTGAATCACGTCATCGTCGCCGAAACCCAACGTCAGCCGCCGTTCCTTGCCGCCGGCCAATCCGCTGCCAGTCGTCTGACCTCGTTCCTTGTTGCTGGGCTCCGTCGAGACATCGTCACTCGCCGCCCAGACAACGTCCGATTTTGGTCGTCAGACGTTCCCTCCTGTATCCATTCGTCCCTTGTCGTCGTGTTGTCGCTGAAGGTCGTTCCCACCCGTCAGCGAATCTTGGTTTTCCCCATTTTGCCGTCGCTTTACCGCCAAACTGTAGTGATTGTCACGTCCTTCGACTTTCGCGGGATCTTTGTCGCTACTATGTGAGCCGGCCTCGGTAATTGTACCAATGGCTGTGTGTGTTATTTATTTAAACGGTCTAATTTAAAATGTTTTTGCTTGCGAATAGGATCGAGTAGGTTTAGTCCGAGGTCAATTATTATAGTTCTTTTACAATGTTTCTTATTTCAAGATGACATATTAAAAGTAATCCATATATTTAGTAGCCATTTTGTTGCCATTAACCGAACGTTAGGTTCAAAATGTAATCGAAAAAATGATAACAGAAAAGTGGAAAGGTAAAGTAGATTGCAGCATTTCATTTGAACAACCTTTTTGTTGATATTTACAACTGTGAATGTTAAGCCCCCCCCCCCCCCACCCCCACTTTTTTTCTCTCTCTCTCTCTCTCTTCTGCCCCCATATATCTCTCTCTTTCTCTCTTCTTCTCTCTCTCTCTCTCACACTCTCTCGCCATTGAAATTCGAATAATTTATTTTAATAGGTAGATTTAATTTCTATCATGGAGCACTATTTTACGAACTTCATGTCGTCGACGACCGAAAGTAATTTCTATGTCACTCTTTACAGTTAGCTAACAAGAAATCTAGCTACCCAAAATAAATCTTTATAAAAACACACTCTCGTAATGTACAACTCAGTCTTATTTTTGTTCTTATCATTTTAAATGCTTCGACAAATATATTTATGCTGATGAGTGACATTCTCTCAACATCTCAACGTTCCAATATACTGGGAAAAGATGTTACTTATAATTAAAATGAAACACATATATCACGTATAGAGATTGCCTCATAGGAGAAACAAAAGCCAATTTCCTCGATCATTAATTTCACTGCTGATGTTTTGAAGACGGATGAACATTTCCACCACGTTTCATGTCAGTATTAGAATTAGTTTCTCTTCCATCTCTCCGTAAACTACACTCCAGTTTCCTCTGTTACTATCAAGAATAATTCCAAGTTCGTCAACACACCCACGGACACTCTTACGCAGAAATATATGGTTGAACGAGAGCCTTAGTATAAAATATAATACATTTTCATTATAAACAGATTCGTTTCATGTCAGTATTAGAATTAGTTTCTCTTCCATCTCTCCATAAATTCACTCCACTTTCCTCTGGTACTACCAAGAGTAATCCCGAGCTCGTCAATACACCCATGGACACTCTGTCGCAGGAATATATGGTTGAACGAGAGCCTATGTATGAAATATAATACATTTTCATTATAATGAAATTCACATGAAGAAATGGATATATTGTAACATTCAAATGTGATAGTATGATAACTAAATCTTAATTGTAACAATCTACAAGCACTGGGCAACGTCCGGTAATGAGGGCATTCTGTTAGCATGACATACTACATAATCCACATGTTAAAAAAATATCTCATGGCACAAGCCTTGAAAACAACATATATAGAAGATAATTGTTTTCCCAACTGCTAAGAAAGCATGTATATGATTGCAAATATGCAACCAGTGGACCGACGGCAATAGGGACTTTTAGATTTGCGTGGACTGATACGTGTGACGTCCATTCAAGGCAGTGCATTAAAAGGACGTCGATCGTAGCGATCCCCATTGTCTTCGTGCGAATCTAAAAGTCCCTATTAACTCCTCTCCGATGGACTTGGTATTGAGGATGAATGCCTTATCAAAGGGCACTAGTACATTGACATGGTTTTAAACCCGCGAGCTCCCGGTAACAATACCACTGCTCTGACAATGATCCACACATATTGTTCACTTCATGCTTTGTGCACTTGTAAGCATTTATCAGGACGCCAATGATTGAATTCTTGATATCAAGAAATAGGAATAAATGTTAAACGGCTTTTCATAGACACGCACGATCAGTGGATGTTTACGCCGTTCTCGCCCACTCAATCTAAAAGTCCCTCATGGTTCTTGAGCCAGGTGAGTGGCCAGCTTGATATGTTAGCTGATCGTAGCTAATCAATTTATGAGGTACAAAAGCAGATCACACTTATCAATTCTTTTATAAGTATTTAGTGTTGCAATTGAATACATGTATATAATATTCCTAATTATATATATGTTTAATTGAGTAAACCTTGAAAACAACCTTGTACTAATTTTTCATGCAAGCCTGTTTTGAAATGTTTGAACAAGATATAAGTACTAATCTGAAGATAACTGTGAAAACAGCTATTAAACGAAACTAAACTTGCGGAGCTATAACCTATGCTTCCCTGAATCCATGGACCGCTTCTCCTGCTACCCATTGTACCTCTCCGTTCTCTCTCTTCCGGCCCCTACATTATTACATTGTGCTCTGATTGATGTACGCTGCTATTTGTACACAACACCGCAAACTATTTAAAAAAGATATTATCATTGACCTCAGGGCATAGTTAATTATGTCACAAATATTTTTGAAAAATATTATTCGGTTGGTTCTATGCTAGTGCATATTGTACGGAATATTTAATCACACCCCCACCCCCAATCTTTTGAACCGAACCATCCTTTACAAATTATTTTTACTTGCTCGCGCAAGTAACTTCTTTATTGAACGGAAACAGGATCATGTACGTGTATAATAATTGTCTGCTATACATATCTTATAACACCCACGCCTTCAGAGACAAAAAAGGCATTTTCTGTACGAGTAAATATATGAATCAGACGCCTTACTGGCTCCGAACAGATGTATCGTTTAACAATTTAATTCATCGTGACGCCATATTAAGGGCAATCACTGTTATGGAGTTAGATAAGAACAAATTAATTCACAAATAAGTTTGTTTTTATCATTCCTTTCGGCTGTATCAGTGAATTGACCATGTGTGTGTAATGGTAACAAGCAGGGCCTCGCAATCCAACCCTCGTTTCATTTGTATGAAACAGGAAGATTTGAAAAACAGAATGGAAAAAGTTTGAAATAAATTGGAAAAATTATGGGTGTTTGAATTCATGCAAATCGCAAATTACTTATTTGGTCACTGGATATTAACGTAGGGCCACGGACAACTACCCCATCTGTCGATTACAAAAATGTCATATTTTTTGGTTTTCTTCGAATTATCTTCTCCCTTGGGGCATGTCTCAAAGTATATGGTGGGTTCTTTAAAAAGAAAAGACCCTCCTGACTCTTACATTTTGGAAGATGGACAGTTTAGTCATTTTGTGTTGGAAAAAATGGAAAAGTTGTCCGGTACTTTGTCACAGTGGCACTACCGATTTAACCAATATGAAGTCCCTATTTTTCAAATTTCAAAAAATCTAAACATTTCTGTCAGCTTTCATCAATCTAATTATTTGTTTTGTTATGTTATCTCTTAGAGTAGTCTACTTTAAAAATTGGATTTCTGTTTAGCAGTCAACAATTTTGTTTCTAATGCGATAACCTTGTCAATAAAACATTAACAGATTTATATACACATAGAAAGTCAAGTTTTAATGAAGCTTAAATATATTGTTTATGTATTTCATAAATGAAAACGTTACCATACTACACATGTGAGAAATTGGATGATACATCGACATGCAAGAATCAAATAGGACGCCAATGTTCATTATTGTTTTGAAGAGCTAATCAGTGTGCCACCAACATCAAACTGAACATTTGAAACTTTGCAGATTGTGAGCTGAAGCAGCAACTAAACATTAGTCTTTGAATTAATCTTAAACTATTTACTATACCATTTATTGCCTAATATCTGAATTACAACTTTGAAGATTGATACATGCGTTATCAAGAGCTCTTAGGATTAAAGGTAACTGTATGTCATCACATCAGCATAACGATTATAGCTAATACTGTAGCATGATGTCAGACGATATCTCAAATAGGAAGAGTGTAGATTTAGTACCATATAGGTCCTATTATAAAATGGCTCTAGTATGTTAAGCATCGTGATTGGTCACATGACATGCACTTTTTTTGATGCATGGATAATACGTGCCTTCACGGTTGTTTCATCGCAAAGCATGCCGGGACATAATTCTAGTCCATTTTCACCTTCGCCGTGATCAGCTGTCCTGTTACCCGATCCCTTTAAATGTGTTTGCATTAAAGGTGGTACCCCCCCCCCCCTTCTCAGCAAAAGTCCAGTGTGTAAAGTCAATACTGGCAGATCTTTTTCTTTGTTACGAGCCAGAGATTTTGGGAACACGCATGCGGTACCTCCGTTCCCGTTCCTGGAGGGGGGGGCGGGGATGGTACTACTTCTTCATAAGATGTCAACTTATATGCATTGCATTAAACCTGTTGATATTGATCTAACTTGTATTCATCTCATGGTTATATTTATTTTATCAATAAAATAAAACAACACAGAGAAGGTTGTAGATGAGTACTAAGCAATCATTACTGTATGTAGGACGCCGAGTTGAAGTTATTCATGATTTATTCAAGAGAGGAAGGTCAGGCAGACCTGATGTTTTAAATATTTAACAAGAGAAAAATCATAGAAACAGAGAGAGGCATCGAGAGAGATGTCGACGCTTAATGAAAGAGAAAGAGTGATAATAAGGAGAGAGGAGAGAGAAAGAGACAGAGAGGGGAGGGAGAGATAGAGAGGGAGAGCAAGAATTAGGTGTAAAGAGGAAGATCTAAGAGAACAAGAGATTAAATTTGACAAATGTACACGTTTCCATGTACCTTTACTTAATTTATATTATAATGTAAACGATATTGTGATGGTCTTTGCTTAATTTTAGTTTGCCTTCTTTCCTTTAGCTTTATCTTCTAATTTACTATTCTAATTTAGTAAATGTTAGTATAAATATAATTTTGATTTCTATCTCTTCCCCTATGTCATAGCCTCCATTCTTGCTCTCCCTTCCTCATGTTAGTCCATCTCTCTTTCTCTCTCTGTGTAATGATAACCCCTCTATCAATCTTTTCTCCATAAACTCATGATATGTTCCTCCTCTTCTCCTTCTCGTTCATCATCACAATCATCATCATCATCTCAAAACTGTATTAATCAATCTATAAGACTCTTTAGATTGATCAATACAGTTCTTATAACATATGACCTTTATGTACAAACAATAAACCAAATGGTCACAATCATTTAATAAAAAGTGGTAAGAACAATTATTCCAACTCTATGGGCAACAACGTAATCTCCATTTTCTCCTCCTCGTTCAAATATTAGCTTCTTTTTCATTCTTTACTCGTGTTACTTCTCTATCTCTCTGACTATACTCACAAGAAAGTAGAATCAACGGTTTGACATGAAACAGTCTAGAAAATGAACTAAATTTATTCAAGTATCAAATGATTTTGAATTACAGACAGCTTTCTCCCACGAGATGAAAAAAATATCTCCCTAACCAGAAACTGGCAAAATAACTAAATGCCTTTCCCTCTTTGTAGTCTCTCATTCTTCCCTCTAGTGATGGAGGGTCCTTATCTACTAGGTACACACAAATGTCTCTATACATAGTAGACGACCAGCTCTGCAGTCTGCATGCCTTTCTCCCCCCCCCCCCCCCCCGCCCCCTCTCCATCCATCGTCCAGTTTATCTCTACCTCGGATGGCTGAACAGTACCCCCAGAGTCAAGGCAGAGAACACCCATAAAATAATGACTACCGGTACTCGATTTCCAAGCTTGAGTCCCCTCCTTGTAGAAAGTCACGTAACACTTCTGTTGTCCATTGTGAAATGAGCTCTCTCGTAGCATCTACGTTATCTTCTGATTCATGGGTCATAGTGTTCGATGATGCTGCAACTGATAAATAAAAGGGAAAATAAAATCAAATTTAAGTTTGTGACCAAAGAACCCTCATCACTTCTTCAACACTAGATCATGTAGCAGACGTGTATGCAGGGGGGAGGGAGTTTCGGGGGTTGAACCCCCCCCCCCTCCTCCAATTTTGTTTAGACTATGTGTGTGTGTGTTTTTGAGGAAACCCCCCCCCCTCACTTTTTTAATAACAAAAATAAATTAAACATTTTTTGTGCTAAAGGGTGACCCAAAAAAGGTGACCTTACCCCCCACCAACTGAACAAAATATCGGTCTCCCAAATTTCATATTTTCGGGGAAAAAAAGAAGGAAAAAAAAAGGTGCTCTTACCACCCCCGGCTTATTCACCGGCTGGCCGAGTCGTTGTGAAATTGACTGCGTGATTTTCAAATTTTACCCCCCGTCCCCCCCCCCCCCCCCCCCCCCCCCCTCGAAAAAATCCTCCGTACGCCCCTGTCATGTAGATCCTCAAGTAGAGCTCATTGATATCAGACTATTATATTCAGATCCAGATCGAAAAAATCTATTGTTTTCATGGCCTCTTTTACTTTCTTACATTTATAATTTCTAATTGCAATCACTTTCTAGGCCCAACTGTCGGCCATTCTAGTAGACCCTATTCCATTATCAATTATAGGATCTAGAAAGTCTATTCATATTTCATGAGACATAAATCTCATATTACTGTACATTTCTACCTAAAACACGAGACGAGTGTACTTAAGCAGCTTAAAAGACAATCAGTCTACTTAAAATGCACACACATTTGAACATACGGGACTAGATCTAGGCCTACATTTACTAAAGTTGGATCTCGGCCCACTCTCATTACGTCGTATTATCAGCTTTATTAGTCATAAAAATGAATAACCACAAACTTTGGTTTTCTTACCGTACAAATGATACTGGATTGGAAGAAAATCACTGCAGAATAGCGGACTATGTACAAGATTATGATGTTGATTCGATACGAATCCCGTTGTTTGCAACAGGACAGCTGATCACGGCGAAGGTGAAAATGGACTAGAATTATGTCCCGGCATGCTTTGCGATGAAACAACCGTGAAGGCACGTATTATATTGCACGCTCAGATCGATATCAAGTGCAGCGTACGCGTAGCTAGTATTGTACGCTCCATACATGCAGCGCAGCGTACGCGTAGCTAGTATATTGTACGCTCTGTGATCCATCCAGCGCAGCGTACGCGTAGCTAGCTTGTTAAAGAGCTGGGTATTATTAGGAAAAAAAATGTTTTCGTTTACTTTTGCATTGGATTTAGGTCTGTTTTGACTTTTGAATTTTATAATGAAGCCAGGAATTTCAACTGTCTGATGTATAGATTTTATTTTTACTCAAGGCAAGTGGAATCTCGTGGACTTTTTTGGTAAGCCTGCAAGGTCTTATCTTTCCATCTTCTAGAACCAACATAACTGTATTACTCTCGTAGAATCTAACTTTAGATCTAAACTTTCGTTTGTTTTGATTTTCATGTGTCGCTATTTTATAAAACAAATAACGCACACGACCCTGTTGTGCGTAATGTAAATGCAGTGTACGCTCGGTTTCAGATGGTGCGCACTGTGAACTCGCCGCGTGTACTGCATTCACCGCTATCGCACGCTGGGCCGTGCGTTATTTGTATACTATTGATCCATGACGGAGTCCAAATTTGAAGGCTGTGGGATTTGACAATTTGCCGGCAATGTCAACATAGACGTAATTTTGTATTTTTCCGTCTGTTGTCTGTTTAGGCATTGTTTCACGAAATCGTCATAAGTACAAGTTAACCGATATCCTAGTGAAGCAATTATTAATATTAATATAAGCGTTTCATTGGGATGACGGCGAACTTTTAATTATGAAGGTTACGTGATGATAAGTTCACACTTAATGATTTTGTCTCACAAAAGTGTCGATCAACATCATTCGGATTACACAAATTAGGTAAAATTCGAGGTATTTTAGACAGATCAACCACTGGACGATTACTTCATGCTTTTGTTATGTTGCCATTTGATTCATGTATTAGTTTGCTTCCTGGTCTCCCTTCTTCTCAAATTCAAAGACTACAACTACAATATATTCTTTCAGAGCTTCAAAATAATATTAAGATAATAGAGTTACATGGACCATGTCAGCGTACCATACGAATGACTGAACCATCAAAATGCAATTATTTTTAACTGGGGTAAACTTGGAACGCCTATAATAGTCAGAATGTCAACACAAACTAGTGAATACCTTGTGCATGCGGTGAGGAAAGCAGACAACAATACATCGCGAGAATCGTGGATTTGGCAAGGTTGAACTGTTGAACACCTTCATGTACGTAGGCAATGAATATTTATGTATGTCAGAGTTGATAACTTGGTTGGTTTGCTTTTTACCTGACTCCTAAGAAAGCGTGTGTGTAAGTAAGCAACCGGAAGACCGACGTTTCAAGCTAGTCTCCTTTGAGAGACTTGATATTGGCATTGGATTAATACCTAACCAAGGCCCCTAGAGCCTCTACTGGGTTTCGAACCTGGAACATCTCGGTTTAGAGAGCATTGCCTTAACCACCGGAGATTGTGAGGGTATGTGTGTGTTTGTGTGTGGATGGGGGTGTGTGTTGTGAATTTGGGCAAGTATGTGTGTTCATGTGTGTGTTTGTGTGTGTTTGCTTGAGCATGTAGGCAAGTGGGGGAACGGCCAGTTTTAGGGTAGTTAGGTGAGACACTTGCTCGGAAACGTGCCTAATGTATATAAGAACATTAGTGGGTTACACTATTGCTGTTCTCGTAATATGCCTCCCTGCTCTGAAGTGCTGTCATCACAAATGCGTACCTGGAATATTCAAACAAATATAATTTACTAGCAGCAATATTAATATTTTGGAGTGATGCTTATTTCTTTTAGAACAGGGTTTTATTTGTTTAGTATGAAGTGATCTTTGTTTAACCTTTACATCGGCAACTGTGAGGGTTTTTTTATGGATGATTTTTTAATGTTAGATTTTGCATGGTGGTTTATGGTTTCATCATGTTGAAAGTCCTGAAAAAGAATGCTTGGTTTGAAAGGGAATAGAAAAGAATAAAAAGAGAGGGAGAGACAGAGAGACAGAGAGAGAGGGGGGAGGGGTATGGGTATTCTTTTGGTTCTTCCTACTACACGCGACACGTACTGCCATTGAATCCATGCCTTTTTCTTTTTTGTTTGCAAATAAATATGATACTAGAAAGAAGAAAAAGCAGAAGAGAATAAATAAGAATGAAATGTAGAGTCGGCTATTGAACTGTTCCTGGGGACAGGGGATGCATCGCCTCGGAAAATGCCTAACATGTTCAAAATATTAGGTCTGCACGCCCCCCCCCCCCCCCCCCCCCCCTCCCTTTCCCATCACCACAGGGAATGTAATGACATACATGTTAAAATGGAAAGGAAAACATATATGAAGATATCAAATTAGGTTTAGAAGGACCTAATATACAAAGTCACTGTGTGCATGTGGGTGCTTGTCTTGGTGTGTGTGTGTGCTTAAGTGTATGTTCGCGCGAGCAATGTCGGTGCCTGATTACGACCATCTACCCGCCCCCTTTCTTCCTCGTCATTATGAATAATGCGGGCACATGTAAAAGGGGAGGGGTTAACGCCAATTGAACATTCGACAAACTTCAGCGCGATACAAATTAGGGTTGGAGCTAGCACAGAAATTCGAAAGCTCATTTAAGGTTTGTGCTATACAGGATCTAGCAGGATTTCACTCTGCTGACTCTGGTTTTAGAATCGTTTTTCTTTTGGGGTACACGTTAAACTTGCATCATCAGTGCATGCGAGGAAAGCTTTGGACGTGCCTTTTCCATCAGAAGCATTGTTTTGGAGGCATCCTCTTAAATTAGGAATTGGTAAGCATCACAATAATTATAATAATGATAATGACGATGATAACGATGATGTTACTATCACTATTACTACTACCTGTCTGTAAAGATAAATACTTCTACTACTAATACAATATTGGCAATTATTTTAGATATGTTAAGAATTGTACTGCTACCACTTCTTATAATAACAATATTGATGATATTAGTAAATAAATAATACTTCTAACGATAGGTATCTTTATAGTGCGCATTTTTGACAATTTGCTTTGTTATACTACTACTACTACTACTACTACTACTGCTACTACTACTTCTACTACTACTACTACTACTACTACTACTACTATTCGTTGTTTTACTACTACTTTTACTACTACTACTAATATTACTACTACTACTACTACTACTACTACTACTTATGCTACCATTTCTCCTACTACATCTACTTCTACCTACTACTGCTACTTCTAAACTTGCTGCTACTTATTCAAGCTTTGTTCTCAAATGTAATTACAGCTTATTACATGGAAATCATTGTAATTCATTACATGTGTGTATATTTGTTAAAGATTCGCAAATTTTTCAAATGTTTTTAGTCTCATTTATTGATATGAATAAAAAAAGCAACAAATGGATATTAAAGATATTTTTTCTTCTTCTTAGAACTAATTGAAAGATGTTAAGTCATTGTACGAGACGATTTGGGAAAAAATGTATGGAGATCAGACAATAAAACTACACGACATTTCAAGCGGTGGTTTAACAGAAGAAAAAAGAAAAATAAACGTGGAATTTCGTGAAAAATAAAGACCATAGAGAAGCTAGAGAAAGAGAGAAAGAGATGGCGAGGGTAAAGAAGTATTAATTTATTTTTTCCACTTCATTTATTCTACATGTCTTTGTTTTAATTTTTAGCCCGTTTTGCTTACATTGACCCTTTAAATGTCTCATGAAAATGCCTTTGTGTAGAAAATGAACGGGGTAAAAGTGGATCAGATCAAAGTGTGCCAGGTAGGTCAGAAAGAGAAAGTAGTGGTCCAGTAAATAGAAACACCCATCATTATATTTAGATAAGTATTTGATTTAACTCTGGCTTTTTTATTACAATTGCTACACCTCTTGCGTTGTTTGTGCCATTAAAGAATATCGTACTTTTCTATTCACTGAATTTAAAAGAAACTGAGCAGCTATCAGATTTTGATAGGGGAATTGATCATAATTGAAAGGGGTATTTATGAGAATTAAGGAGAATTGACTCTTATTAAAGCCCCACTGCACTACTTATAACTACTTGCGCCCTAATCGGTGCCTGTTGGTCCACCTTGGTCCTCTTTTCTTATGTTAATTGAGAGCGGATTTGATTTTATGAGATAACCACCTGTCAGTACAATTCTACTAATGGTGATCATTTCAAACTTACTTTCTTCAAAAAGTCTTAACTGCTCACAAACTCATGTCCATCATCAAAACCTAAGACCATAACATGAGGGACATTAAGATTGAGTGGACGAGAACGGCGTGAACGTCCACTGGTCATGTCCATGGGAAGCCGTTTTAACATATATTCCTATTTCTTGATATCAAGAATTGGATTCCTGATTTAAAGTAATGATATTATGTAAACAATGGTAACGCTTGATATCAAGAAATGATTTTCTGTTGTAAAGCAATGGTAATTCTTGTTATCAAGAAATATGAATAAATGTTAAAACGGCTAACTATACTGTGTGAGTCAAAAAAAAAGTTTACACCTAGTAAATTGCTAATAATTTGTAAAATCATCTATGAACAGTAAATTAATATACATCTTATGAAAGAGTGTTTTTCCCAAATCATTTGGTATCATTTTTGTGTGGTTTGTGTTCACGCTTGGGTGAACCGGAGGCATTGTTTGCGAGAGTGCAAAAATCGACTTGCGCCAAAGTGAAGCCTACAGTATGTTTTATGTTGGGATTAGTGGAGTGAGAGAATGAATTTAATGTATCAAATGAAATGCATTGCAGAAGCTTTTTTGCAGAAGCAAAGTCACAACCACACACACGCGCGCACACACGTTCTTTGATATTTGATATTCGATATTTGATATGTATGGCATGATTAATTTTGTTAGGGATGTTATTTGGATCTGCAAAGACCGAATAAATACTCAAAACCCAATTGTTTTATTCAAACATCACATATTAAGCAACTTTGTCGCAAGTCGATTTTTACACTCTCGCAAACAATGCCTCCTGTTCATCCACTTTCATCCGGACACTTGTTATTTTGGTACATACCCATATATTATTGTCATGATTATGATTACATTTTCAGGGATGATTTCAATAATTGTTTTTCTCTTTGCATGGTCCAATATACTGGCATCATATTGTGCAGTTTTGGTGAGATGGTTCAAATATTAATTTGCAAGCGTGTGAGCAGATTTATGAGGTCGAAGCGTGAAAAAAATACATCATAATTTATAAAGAAAGGGGGAATACTGATGAGCTTTGGAGAAAATTAAGTCATAAAAGTCATTAAATAGGGAACGTATTCGGGCACTTATCACAGATGACAAATGGTATTTTATGAGATGGGGAATGGCCTCTTATTAAAAAGAAATGGGAAAGCTATCAGATTTTATAGGGAATTTATCAAAGGTGAAATAGGGAATATGCTCTTATTGAAGAAAGATTTGGGGTAATTACAAAAGCATATGGGATACTTGTTACAAAGGAAAAGGGGCATTTGTCAAAATAAAAAAGGGCCACTTACCAGAGATGAAAAGGGGCATTTATTATGATGAGAAAGGGTCACCTCTTACAACAAAATAGGGGCACTTGTCATAGTAAAAGTGGGCACTTGTATTATGTAAGAAGGGTCTCTTTGAAGTTATTTGAAAAAGTGGGGGCACCAGGTGGGGGCCTGTGCCCCCCTCCCCCTCGGAGCCCCGCCTCTGTATAGTATTTATGTGGGTAAATACATGCGTATGTCACTACACATTAGAACTTTTAGATTTGCGTGGATTGTGCATGTGACGTCCATTCAAGGCAGTGCATTAAAAAGACGTCGATCGTAGCAATCCCCATTGTCTTCGTGCGAATCTAAAAGTCCCTATTGTTCTTGTGCAAACACGTGCGTTGGCATAGAGCAGCATTTCTCAACCGGTGTGTCACAAATATCTTTAGGGGTATAGTGAGGGAATTTAAGAAAGTTGGTTTGCTGAGGACAAAAAGACGACTCTCTGCACGAAATTGTATTATGGCGTTGATTTGTACTTTAATTAAATGACCAACGATGTGAGTCAAATGTCGTCGAACAACGCAGTTCAAGAGATGTTGAAGAATATATAATTCAATCTGCATAAAAAGAACAAACAAATTGAACCGGAAATTAGACATGTACCTTCAGTACCTTGATTAACACTGAATACATATTTGTCTAGACTATGAAGCTCTGAATTGAACTTCTTATATAAATAATAAACTTGACTGAACCATCAAAACATGTCTCTCTGTGTCATTATTGAATAATAACTGTTGTATCCTATCTTGCATCATGACCACTAGTCATCAGATACATATTTAGTTTAAATCATAATTATCTTCATGAATATCTGCAATAATTACCTTGCAAATATTAAAGTGTAAACTACTCCAGTAATCCTTTTGTATTGGAAAATAAATCTCAATCCATGTATATCAAGTTCAACTTGAGCAAAATTCAACTTGCAATGTTATTAAGCACATCACAACTCTTGCATAACTTTTCTCTAACCTAGCCCAGTTTGATTCATTTCAGACACTCAGTTAACAGATAAATCCCTCATGCCTTTTTGATTTCTCCGTTAATAATTGTTGTACAGATTTATAAGCTTTCGTAAACATAAGCCCCTGACAAAAACACTCATTGATGTAAACGATGCAAAAAATTGATGTGCTAACTTCAGTTTTGGTTTCATGCTCAAAACCTATGTAAATTGCACCTCCTTTTAAACACAGGAAAGTAACATTAAATTCTTGAAGAATTATTAATGAAAACAGCTTGACCTTATCTCGATAGTTATTTCCTTTCATACCCTTTTCCATTATAAGGATTATATTTTGTTTTCATATCTCATTTTTCCCACAAAACTTGTCGAATTCTTATATCTTACTACAGCGACAGGAAATATGCAAATTAAATGCAAATGAACATAAACCACTAGAATTCACTTTTCGTTTCACATTTTCATTTTAGTAATTTGTTCATAAAGTCATTAAACCTAACATTAAAGCACACTTACTTCTTTGGCAGGAACTATAAACTTTCTTAAACATAATGAGAGTCGGCCAAACTTCTATCTTGACGAAATCTGCACATACGGTTGAAATTTCAAGCCTTCGGTCGAAACTTGTGGCCTCGGGTTTTCTGACATGTTTCGAAGCTAAAATTATCCACCTATAAACGGCCGTAGACCGAAAAACCTATGGTATCTTTCAATAAACAAGAAAAAAAGTAAATACCAGCAAATCCACAAGTAATAAGTTTCGATCATCGAAACAAAAGTATTTAAACAAATGTTTTTCTTTTACAATAACGACGATTCCATGAAACCCAATATTAGAAACTGCTAGAGTACAAACTATTTTATGAGGAAATAGTATTTAAAGACCGTCACCACTACTGGGCCAGAAGGGATTAGACCACACAGAGAGCTATCGAGGTCACTGTGACAGGTGGCTATCTCATTAACTCAGCTCTCATTTAACAAAAGAAAAAGAGGATCATGGGGGACCAACAGGCACCGATTGGGGAAGTTTTCTATATAGAGGGAGCAAGAAGCTACAAGTATGGCAGTGTGCCTTTAATAGATTATAAAATGTATTCATTCCTCGCTCACAGCCTTTAGAAAAATGACGATTTCAGGCAGCGAAATGCCTGAATACCTCCATTTTTGAGCAACGAGATGGCATTATTTATATTATATCTCTTTTATCGAAAGTACAATTTGACCATGCTCGTCCTCTTCATCGCTTGCAACATTAAGAAACAGGATAATAAGCCAGTTCATAGCTGCAGTCTGAGCTTGAGCAGATAAAGGTCATTGCAGACCAAACTGTGAAATACACGGAGACAAAATACTGGATACGTGCTCACAAAAGTTATGTAATCATTATTAATTTACGAATCACAATACACTATTTAGTGCAGGCAATGCTAAACAGGTGGAAGTATTCTTTGAAAAGGGGAAACAAAGGCTATTTCATATGTAGTACCTCCATTGCTGTAGGAGTGATTATTTCAAATGTACGGAGTGGGACCTCTTCATGTTTTAAATATATGTGGATACTCGTGTCATTTGGGACACGATCTATTCTAGAGAATGACCGAATATCCTCATATTCGTGCATCGAGGTGTCCGCACATGTTTTGTATTCGTGTATGCGGCAGTGAGGTACCCTCACACTAAATTTTATATTTCCATCTGGATTTTTTTTTTTTTTAATAATTTTTTTTATGGGGCGGGGGGGGGGGTACTCGCTCGTACAATTTAGAAGCAAATGTGTTAATGTGTTTATGACACTTGGCGAGTGACATAGTGATGCAAAATGAACTTTGTAAATTAATTTAGGATTTGGGTGACGCAAACCTGTTTTCATAAAAGGATGCCTTTACTAAAAAAAGGCTAAAAAGCGATGCCATAGAGCACCGAAGTGTAGCGCACAAGCCCGAAATACCTCAGTCATACCGCCAAACCGACAAATTCTTGGCCATAGACGCCGAGAAATATCTTTCCATGTGATGTCGTTCTGATGATGATCGCGACACCCTAGGCGCAACTTCCGAAACTTTTCTTTCTTTGTTTTATTTACAAGGGCACCGGTTTCACTAAACCTTCATAAGTACAAGTTCACCGACATCCCAGTTAACCGCATGTTAATTGTAATATCCGCGTGTTAATGGGATGTTGGCGAACTTGTACTTTGGAGAGACGGTGTAACAATGCACTGATGTCGGTCTTGTCGGTATAACTAGCGACTTTTAGATGTGCACGTCGACATAGTGGACTGCCTTATGTGACGTCCTTGTGCCATAAAAGGACGTCACACGTAGCAGTCCACAATGTCTACGTGCAAATATAAAAGTCCCTATTACAATTAAAGACTGCACTCGTACTGCTCTAGCCCGTTACTTGAATGATTTCGAGATGAAACTAATGCGCATGCTCTTTAATTGGACGACGAGCGAATATGTACGTTAGCACTTCGATACTTTTCTGTGATTTAGAGAAATTAATACAACATCTCCCGTCTCCAAGCTCGTTCATTATACATAACGTTTTAGAAAGAAACAAATCAGATAACAACATATCATTGGTGTGTTTGGAAAATTACAAATATGAAGTAACATGTCACTTCTTTCTAAAAAAAAATACCCTGACCCTGGACACATGTAGCAGCTCCATGCCCAGCCAAAACTCAAGGAATACCTTTTTTCTTGGTCTATTGAGCGGAGTCTTTATGTATAAATCGCGCTAGCTAGCACCTCTTCTCACGACATTAAAGTTGATTGTTGAATAAATGAGAAATTCTGATGGCTTTGGTGCAAAAGATCGTTTGAATCAGCGACTTATTTCAGATCAAAAGAATATTCTGATAATGGAGACACAAAACACAAAAATGAACTGCATACCCCAAAACCTTGTCAGCTTGAGATATGAATGACTTATTTGTTCAAAATTTAATTGATCATCATCAACTAACTGGGGCAAACTGGGAACACCTAGTCAGAATTGTGATATACCACATATTTTAATGAATACCTATTATGTGCATCCGGTGTGGAAAGAAAAAAGTACATTATGAATGATTTGACAAGGGTTCGAGTGTTTACAACTTTTGGAATTAGGCAATAGATATTTATGTATGTGAGTGTTGGTTATTTTTTTTTTTTTTTTTTACCTGACTACTAAGAAAGCATGTGTATGCTTGAAGCAACGAGGGAACCGAAGGCTTCAAGTCCTCCTCGAGGGACTTGATATTAACATTAGATTGTATGCCCTACCTCAGACCCCTAGCACCGCGACCATGTTTCGAACCCTGAACCTCCCCGTTAAGAGAGCATTGTCTTAGCGCATGAGATGGTGAGACTTTTAGGGTAGTGAGGAGAAACATTTGATAATAAACGTGCCTTATATCTAATACCGTTAGTGAGTTAGACTATTGCTGTTCTCTTCGATACCTCCTCCCTGCTCTTAAAGAGAAGGTTGAGTTCTGGGAAGAAGTGAAAAATAATTTGTGAGCGTTATCATTGGTATTATGCAAATGTGGAAGAACATCAGATAAACCATGTTCCCTAAAAAGCATGGCTCTTGCTTTCATATTCGAAATATGACATGTAACATCGTAAAAATCGGAACGGATTTTTTCGCCACGTGTTCGTTTAGTCCCATATACATCTTTCTGTGTACAGTGCTTGTAACTTTACCAAGACTTGACCAAATTTCTTATCATTTCGATGACTCCAGAACCTTGCAATACACACGAATACTTATATGCTAGATGATCAACCTTTTATCGATTCCACACGGTTTCTTTCGTGCAAATATAAAAGTCCCTATTACAATTAAAGACTGCACTCGTACTGCTCTAGCCCGTTACTTGAATGATTTCGAGATGAAACTAATGCGCATGCTCTTTAATTGGACGACGAGCGAATATGTACGTTAGCACTTCGATACTTTTCTGTGATTTAGAGAAATTAATACAACATCTCCCGTCTCCAAGCTCGTTCATTATACATAACGTTTTAGAAAGAAACAAATCAGATAACAACATATCATTGGTGTGTTTGGAAAATTACAAATATGAAGTAACATGTCACTTCTTTCTAAAAAAAAATACCCTGACCCTGGACACATGTAGCAGCTCCATGCCCAGCCAAAACTCAAGGAATACCTTTTTTCTTGGTCTATTGAGCGGAGTCTTTATGTATAAATCGCGCTAGCTAGCCCCTCTTCTCACGACATTAAAGTTGATTGTTGAATAAATGAGAAATTCTGATGGCTTTGGTGCAAAAGATCGTTTGAATCAGCGACTTATTTCAGATCAAAAGAATATTCTGATAATGGAGACACAAAACACAAAAATGAACTGCATACCCCAAAACCTTGTCAGCTTGAGATATGAATGACTTATTTGTTCAAAATTCAATTGATCATCATCAACTAACTGGGGCAAACTGGGAACACCTAGTCAGAATTGTGATATACCACATATTTTAATGAATACCTATTATGTGCATCCGGTGTGGAAAGAAAAAAGTACATTATGAATGATTTGACAAGGGTTCGAGTGTTTACAACTTTTGGAATTAGGCAATAGATATTTATGTATGTGAGTGTTGGTTATTTTTTTTTTATTTTTTACCTGACTACTAAGAAAGCATGTGTATGCTTGAAGCAACGAGGGAACCGAAGGCTTCAAGTCCTCCTCGAGGGACTTGATATTAACATTAGATTGTATGCCCTACCTCAGACCCCTAGCACCGCGACCAGGTTTCGAACCCTGAACCTCCCCGTTAAGAGAGCATTGTCTTAGCGCATGAGATGGTGAGACTTTTAGGGTAGTGAGGAGAAACATTTGATAATAAACGTGCCTTATATCTAATACCGTTAGTGAGTTAGACTATTGCTGTTCTCTTCGATACCTCCTCCCTGCTCTTAAAGAGAAGGTTGAGTTCTGGGAAGAAGTGAAAAATAATTTGTGAGCGTTATCATTGGTATTATGCAAATGTGGAAGAACATCAGATAAACCATGTTCCCTAAAAAGCATGGCTCTTGCTTTCATATTCGAAATATGACATGTAACATCGTAAAGATCGGAACGGATTTTTTCGCCACGTGTTCGTTTAGTCCCATATACATCTTTCTGTGTACAGTGCTTGTAACTTTACCAAGACTTGACCAAATTTCTTATCATTTCGATGACTCCAGAACCTTACAATACACACGAATACTTATATGCTAGATGATCAACCTTTTATCGATTCCACACGGTTTCTTTCACAATGCAATCGCATAACCAGAACTCAACTTCATCGTTAAAGCCCTATTGCACTACTTATAGCTACTTGCGCCCTCTATATTGCAACGGGTGCATAATCGGTACCGTTGGCCCTTATAGTACCCCTTTCCTTGTGATAATTGAGAGCTGATTTGATGAGATAACCACCCGTCAGTGACCATGCAGGGAGGTGTAATCCCTTCAGGTCAAACTAGTGCAGATTGGCTTTTAGTGCTGTCATCACTGATGTATATCTGGATTTGGCAAACAAGTTTTAAATTACTAACAGTAATAGTAATATATATTTGCCAATACCTTTTGGAGTGTTGCTAATCTCTTTCAAACCAGGGAGCTAGAGTGCTTTAATACTGAATGTTAGGTTTTGCATGGTGGATTGCGGTTTCATCACATTGTTAGTCCTAAAAAGGAATGCTGGGTTTCAGCGCGAATAGAACAGAAGAAAGAGAGAGAGGGACAGAGAGAGAGAGAGAGGGGGTATTTTCCGGTTCGTCCTACTACACGCGATGCTGTTAGAAGGGTGCAAACATAACAAATCGATGCATTGGAAATGTTTGCAATAAATATGAATAACGTGACGTTACTAGAAGGAAAAAGGAAGAAAAGAAAAGAAAAACATGAAATGTAGAGACAGACAAAGACGACGAGCTAGAAGTAGGTGGCGCATGCGTAGTTCCTCAAAACAATGTCACTCGTACTAGAGGTCGTTCGATGTCGAGAATCTAAAGCTCGCTATTATATAGTGCGGGCACGTGCAAAAGGGGAGGGGTTTATGCCAATTATGGCCCACTCTACAAACTTCAGAGCGATACAAATTAGGGTTGGAGCTAGCACTGCAACTCGGAAGCCCATTTAGGCTTTGTGCTGTACCAGGATCTAGCGGTACCATGCTTGATCTTCCGACTCTTTTTGGGTATCAATTAAACTTGCACCATCAGTGCATGCGAAAAAACATTTGTGAGAAGAATTGTGTCGTAGGCATCCTCTCAAAGAAGGGATAGGTAAAAAATAAAAATGATAACGATAATGATGACGACGAAACTAGTATTACTTCTACTTTATAAATATCGACAAAAATACTAGGTAATTCCATTAGTGATATGTATGATTGTGCTACTACTAATGACGATAACAATATATAATATCAAATAAATTACCAATACTACTTATGATAACTTGTTTTATACTAGGCTGTGTTGATTACCAAAACTAATACTACTACTATTACTTTTACTACTTCTACTAGTTTTACTACTGATTTTACTACTACTTTCACTACTACTACTACTACTACTACTAATACTACTACTAATACTTCTACTACTTTTATTACTACTACTACTAAAATACTTCTACTAATATTACTACTAATACTACTGCTACTACTACTAAACCTATTGCTACTACTACTGATACAAATAGTAATAATAAGTATTTCACAAATTTTCGGACGGTTGATGAATTCATTTTAAAATAAAATTACAATTGCTAGTAAAGATGTGTTTATTGAAAAAAAACTTCAGATAATTGGGAAAAAAAAAATTGCGCACAATTAACACATTTAAAAATTATTTTGTGCTAAAGAATGGTGTGGTAATCATTCCAGCGCCAACCACTGAATTTGCCATTCTTCAGCCCGATACATGAATTGTTTCGCGGTGAAACCTCATGCGAATGCTAAATTTCTGGGAACTAGTAAACTATACCAGCGTTTTCCAAACTTGTATTAGTCACGGCACCCTTTAAAAAATGTATATATATATGTAAATGAATTGAAAGGAAATACAAAGATATATTTCCCACGATCCACGAAACCTTTTGAAATTTACACAAAGAAGGCTGTAACTTAAAAGATTCCTCGCATTCATAAAGATAATTAGATTTGGTTTACGCCGTTTTATTTTTAAGTTTTTACACACAAAAGAACACTGGTGAAAACAGAGCGAAACAGATATGCAATCGAATGCAGTAGACTTTTATTGATTAAATACTGTAGCTGAATCAAAAACAAGTTTCAGATCTTAGTCTACATTTCTACCAATTGTGATCATTTCAAAATTACTATCTTCAAAACGTCTATCCTGCTCATCAACTTTTCCAATGTCCATCACTCTTTCTTTTTACTACCGTGGAGGGTGCGATGGTGTATGTGCGTGTAGGGGGTGCACGTTGCCCACGTTGCCCCTCTCCCAGTTTCCCTCAGTCTTTAGGTTAATGTATTCCAAAGAACAAATATCCCTGATACATCAAAGCATAAATTTAAGTGCCAAGTGAATATAAAATCTAGTGTTATTTCTTTCATTGCAGACTTCTATTAACTTAGCAGAATGAATAAATAACTATCTAATATGTTGACTTGGTTGTTCAAGTAAACTCATACATGTGCATTTGTGTTCCTAGGAATATAAAAAAAAAATCTTAAGAATTGATAAATTTCAAGATTTCAAGATTTCAAATTTATTCATGTTTCCAACAAAACATTACAAATCACAAATCAATTATAAGCATTTAAAACAAATTTAAGAAATACATATTGGAAACAGAGGGATCCACTAATGCTTGTACAAGTGTGAACACTTCAAATAAAACTTAGGAATAATGAGTAATTAAATTAAGTAATCTGTAACTACAAAAAGAACAACAAAATAGGGGAAAGAAAAAAGGGGATGCCAACAGAGACGAGAAAGGGACAAGACAATACTGTACCCGACAAAGATAGAAGAACACGGTCATAATACAAAGAGTAGACAATGACAAAAAGAAGTGAGAGATCGAGGGTACAGAAAATAATACTAAATGATATGGTCAAAAGAAAATCCACCAACATAATTAAAGCGCTATTGATAATGAAAAATACTGTTAAATTCCCTATACGATACCCCACTTGTTCGAGAAGATCTTTTAAATATTTGTGTTGTTTGTTTGTTTGTTTGTTTTTGTTTTGTTTTGTTTGTTTTGTTTTGTTTTTGTTTTGTTTTTTGTTTTTTGTTTTTTTTTTTTTTTTTTTTGGGGGGGGGGGGGGGGGGGTTGTGTTCATAATCTGGCCGGTTCTTATTTTATATGTTCAATGTTCCCTATACTTGCTGCCAGCCACCGAAGGTGGAGTGTTTTAGCATATTCGTACGCCTAGCCTAAGAACATAATTTTGTTTTCGCGCTGAGCATACTACGGACTTTTAGAGTTGCACGTCGACATAGTGAACTGCTACATGTACGTGATGACGTAATTTTAAGGCACTGCGCATGCGTCACGTCGTCTCTGTCGTCAACTATCAGAATCGAGAACTTGATATAGCTTGAGTTTCCCGTTCATAACCGTTACTGTAACTGAATCAAAGCACAGATATCGGCGTAATAGGAGGAGCAATTTCATATCCGATTCTAAATCCACCTCATTATTTATACCTACTAGTAATCTGAAGAGAGAGAGTTGCATAGGTTGCGACGGGACCGTCTTTTATTCTATATTTGTGTTTTGTTTTTCCGTAATGTAGGCCTTTGCATGACGGTGCTGTTTAATAAGTCATATTCAGTTTAATACTTGGTTAACGAATACACTATGTAGAATTATAATAATACAAGTAAACAATTTAATACTTGATTTCAAAATTTTGCCTTTCTCCTGGTTTCATCTGAAATACAAACATTTCTACTCCATCGAGAGAGGCAAAATTATCGAAATCACTCACAAAATTGTTTACTTGTATTATTTGTGAGTCTATATAGTGTATTTTGTTATCAAGTAAATACTTTTGTAAACAAATCGTGCCCCCGAGCTCCGATGTATCGTTTGGAATAAATAAATAAAAGTACAATGTCTCTGATTTGTTCCAGCCTCCGGGCCAGAACAGCTGACAATGGATATCCGACGAATCACGACAGCTCTTTCATGGGTCCTGCTAGTACTCTTTATGGTAAGTTGAAATGTCTAAATATTTTCTTGATTCAAATTCCCAGTTTGTTTAATGCTCATTGTGTCAACATTCCATATGGTGTAATAATCATTTAATCATAAATAATAATCACAAATGATTATTAGACTTTATAGATGGTAGACGAAATGGGCATTAGACATACTGGGAATTAGAGTTACTAGTTATTGGACTAAATGAACAATAAACCAAATAGGAGGTAGACTAATTTGATATCAGACCATATGTGACCCGGCACCACAAAACCAACAAAAAGTCGCAACCAGCGATTCTCCGTAATCAGCTAAAATGTCAATTTAGGTGAAAAAAATAGATTTTTGTTTTTTTGCATTTTCTGAAAGAGTGGTCTTTTCTGTACCTAGTATCAAAATTTGGAAGTCTAAAACATAGTAGAAGATGTGTTTTAAACGGTTTTTCTAGACCAGTTTTTTTCGCACAGCCTTCGGTCTCTTCCAAAATTTGATCACTTTTCCCGAGCGAAATTATCGTTTTTAAACTTGTGATACAGGATGAGAAAGAGTTGTGACATTCCCTAAATAATTTTGTTTTCATTTCTGTGCTTCCAAATTTATTCTCCCATAAGAGTTTTGAAATCAAGTTCTTATTGTAAACACACATTCACACTCTTGATATCATCATTTTGCTTACAGCTATCATAATTCTCCCCCTTCTTTTCCCTCTCTGTCTCTCTCTCTCATTCTTTCTATTTTTCGTTATTCTATGTTGGTGTCTTTACTGTGTGTCTCCTGCCTTTCTTTATTTTTATACCACTTTCTGGCTGGTATTTATGAATTGCTTCCATTAATTATCATCAGGATGGCTACCGGAAATGAAAGAGCAAGTCATAGTAAAAATACTTTGAACCTCCTGTGAGAAAGAAAACAGTATGGGAATTAAGTATAAAGCAAGTTCATAATGTGGTTACAAATAATTGCCCAGATGTATACAAACAAGATAGGTGACAAGCAGTGTTATGTAAGGGGGAACAAAAAGACTCTGGGTCCACCATGAATAGGCATTGTCTAGTGCAGGTGTCTCGGCACTATGTTGCAGTTCACTTAATCTGTCCAATTACAACTCTATACAGTTACAACATAATAACTTTTGAAAGACTTAAGTCCACACATTGAAACCTCAGAAACATAATGAACAGACTATGTTTGACCATCAGGCCAAATTTCAGCCTAATCTGAAAATCTCTTCATAGTGGTTGCTATGGCCTTTTGATTCACCCTTCTATTGATTTCCCTGTGGTTTGCTTGCTCCGCATGCTTGAATAGCCCCAAACTTTAAAGCTCTCTTTCTCACAATTTAATACCAGTAACCTCCCTCACCAGCTCTTTTAATTCACTAAATTGAAAGGGTTAGGAAGCTTCAATTTGGACAAGTAATATACCATTTTAATGAGGAGAACTTCTTCTTTCATAATCAGATGAAATCAGGAAAATAATTTTTTGCGACTTTTTGTTGGTTTTGTGGTGCCGGGTCACATATGGGAATTAGACCAAATGATAGGTATAAGAAATGATTATTAGATCATGTGGATAGTAATGGAACTGGTTGTAGACCAAACATCATACCCCCCCCCCCCCCCGCCCCACACTCCCTATTAAATTCATCAGTCGTGAATACAATGGTATGTCGCAGTAATCGCCAAGTAAGAAATCCACTCGGAATATGTGAATGGGACTGTGGAATCAATCTTTCATAGAATTAATCGACCGTCAATATTCAAATCAAGTTTTAGGCGGGTCTGAATATCGGTGGTGAGAAACTAATATTATACACTGTCGCTCATACAGTTGGAATATTTTTGTTTTACCCCAATTTATGGAATTATTTTTAAAATAGTTTAAAAGTAATAGATCTAGATAAAAGTATACATTCTCAGATTTTATTGAATAATAATTTGACAATGTGTGTTTCGCGTGACTGCTAAAGCATGTGTATGCTACTATGCTTATCAACTAGGGGACCTACGCCCTTAAGTCATAAATGACAGTAATGAGGATTAATGCCCCACAAAAGGGCACTAATATAGCACATCCGACACGGTTTTGATCCTGAGGCCTCACAGTTACGAGGCCTTTGTTTTGTCACTGAACCATGACTGTACGCAGCGGGGGCTAGAGTAGGGGGCAGTTTCCATGAATATAAAAACAACAAAGAAAATGCAATAAACTTTCAATAATATATTGCATTTTACCCCGGTTCCCAACATAAACAAATCCTCTGTGTGCCCATGCCTTGAGCCGTAATGCATGGCCGTCCGAAAATGCCTTACGAAAATGTTTTAAAACTCTCCTATTTGACCATGATCAGCAACTTCTTTGATATTTTGTATGTAAAGCGCTGTGAAACAACAGTTAGTTTGTAAGAGCGCTATAAAGATCTATTTATTGTATTGTATGGACGTTTTCCACTCAAAGCTATTAGGTTTTATCTCAGAAATGTATTGAAAATCAAAACCCTCCTTGGCTCATTTGAAGAAAAGTTTGTATTGAAATCCCCGGTGCTGGTCGATATTATTTCTTTTATTTTCTGTATAGGTAACATCATGTACAGCTTCATCTACACCTGGAATTACGACTGCATCTGACCCTTCGCCTACCGTAGGAATGATGACTTCATCTACCGGAGGAATGATGACTTCTTCTGACAATTCATCTTCAATGGAAATGATGACTGCATCTGACCCTTCGCCTACCGTAGGAATGATAACTTCAACCACCGGAGGAATGATGACTTCATCTGACCATTCATCTTTTATGGGAATGATGACTGCATCTGACCCTTCGCCTACCGTAGGAATGATGTCTTCATCTGAAACGTCTTCTTCAATGGGAATGATGACTTCATCTGACTTATCTTCTACCGTAGAATCGATGACTTCATCTGAAACGTCACCTTCAATGGGAATGATTTCTTCATCTGACGTATCTTCTAACGCAGGATTAATGTCTTCATCTGACTCTTCATCTTCAATAGGAATGATGACTTTATCTGACTTATCTTCATTAGGAATGATGCCTTTATCTGACGTATCTTCTACATTAGGAATGATGCCTTCATCTGAAACGTCATCTTCAATGGGAATGATGACATCATCTGACTTATCTTCTAACGTAGGAATAATGTCTTCATCTGAAACGTCATCTTCAATGGCAATGATGGCTTCATCTGACGTATCTTCTACATTAGGAATGATGCCTTCATCTGATGTATCTTCTACATTAGAAATTATGCCTTCGTCTGAGTTATCTTCAATGGGAATGATGTCTTCATCTGACGTATCTTCTACATTAGGAATGATGCCTTCATCTGATGTATCTTCTACATTAGGAATGATGACTTCATCTGACTTATCTTCAATGGGAATGATGCCTTCATCTGATGTATCTTCTACATTAGAAATGATGCCTTCGTCTGAGTTATCTTCAATAGGAATGATGTCTTCATCTGACGTATCTTCTAACGCAGGAATAATGTCTTCATCTGACTCTTCATCTTCAATGGGAATGATGACTTCTGACTTATCTTCAATGGGAATGATGACTTCATCTGACCTATCTTCATTAGGAATGATGCCTTCATCTGACGTATCTTCTACATTAGAAATGATGCCTTCATCTGACGTATCTTCTACGTTAGGAATGGTGCCTTCATCTGACTTATCTTCTACATTAGGAATGATGCCTTCATCTGACTTATCTTCTACATTAGGAATGATGACTTCATCTGACGTATCTTCTACGTTAGGAATGATGCCTTCATCTGAGTTATCTTCAATGGGAATGATGACTTCATCTGACTTATCATCTACCGTAGGAATGATGACTTCATACGAAACGTCACCTTCAATGGGAATGATGACTTCATCTGACTTATCTTCTACCGTAGGAATAATGTCTTCATCTCAAACGTCACCTTCAATGGGAATGATGACTTCATCTGACTTATATTCTACCGTTGACATGATGACTTCATCTGAAACGTCACTTTCAATGGGAATGATGACTTCATCAGACTTATCTTCTACCGTAGGAATGATGTCTTCATATGACGTATCTTCTACTGTAGGCATTATTTCTTCATCTGAAACGTCACCTTCAATGGGAATGACGACTTCATCTGACGTATCTTCTCCCGTAGAATCGATGTCTTCATCTGAAACGTCATCTTCAATGGGAATGATGACTTCATCTGACTTATCTTCTACCGTAGGATCGATGACTACATCGGAAACGTCGTCGTCAATGATAATGATGACTATATCTGACTTATCTTCTACCGGAGGAATGATGCCTTCATCTGACTTATCTTCTACATTAGGAATGATGACTTCATCTGACTTTTCTTTTACATTAGGAATGATGACTTCATCTGACTTATCTTCTACCGTAGGAATGTCTTCATCTGACTTATCTTCTACCGGAGGAATGATGTCTTCATCTGACGTATCTTCTAACGCAGGAATAATGTCTTCATCTGAAACGTCATCTTCAATGGCAATGATGACTTCATCTGACGTATCTTCTACATTAGGAATGATGCCTTCATCTGATGTATCTTCTACATTAGAAATGATGCCTTCGTCTGAGTTATCTTCAATAGGAACGATGACTTTATCTGACTTATCTTCATTAGGAATGATGCCTTCGTCTGAGTTAACTTTAATGGGAATGATGTCTTCATCTGACGTATCTTCTACATTAGGAATGGTGCCTTCATCTGACTTATCTTCAATGAGAATGATGTCTTCATCTGACGTATCTTCTAACGCAGGAATAATGTCTTCATCTGACTCTTCATCTTCAATAAGAATGATGACTTTATCTGACTTATCTTCATTAGCAATGATGCCTTCATCTGACGTATCTTCTACATTAGGAATGATGCCTTCATCTGACGTATCTTCTACATTAGGAATGATGCCTTCATCTGACGTATCTTCTACATTAGGAATGATGCCTTCATCTGACTTATCTTCTACATTAGGAATGATGACTTCATCTGACGTATCTTCTACGTTAGGAATGATGCCTTCATCTGAGTTATCTTCAATGGGAATGATGACTTCATCTGACTTATCTTCTACGTTGGTAATGATGACTTCATACGAAACGTTACCTTCAATGGGAATGATGACTTCATCTGACTTATCTTCTACCGTAGGAATAATGTCTTCATCTCAAACGTCACCTTCAATGGGAATGATGACTTCATCTGACTTATATTCTACCGTTGACATGATGACTTCATCTGAAACGTCACTTTCAATGGGAATGATGACTTCATCTGACTTATATTCTACCGTTGACATGATGACTTCATCTGAAACGTCACTTTCAATGGGAATGATGACTTCATCAGACTTATCTTCTACCGTAGGAATGATGTCTTCATATGACGTATCTTCTACCGTAGGCATTATTTCTTTATCTGGAACGTCACCTTCAATGGGAATGACGACTTCATCTGACTTATCTTCTACGTTGGTAATGATGACTTCATACGAAACGTTACCTTCAATGGGAATGATGACTTCATCTGACGTATCTTCTCCCGTAGAATCGATGTCTTCATCTGAAACGTCATCTTCAATGGGAATGATGACTTCATCTGACTTATCTTCTACCGTAGGATCGATGACTACATCGGAAACGTCGTCGTCAATGATAATGATGACTATATCTGACTTATCTTCTACCATAGGAATGATGACTTCATCTGAAACGTCACCTTCAATGGGAATGATGACTTCATCTGACTTATCTTCTGCCGTAGAATTGATGACTTCATTTGAAACGCCATCTTCAATGATAATGATGACTTCATCTGACTTATCTTCTACCGTAGGAATGACGTCTTCATCTGAAATGTCACCTTCAATGGGAATGATGACATCAGCTGACGTATCTTCTGCCGTAGAATCGATGACTTCATCCGAAACACCATCTTCAATGAGAATGTTGACTTCATCAGATTTATCTTTTACTGTAGGAATGATGACTTCATCCGAAACGTCACCTTCAATGGGAATGATGACTTCATCTGACTTATCTTCTACCGTAGGAATGATGTCTTCATCTGAAACGTCTTCTTCAATGGCAATGATGACTTCATCTGACTTATCTTCTACATTAGGAATGATGACTTCATCTGACGTATCTTCTACCGTAGAAATGATGACTTCATCTGACGTATCTTCTACCGTAGGAATGATGCCTTCATCTGAGTTACCTTCAATGGGAATGATGTCTTCATCTGACGTATCTTCTACCGCAGGAAACACCGAAACACCATCTTCAATGATAATGATGACTTCATCTGACTTATCATCTACCGTAGGAATGATGTCTTCATCTGAAACGTCACCTTCAATGATGATGATGACTTCATCTGACTTATCTTCTACCGTAGGAATGTCTTCATCTGAAACGGCACCTTCAATGGGAATGATGACTTCATCTGACTTATCTTCTACCGTAGGAATGATGTCTTCATCTCAAACGATACCTTCAATGGGAATGCTGACTTCATCTGACTTATCTTCTACCGGAGGAATGATGCCTTCATCTGACTTATCTTCTACATTAGGAATGATGACTTCATCTGACTTATCTTTTACATTAGGAATGATGACTTCATCTGACGTATCTTCTACCGTAGGAATGATGCCTTCATCTGAGTTATCTTCAATGGGAATGATGTCTTCATCTGACGTATCTTCTAACGCAGGAAACACCGAAACACCATCTTCAATGATAATGATGACTTCATCTGACTTATCATCTACCGTAGGAATGATGTCTTCATCTGAAACGTCACCTTCAATGATGATGATGACTTTATCTGACTTATCTTCTACCGTAGGAATGTCTTCATCTGAAACGGCACCTTCAATGGGAATGATGACTTCATCTGACTTATCTTTTACTGTAGGAATGATGACTTCATCCGAAACGTCACCTTCAATGGGAATGATGACTTCATCTGACTTATCTTCTACCGTAGGAATGATGTCTTCATCTCAAACGATACCTTCAATGGGAATGCTGACTTCATCTGACTTATCTTCTACCGGAGGAATGATGCCTTCATCTGACGTATCTTCTACATTAGGAATGATGACTTCATCTGACTTATCTTCTACATTAGGAATGATGACTTCATCTGACGTATCTTCTACCGTAGGAATGATGTCTTCATCTGAGTTATCTTCAATGGGAATGATGTCTTCATCTGACGTATCTTCTAACGCAGGAAACACCGAAACACCATCTTCAATGATAATGATGACTTCATCTGACTTATTATCTACCGTAGGAATGATGTCTTCATCTGAAACGTCACCTTCAATGATGATGATGACTTCATCTGACTTATCTTCTACCGTAGGAATGTCTTCATCTGAAACGGCACCTTCAATGGGAATGATGACTTCATCTGACTTATCGCCTACTGCAGAGATGATTTCTCTATCGGAAACGTCACATTTAGAAGGAATGATATCTTCATCTCAAACGTCATCTTCAAGGGGAATTATGACTTCATCTGACTTATCTTCTACCGTAGGAATGATGTCTTTACCTGACTCTTCATCTTCTTTGGGAATGATCTCCCCATCTCCCTCTGCATCTACAGTGGGAATGATGACTTCATCTGACATATCGTCTACCGTAGGAATGATTTCATCCTCTTCCTCATCTATAGCGGAAACGTTGCCTTCGTCTCCTTTTTTATCTACCGGAGGAATAGTTACTATGTCATCGTCTACACCTACAATGGAAAGTACGACCCCGACGCCCACGGTTTCAACAACTCCATCAACTCCAACCACTCCTCCACCAGAACTCTTTTTCCCATGTAATGATTCTACCCAGCAAACAGCTTTCCAGACACCGCTTGATTTCATGACTGTGGAAATAGTAACTGGAATACCTATAGGCGAGAATTCATTGTACTTCTTCGTGACGGTGAGCTCATTCTCCTATGCCTTTTTAATCAATCCACGTTCAAATATGAAACAATATGTGGTGACGCATGTAAAGCGTGATCCGATCTTCAAAGTTATGTAAAATCTGACACCTTCTTGACCAGTGTTGTCATTCCTTTACAGGTTAAACATATACAAACTTTAAACAATTATAATATTTGTTTATTTGTTTTAATGCGGTATTTTCTTTTGCACGGGTTTACCTCACCATATCTGATGGAGTCTTTACTTGGTAATGTAAATACGTTATGTTGATCGCTGTGTTTGCACATACATGTATAATAGGATTCGAAAAAGAAATATTTAACAAAGCTATTATCTGAGTGAATATAAGATGTCATGAAATTGTCATTGATCATAATCAAGATATCCAAGGTTTCATCTTGTCTATCGAAAAGAGATTTAATATTTATGGCATTTGTGCATGTACTTGCATTGTTTAGGCAACAATTATAGTAATTTCGGGGTCGTTGATGATAATGATTAGAATGAATAAACCATCTCATGAATAGAATAATATAGATTAATATTGGAAATGGAACACTAATGGATTCCTATCCTTTGACTTTAAGCATAAATTGTCTCGAAATAGATACTTCCTTGAAATTATAACTCCGGTTTTGTAGTTCTCTTTTTTTCTTGTATTCGCTGGTTGTTTTCAAAGTTAAGGTATAACTCAGAATCAATGTGAACTGGGGTAATTATTAAAGATATAGACAGCTCGGAGAGCTCATGTATCAACAAATTATCCCAAATTATCCACATATTATGTTAGATATTGAGAAGTCGAGCTTCGTGTATTTTAGAGTAATCACTGCCAAAGTTATAAAGGGGCTTGATGAAGTACCTCGGTGCATAATTGAAAGCCTAAATATTGCGCTTTATTAATTTAGCTTCCCTTTATATTGTCCGATTTCTGTTTTCTGTTCATTTTTGTGTTCCACTCAAATGAGTGCAAGACGTGAAGCTTCAGTATGTAATATATTTGCTGCTGTATTCGATTTTGTAGTACCGACTATCTCTTTCATTTTCGACTTCTTTCCTTTTGACAATTTCAGGCCACAACAACAGGAGTTGTCCAGTTTTCTAAGCAACGTCCTACAAGAACGATGCTCAATCAATTCACAAATCCTTCCAGATTCACGATAAACGATCTATCATCAGATCCTGCTGTTGCCGTGTTTGGGGCACCTGTTGACGCTGATATCGGTAGCCCGAGTATATATCATGGGGTATTTATGCAGCACGAGTATATATCATGATGAATGTATGCGGCACGAGTATATATCATGAGGTATGTCGCTGTTTTCACGAAGTGGCGGTAGTGAAAAAAATTGCATTCACTTTGCGTGACGATTTTTCTCACTACTATACCGTCACTTCGTGAAAACAGGGACGGTATGTGGCCTGAGTACATATGCCCGGTATGTATGCAGCTCGAGTATATACATGTATCATGAGGTATGTATGCAGCCCGATTATATATCATCAGTTATCTCTTATGAGGTAACTCTTTGTGCCACACAAATAATCTCTCTTCAACATAGATATCATGGGATGGTCATACCAAAAGCCGTCTAGATTTTTTTTACTATCGTCATGAAATTGCAAAGCCATTACAATTTTTCCACCATATTTGTGCGAAATTTCACGTGTGGCAAACAAGCAACTGTGTAGATGAGGCGAAGAAAGCACACCTTGCGACCCCTTTTCGAACACTTTATGTGCCAGTGATTTTTTTCATTTCGAAATTTTACCAAAACATCAACAATGCTTATTCTCAAACAGCTGCACATCGCTGATTATTACAAAATGTTGAGTACCAACAAATTACTATTGGTAATGATACCTACAATGCCAAATTGATTCAATTTTATGTATGACATTATTGAAACAAAATTGAGATGAATTTTATTTTTTCTTCCCGCTTCGGACCCTAATTAGTGTTTTTGTTTTTGAATCAAGTAAATTGGAGATCCTATACGAAATCTTAACATTACTGAGGCAGCACAATTATTAGATATTTAGAAAGCTCGTTTATAAACATTTATTGGCATAAATTACATCTATTTTCAGGTGGAGCAAAGTGTGATTGTTTAAAACCTAGTCTGTTTGTTTATAACGTAAGTTGTCATGTTTTTCAAGGTGTTCGAAAGCAGCACCGATGCAGGATTTTTCTCAGCCCTGAGGAACAGACTGAGAACATTAAAGGCAAGTCCATGGGGCGCGGATAACAATGACGTCATTGATACGCTTAGCACTGCTGTGATGTTTACATGGAAGGACTTTCAACCTCCCGCTTCAATTCCTGGGGAAGAGGTATGATGATTCGATCATTAGTCAAATTTAATGTTACGAATTTCGTGCAAAGATCACACAAAGGTTATCAAAAGTTCAAAGAAGTTCCTCTTCTTTTCAGAAACAACCTTTTATCTTACACCTGTCACTTCTGTGTTATTGCGTCAAATACGTTTAAATTGATTTTGATATTTATTGATTCAATGGCCTATTTGTAAACTTATACCCCCCCCCCCCTTTTAACTCTCTTTCTCTTCCTCTGTTTCTATCGATCTGGCTTATTCTTTTCAATATACATTTACTCGACATTGCAGTGGGTGACGTACCAGGCCATAGTATTTACTAACGGAGCAAGAACAGGCGTACTGATGTTCTATGAGCAAGGTAGTTTCAGCTGGAATCCCCAATCCAAGGCGGTTCCAGTTAGGATCGGTTACAACTCTAGGTATACATGGGTGAACCGGTTTCAAGAATCCGATCTTAACGAAAGCTACAAACCAGACCAGTCTATTGGATCACAGTCGGGGACTCAGGTATATACAGTAATTATATGATATTGAATGGCCTTCAGTCGGTCCAGGGTATATCCAATATACTGATCCAGCATAATGCCTTCCAGCTGGGTGTGACGGTCTGAATATTCATTTGCGAGCAAGCGAGCAAAAATAATAAGAATTGTAGGATCGCAGTGCGAAAAACGACTTCTTATTAAGAGAAGAACAAAATCATGTTGGTTTTTAAGCACAATTTAAGTCGCTATTATTTAGGGGGCATGTTATGGAGAAGGGAAAAGGGGAAATTTATCAGAATGGGACAAAAGGGACACGTTACAGTAAAAAAAATAAAAAAAAAGGCAATTATAAAAAGTGAAAATGTGGCAATTCTCAGAATGAGGTCATTTGTGAGAATGGTAAAGGGTCATTTGTCAAAGGAAAAGGGGCACTTATCAGACTTTTATAGAGGCATTGATCATTAAACGAAAAGGGGCATTTATGAGAAGGGGAAGAGGCTCTTACTAAAAATGAAAAGGGTTACCTATCAGATTTTAATAGGGGCATTTATCAAGATGAGAAGGGGCATTTATGAGAATGGGAGGGGGCTATCATTAAAAAAAAAATGGGCACGTGTCAAAGGAAAAGTGGTACATATCACATTTTAATAGGGCCATTTAGCAGAGGTGTGACCTATATGAGCCTGTATACATATCCAAATTATTTCTCTTTTGTAATTGCAGGGAATACTGATTTACAGACTCGACAACAACCCAAGCACGTTCGTTAACTCAGCACTGTTTTGCTCTAACTGGTACACGGACGACAAGGCCACCCTGTGGCCATCGTTGGAATTACGAATTTTATTTACACCTCCATGTCCGTGTTCTGTTTGGCAGGCCGTATTTGATCGTAGATATGGTTTCTGCAGATATTTGTTAGACCAATCAGAGCTGTCTGTGCAGAATAGTATTTTCTTTGGTAAGTTTGCACACATTCTCCAGTAAACTGTTCATTTGCTTTCAAAGGCGCAGTTTGACTTCTCCCTGTGTCACTCGCACACAGCATTTTGAAACCGGCGTACTAAGGCTGTGTAAAACTACACAGATACATCGCTAACGAATACAATGTTTTCAATACAAATTTGCATCGGCTAGGTTTAGCCATCCTTTTTTTCAATCGAGGTACCAGGCATCATTATTGTTATTTTAATTTTTTTTAATTACTGATTACATTATTATTATTATTGTTATAGGTTTTCCGCCCAACTTCGTAAACTTCGTAAACTTAGCATCCGAATTAACGTTACGTTCATTCAAGTTCGTGCGAAATTTAATGACTATGTAGATCAACATTGAAAAAGCTAATTGCGTTATTCAATTTGATTTAGTAGCATGCGATTTCATACTCTTCTCACGGAGACGTGCAAAACGAGCATTCAATTTAGAAAAGCGCGCAAAGAGCATTCTAATTCGCGCCGGACAGACGGTGGTATGTCTTCGTGCATTCAATTTCGTGATTAGGCATACATATGTTACAATTGTGCATTGCTTTTCATTTGATATTAATTTGTCACTTAATATACTGTTCGAATTATTTTATGCAAAGTTTACTTGGAGGAATGATATGCGTATTCTTTCCGTCATTACACAGGTAACTGTCCCCAGAGAAGGTGCACAATTTGTGACTTCTCTTCTAAACACAAGATATATATATATAAACAGATCTTTCACAGAGATGATGGAAACAGAATACAATAATGAATAAAGAAAAGTATGAAAAGAAAAGAAAACAAAACAAAATAAAAGAAAGAAAGATCACCTACTCAATCAAAATTGATCAAAACAAGCCATCTTTAAAATAACCCCTAAGGCATTTATAATGAAAAATATGAAGATATAAATAAAGAGATGTTTCAACAAAAATAAAGAATGTCAAAAGAAAGAGAAAACATTAACTGTAATATAAATGTATCAGACAAATAAGAAGATTGTATAATGTGAAATCATGTCAGAAAAGATCATATAGAAAAAGAATAACATGAAATACTGAATATCCGAATGAACATCGAACCTCATACTATGATTATGAGGTCTAGTTAATTTGAATGACCCGATTGCGAAAGAGGTTGCCTATAGACGAACAGGCGCGCCGGAAGCAGTTTGGGATTGGGGGGGCAAACATTCCAGGGGGCTCACCTTCCGAGGGCAGTGACGTAATGAGAAAAAACGTTCGGAAGGGGGGGGGGCAGACGAAAAATCTGCATCACCACCAGTCTTACACGTTACATGCAGGTCCCGCGGAACGTTTTTCAAAGTGAAGTATTAACGATCAGGTAGAGCGTAAATTGGCGTGGGGTCCAGCCTCGGCAGGGTGTCAAGGGGCTGAGCCCCCGGAAGCTCAGGGATTTTAGGGATTTAATTACGGTTAGATGAGCATCCAGGGGCCTCTTTAAGGCCATTAACGTGTTCCAGAGGGGGGGGGGGAGCCCCCAGAAGCTCAGAGGTTTTAATATTTAACTACGGTCAGATGAGCAACCAGGGGCCGCCCTAGGGCACTTGGTGGGGTCCAGGGGGCAGGGCCCCCGGAAGCTCAGGGGTTTTTAGGTATTGAATAATGGTCAGATGAGCATCCAGGGGCCCGCCTAATAGGGCCCTTGGTGGGGTCCAGGGGGCAGAGCCCCCGGAAGCTCAGGGGTTTTAGGTATTTAATAATGGTCAGATGAGCATCCAGGGGCCCGCCTTATAGGGCCCTTGGTGGGGTCCAGGGGGCAGAGCCCCCGGAAGCTCAGGGGTTTTAGGTATTTAATAATGGTTAGATGAGCATCCAGGGGCCTCTTTAAGGCCATTAACGTGTTCCAGAGGGGGGGGGAGCCCCCAGAAGCTCAGAGGTTTTAATATTTAACTACGGTCAGATGAGCAACCAGGGGCCGCCCTAGGGCACTTGGTGGGGTCCAGGGGGCAGGGCCCCCGGAAGCTCAGGGGTTTTTAGGTATTGAATAATGGTCAGATGAGCATCCAGGGGCCCGCCTAATAGGGCCCTTGGTGGGGTCCAGGGGGCAGAGCCCCCGGAAGCTCAGGGGTTTTAGGTATTTAATAATGGTCAGATGAGCATCCAGGGGCCCGCCTAATAGGGCCCTTGGTGGGGTCCAGGGGGCAGAGCCCCCGGAAGCTCAGGGGTTTTAGGTATTTAATAATGGTTAGATGAGCATCCAGGGGCCTCTTTAAGGCCATTAACGTGTTCCAGAGGGGGGGGGGAGCCCCCAGAAGCTCAGAGGTTTTAATATTTAACTACGGTCAGATGAGCAACCAGGGGCCGCCCTAGGGCACTTGGTGGGGTCCAGGGGGCAGGGCCCCCGGAAGCTCAGGGGTTTTTAGGTATTGAATAATGGTCAGATGAGCATCCAGGGGCCCGCCTAATAGGGCCCTTGGTGGGGTCCAGGGGGCAGAGCCCCCGGAAGCTCAGGGGTTTTAGGTATTTAATAATGGTCAGATGAGCATCCAGGGGCCCGCCTTATAGGGCCCTTGGTGGGGTCCAGGGGGCAGAGCCCCCGGAAGCTCAGGGGTTTTAGGTATTGAATAATGGTCAGATGAGCATCCAGGGGCCCGCCTTATAGGGCCCTTGGTGGGGTCCAGGGGGCAGAGCCCCCGGAAGCTCAGGGGTTTCAGGTATTTAATAATGGTCAGATGAGCATCCAGGGGCCCGCCTTATAGGGCCCTTGGTGGGGTCCAGGGGGCAGAGCCCCCGGAAGCTCAGGGGTTTTAGGTATTTAACTACGGTCAGATGAGCAACCAGGGGCCGCCCTAGGGCACTTGGTGGGGTCCAGGGGGCAGGGCCCCCGGAAGCTCAGGGGTTTTAGGTATTGAATAATGGTCAGATGAGCATCCAGGGGCCCGCCTTATAGGGCCCTTGGTGGGGTCCAGGGGGCAGAGCCCCCGGAAGCTCAGGGGTTTTAGGTATTTAATAATGGTCAGATGAGCATCCAGGGGCCCGCCTTATAGGGCCCTTGGTGGGGTCCAGGGGGCAGAGCCCCCGGAAGCTCAGGGGTTTTAGGTATTTAATTACGGTCAGATGAGCATCCAGGGGCCCGCCTTAGAGCCCTTGGTGGGGTCCAGGGGGCAGAGCCCCCGGAAGCTCAGGGGTTTTAGGTATTTAATTACGGTCAGATGAGCATCCAGGGGCCCGCCTTAGGGCCCTTGGTGGGGTCCGGGGGCGGAGCACCCGTAAGCTCTGGGGTTTTAGGCATTTAATTACGGTCAGATGAGCATTTTTTATGCCTTATTTGTGACATTGGCAGGTCACTTATTTTTTCTCTCCGTCTTTCTTTCTTTTTCTCTTTAACATACTTTTTCAAAAAGTGAGGGGGGAGGGGCTCGAGCCCAGCCACTTTGCAGACCATGTCATAAAGGCTTCTAAATAAGCGTATCTTTCGCCCGACTGTAATTTGGGAATTTCTTATTTTCCAACAAACGCATAAAAAGGTATGACTTAAAAAAAAATGGAGAAAAAATACCGGAAAATCATGTCATAACAGCAACATGTGTAAATCACTGGTATCGTATAGATATACCCCCCCCCCCCCCATCAGTACGCCAGCGTTCAGGGGCTCATGTCTTCTCACCCCTATAACAAAACCAAAAAAACAGACACGTTTTCCCATTCTCGCACAATATGTCCACGATATGCGCGTATCGCTATTATAAACCGTATAGGTAGCATGCGCAATGTTTATAAAAATTTAATAATAATAATAATAATAATCCGGTTTTTTATATAGCGCTCAATACACCGATCCAACGATGTACCTAAGCGCTTTACAGATATATTATTACCCCGGTCATTAATTCCTGTGAACTTTCCTTTTCTTTGAATGGAATGGTATATGTGCTTTAATTCAGGTTTTTATTATTGTTATGTTCTTTTGGGTTAAAAATACAAACCATGTTTATTCCTTTACTGCTTTTTTTTTTTTTTTGGAGGGGGGGGGGGCGTTTTGGGGGGGCAAAAATGCGTTTTGCCCCCCCACTTTTTTGACTGGGGGGGCAACTGCCCCCCCTGCCCCCCCACTTCCGGCGCCTATGTTAAGACGAACATGAAACCGCAATTCGCCATAGAATTCATCTCTCACTCAACATTGGCGAAATTGAATGACCCTTTAATGCGCATTTCCAAATTGACTGAACCAAGCTTTAATTTGAATGTGCATGTTTAGAAAATTCGGTGACTCGAAACGAAATGGGATGTAACAAGTTTAAAAATGAAACAGGGGAGCAATGAGTGGAGACAAATTGCTCGAACATGAATGCACGTTAAAGAAATTGATTGTTGCTTATACGAAATTGGCCGGGAAAACCTATATTAAAGGCCAAAGTTTTGGTGTGGGGTCATAAATTTGGTTCAAATGAAAATATTGGAAGCATATGCGATCCTACAATATTCAGTGATCGTTGTCGCGGTTGAAATCGAGTCTAAAGTTATGAATTTGTAAATAATAAACTCTTTATGTTGTTTAGCTCTCTCTCAAGGTCATGATATTAATTAAGCTATAGAACAATGTTTCTTCACTTAAATCGACCGATTAGCTATTTCCGTTTGGAAATTATATATCACATCTACATATTCTTAGATTTTCATGGTCGCAGCTACCATTGTACGGCCGTAGGCGCTATTTGAAATTTATCAAAATTTCCCGGGAGCACCGGTAATTTGTTATATTCAATTTTTCTCAAAAGCAGAAATGTTTTAGGGGCTAATTTTTCTAATGCTTATAATACATCCACAGGGGCATCCAAATAAATCAAATTTGTGAAGAAACACTATCCGACTAATTTTCAAAACTTTCCAAAACTTGGTATTACCTTCAATATAATTATATTTGTAAGTCGTCATCATTGATTTAAATAGTATCACTATAACATTATAATGTCATTATTATAATTTTTATTGTAAGTATTGATATCATTATCATTATTATTATTATTATTAATCATTGTTTTTTTAATTATTATTATCATCGCATGATCCGAACTACACTTTATCTTCATCAAGGTTTCATCTTTCCATACTGCCAACAACACCGATGGCTGTTTTTCGGGGGTGGCTACAGGTGTACGTACTTCTTTGGGCTTCTACCTGGCTACGTAATCGACTTATGGTGGAGTTCTCATTATGAGGCGTACACCTCCTCCTTTCAACAGTGGCTTGGTAAGGAGGAATCACACAGTTGTAGTTTACTTATAATTGCCTTGAGGCGGTATCAATATATATATTAAGGACGAAAGCGTAAATTCACTTTACATGTTGTAGCTCAGTGAATATTCGTAGACCGTAGATGTCGATTCATTCATTTACAGCTCATAAAAATTACAAGCCAAATAATATTTTTTTTCAAGTACAGTAAACAAACAAAATTATATATATATATATATATATTAGTGACACCTTCATATCTGGACCATCCTTGCTCATGATATCTAAGTGGTGGTAGTTGCTAAAGGAATTAGAAGAATAATTACTATTCATATTGCTACTACCACTACTACTATTAATGATACCACTACTACTACTACTACTTCTACGCCTACGACTATTACTACTACTTTACTGCTGCTGCTACTACTACTACTACTACTAGCTAGCTACTATGACTACTACTGGTACTACGTTACTCTACTACCGCTATTTATACTAATACTACTTCTACTACTACTACTACTACTACTACGCCTACGACCAATACTACTACTACTACTACTACTACTACTACTACTACTATAATTACTACTAGCTAATACGACTACTACTGGTACTACTCTACTACTCCTACATCTACTACTCCTAATACACGGTACTACTACTCTGCAACTGCTGCTGCTACTACTACTACTACTACTATTCTACTACTGCTACCACTACTAATATTGCTTCTGCTACTAATACTAGTTGGTTTGGCTCCATAACGTCAGAGCCTTGTAAATATGTTATTGCACGACCATATTGCATTTGATGCAGGGATTTTTTTGTATCCTTAAAACCCTACATTGTTTACACATTGATAGCTGGGTTCAAGAATGAGACAAAGTTTCTACCCATGTATAATGTTTTCATAGACTTTATGTATTATTAGAACAATGTAGCAACAGAAAAGTAAATGTTGTTGTTGCCAATTTGTTGAACAACAGTGTTGAAAGGAATAAAGCAATTCTGATCAAGATTTAACTTTTTTGTTCATACAGCAAATGATGTGCTCCCAAGGTATCACTGCTGCCAGGTAGCTGATGGAGATTTCTGTGATATGTACGAGGAAAGACGCCCTCCTTCGACATGCTCACGATATAGACCTCCGCGAATTGGTAAGCTCGTTTTATTTTGTTTCAAAATGCCTTATGTTCAAAATAATTATTAGTATTGAAGCAAGCTTCATGGTGAGCAAAATTGCTAAAATGCAGGAAAATAGGCGTATCATTGTCGTTTTTATGCATTTATGTGTGTTATAATAAACAAGCGATGCACAAAACTCATCAATGTAAAAAGCTACCAAACGGCCATGAAACAGAAGATTTTTTTCGCAGAAAAACAGCGATTCTAAATCATGAAATGCCACAGTAGCCATAAATGGCGAAAAAATAGCGAGAAAACAGCTCTAAAAAAGACAAAATACCGAGTGGGTAGAACAACAGAATCCTGATTTTTAGCTCACTTTCTTTGTGATTTACATATCTGAAAACATGCAAGCCATCTTGTCAAATAATGGTATGCATTAATCAGGAAGTCTCGGCATTATGAAATCTTGAGGATAATTCAATGGTTCAATAGTTCAATAATATAAGGAATTGAGAACTTCGTTGTAAAGCAAATGATGCATGTTCTTATTCTTTCAATGCAGGATCTATACGCTCACGTAAATTTTGTCTATGAACTTCCCATACGAAGCCGCATAACCAGCCCCAACTTAAGTGCGGATAGATAGTATATAGATATTACTTAATAAACTCATTGGTATACATCATTTGTATACTATTGGTTATATCATTGTGCACGAGATGTCACATGCCTGATGTAGGACCACGTCAGCAACGGCCGCGGTTGTGACGCGCCTTGAACATGATGAGAGATCGTAGAAGATCTCAACGAAGTGACAGTCGCTATTGACTGTGAATACATCGAATGTGTAATGAATATCAATGATAATTATAGTGATGATGATTATGATGATGATGATTACAATTATTTTTTTATAAGAGTTATTGCAAGATTGCTTCTATCCTTGTCATATGTACAGCATGGTTCTGGGGCGACCCCCACATCAATACATTGGATGGAAGAATGTATACTTTCAATGGTCTTGGGGAGTACATTATGTTGGAGTACAACAATAACGATACATTCGTTCTACAGGCCAGGACTGGCAGAGCTTTCAACAATAGCGTTCCCGTCGAAACGGGAACTGTTTTTACCGGTTTCGCTGCTACGCAGGGCATCACAGTGGTAAATCTCGGTTAACACTTGTTCAGATGGAGCGGTATAAATTGCGTTGATTTTTCGTTCTTTCTTTCTTGTATGATTACGTAAAGATCAGAGTTGCACGTACACTTCATTTTTCTGTATCGTGAAACACAGAGCTTGAGTGAGTACACGTAGGACCTTTGGTGCACCCAGATGCCATTCATTATAATTTTCAGACAAAACGCTGCGGGTTACTGTGTCATATCTGATCAAGCTTTTAAGGTTAAACCTGTATATAAAGACTGCTAGAGAGAAGCAACCAAAAATAGTCTTTAAGACAGATGATCCTTATCGACAGGTTTCTTGATTATGTATTTCAAAGAAAAAACAGTGGAACCTTGATAATTATACAGAAACTAGATCAAGGGAGACAATAATTGCAGTCGGTAACCTTGCGTTTTATTTACTCCGGGGGTGAAGCAGTAGCATCAATCTGGAGGCACGGTCGCCGTATGGTCCCCCTTCGGCTACCTTGCGGCTACATTGCGTCTGCCTTAGTATTTGTCAAAACGCTACGGCCGCTGCAGGGACGCCCTAAGGCGATCATGTGTCATCACTTCAAAGGCCGTACGCAGTCGCAGATTTTCTGTATCCACAAGTCCAAAATACACCGTGCGGCTATACCCTAGCATATGTGACCGCTACCGTATGTGACCGTGGGAATGCTGCGGTGGTCCTATAATTGCTATTGACCGAAGATATTTTAGACTGCACGGCCACCGCGGCAAATGTTACCTAGGTATTACGTACTTCGAGTGTACAGTAGCGCGTGCGCAGTTCACGTAACATTTATATGCATTATACGTAAGTACGTGTCGAATAGCTGACCAAGGTTGCTTAATTTTAGTGACGGCAGCAACGGAAAACAAGAGAAAAATACTTTAAATCGTATCGACGACTAGTTTAAACTAAACAATGGAAGGTTATTCTTATAAACTTCAAGAAAATGACAAGCTTAACTCAAGAATACCCGACCAAAACGTAGGCAAATGAACCATATATTGTACTCCCGTCTGTTAGTATTTTAGACGGGTTTTTTCACTTGCCAATGAACACAATCAAATCAATTTGAAGTAATTTTTGTCCTGCTTTTACTTGCTCTTGACCATCAAACAGTTAAATATCTCGATATTGTTATAAAAACAATATTTCTATACGTTTTTGGTAATAATTAATTTCTAAAATCGCTTGAAAATTGTAATAAATAATTGTCATAACTATCGGAAAATAAAGTACACACTTCATTTTCTATTTTGTATTATTATTTATTCCATTTTGTGTGTGATACGTGTTGCCATGCTGACTGTGTTCTTTTCTATGTTTACAAAAACAGGTGGAGTTTTCCCTGAATGACAACAGAACTGACATGAGAATCCTTATTAACAGAACTAAAGAGATAACTGACTTGACCGAGTTAGAAGATGGTATAATCTTACATCTTCTTTAAAAACCTATAAGGCTTGTTCAGGGGAGAGAGGTGCAAAATCAATATATATAACAGAATAATTGATGGATGGTTTTACCTACCATTCCAAAGGCGTGGGGGATCATAATTATTATCAATATTGTTGTTTTTATTTTAGCCGAGTCTTTTATCATGCATGTTTAAGCTCTTCAATCCTTCCTCGCTTACGTAAATCACTAATGGATTCATTATTGGAGTTACATAATAATAATAATAATAATATAATAATATTTAGGGTCTACTCCAAATTGTATTAAACCGAAACGGAAATTCTTTTTGCCCTATTGATCGTGAGCCCGGCAGCCACTGACCAGCGCCAGATCGACGTTGCTCTATCCCTTTTTATTGTTGAACGCCAAACAAGGTACCAACAACTCTCATAATTTAACGCATTTTGGTATGACGCGGCCGGGGTTCGAACCCATGACCTCCCCGTTGTGAGGCGGACGCTCTACTGACTGAGCAAACACAGCGGTGTACACATTACTATTATCATTATTATTTCAGTTAAGTTTATGAATGCAATTTCGACCAATCAGATGGCTGGATTTCTTAAGTGAGGTATATAATTAGTAATATTATCATTGTTATGTTTATTGTAAGTAGTAGTCTTTTTTTTACTGAATGATAATCAAAACAAATAGTTTGGACTTAAATAGCGCTTAATAAATCTAGGATGTCTAAGGTACTGTCTATTCCTTGTTATTATAATCATTAAATATGTTTTCATTATTTTCCCTTCCTCTTTCTCTCCGTCGTGACAAAGACGGCTTTGCCTCCGCAGATTCTTCATTTTCATTAACGCGTGAGAATGGAACCACTGTGGATGAAATCAAGGTCAATGCTTACTTTCAGGTTGGTAACACGCCCGCTACGTCTTTTACCGTGACCTTTTCTAACGGGATTCTTCTCGTGACCGTCGAAACACCGCCGGAATACGATGAAGATGGTCCTGGCAGAGGTCTTCTAGGTTAGTAGTCAATTTATATACTGTAGTAACTAGAGCTAACACAGAGCTGTCGCCAAACCATATTGAATTAAATGTAGAAAGAAGTACAATTTTCCGACAAGCATTAAACAGTCAGCTGAAAATTATGAAAATTATCGACAAGTAAAACATCACGGGTTTCTAATTGTAAAATATGCCGACATCCTATAAAATTGTTCAATTTTTGCCGACAGAAATATTATAATATACGTAACGCGCCTGGTCATGTGATAGATTTGGGGAAAAACTGTTCACAAATTTCAATGAACAGGTGATGCATTTGGCTATTCAAGTTGCCTTATATGTCTTGCCTTTATGTTTGTCTAACTCTATTTAATGCTTGATCCCAAACAATTGTTGCACAAAGCATTTTTAAAGTGTTATATCCGCCATGTGAGAACGATGTCCATCCTTAGTACGAGGCATTTAGGGGGCACGTAATAAAAAACTCATCCCCTCGCAACGCATTCTAAACAGGTGAGTGAAATAATTAAAAAGGGGGCACTTCAAAAAGACGAAAGCATTACGTTTTATTACATATTAAGAATATCGTCATTTTCATTTAATTTCTCCAGGTAATTTGAATGGCAATAGTTCAGATGATTTCCTGCTCCGAAACGGCACCACTCTTGAGGATTCGATAGCCACAAGCCTTACGGACAAGGAGATATTTCACTTCGGACAGTCATGTAAGTTGATCTTTACTGCGTTACGATTGGAAATTCTTAGACTTGAGCCTAGTGCAGTTATGGAGCGGTTAACCGCAGGAATTTTTTAAAAGGGGCTGTAGCACGTGAAATACTGGTTGACGCCATCTACCGTCTTCTTTTGGACAACTGCACGTAAAGGAATGGACTTGATTAACTGGGTCAGCGCGCTAGCGTTCGCGAAACAGTCCGAAGTTCTCATCACGCTTCGATTTCGCGTATGTTGCACGCACGTGAATACGTAGGCTTGCTACGGTCGCGTCGTCCGTAGTCGTATTCTACCCGATTTATCCCGAGTGGGCCTCGGGAAAGACGCAGACGCAGACGGGAAAGACGCATAGTCTCGTCGTGCTACAGTCCCTTTAACATCTACAATTGGCAACAGCGTGACAATCGTCCTTCACGTATTTACTCGAATAGGTTTGTGTCATATTAAAGATACTGTAATGTGAAGCATTGTCATAAAGGGGTACGTTAAATAGAGCCGAATAAAATTGTAGATTTCTAATATAATAGTAACGTGGGTAAATTAGACATCATAAAATACTCTTTTTCTATGTAATACAAAAGAAAATTTACATTTTTTAATGGATGCTATATTGCTTTGATTTGTTTAAAGGTAAAGACCGGTATTGAAAACGCCCCAATTTCAAAGAATGAAATGCAAGCTCTTATTACCAATCATGTGAAAGAATATGTTTTGAATAATACATGATGATAAAAATGTTGACGGGAAACCGCCTACTAATTGATATATTTGGTAAATTAGTGTATTTCTCGCCTGTTGAGAGATACAAATGCACGTGTCGCGCACGTGTGTGTAGTCCCATACACATCTTTATGTGTACAGTGATTCTAACTTCATGAAGACTTGGCCAAATTTCTTATCATTTTGATGATTCCAGAACCTTGCAATACATCTATGCTAGACCAAATACCACTTTTGAAACTGTTCTCAAAAGGTTGGTTTTGCCCTGATTTTGAATTGCCTTCATTATTCCTTGTACTAGTAAGCAGGAACTCCACGGTGAATAAGCGAGGTAACTATTCAAATAAACGAGGATTAATCCCTAGTGTCATAACCACATTTTTCTCAATTCATTATATGATTGTATACCTGTTGTCAAATTATCCTCAAGAGTCCTACTACAATTGATTTCCTTTTTTCTTCATGGCAAACTCCAGGGCAAGCCAGCGAGGTCGAGTCCTTGTTCGAGTACGGCGAGAGGAACTGGACCTACTACAACCCGGCAAACTACACACCGATTTTCCTGAGTGATCTTAAGGCTCAAGACCCCGAACGGACAGCTGCTGCATTGCAGGCATGCGGTGACGATGAAATGTGCTTGTTTGACTACCTTGCCGTAAGCCCAGAACTGGGAGCTATGACAATGGATGCCGGGAATACATTTGTTGACAACCTTGCCAACCTAGGTATTGATTTAAGCTTTGCCACACTTTTCGTCTTGTTCGCATAATTTGCCGCGGTAAACCGCAGTGGCTAAACCCGGAAAGGTTTTATTTTTGTGAACTAAATAATGAATGTCAAGTGGGAATAAATAAAAATTCGTAGATTCACGGAACAAACATCCTACGCGTACTCATCTGTGTGTCGTACGAAGAAACGCTAATAGGGACTTTTAGATTTGCACGTCGACAGCTTTGACTGCAACATGTGACGTCATTTTAAGGCACTGCGCATGCGTCACGTCGTCTCAGTCGGCGATCGAGAATGCGTCAACCTTGATTTTTTCCAAATCTAGTACGATACTAGTATGCCACGTGCGCATAAAATATACAGTTCCTCAGATAGACAAAGGAACATCCCTTCCCTGCTATTATGTAAAAATGTGTAGAACAAGTGTCACATGTATATTCACCTGTTCTACACATTTTTACATAATAGCAGTGAAGGGATGTTTTTTTGTCTACCACAGAAATTGTTGAGGGTAGAATGAGGAACTGTATATTTTGTCCTCTTTGTTTGTCCGTCATGTTCACAGTATTACTTCCTGCATGCATGTATATCGTCGAGTGAAATCTAAAAGATTTCTAATTGAAGTCAACATAAGCAGTTGAGTACGTTGACACGCATGATCAGTCGGCGTTTGTCGTGTTCCCGTCCACTCAATCTAAAAGTCCCTAATAACCGCCATGTTAACAGCGGCATATGTCAACAAGCTTCTAAGGGTCGGCAATATCTCTCAGCAACGATCACTATAACCATTGAATCGGTCTAGGCCAAGAAGGTATTGAATACAATAAATGTTGAGCTAAAGTCTGAATTAGCATGATTCGCATAAATCTGTTAGCAGCAGGATGTTTAATATCCTTTTTTTTTTTACAAGAGAAACGATTTCCATTTCGTTTGTTTGAAATTAATACACCTTTCATAGTCGGCATAGTAGTGCTACGTCTGAAAAGAGAGGCCTCGTTGGCACCGGACCTAATGCTAACGAGTCATCATCATCAACATCATCATCATCAGGGTTACAGACTTTCCCGCCATGATAACACTCCTTCCCTTCACTTCTTCACTCTTGTCTCAAGCATCTTCTTTATTTAGACCAACCTTTTATACTGCTTTCTTTCTTCACATCTGTCCGTGATATATTCGGTCTTCCTTCTCTCTTATGCCATTCACTTTCAGATGCCACGATCGTTTTACAGGTTTATTATCTACTTTTGTAAACACATGACCAATCCATCTCAATCCACTTCCTTTTATTTACCACTTCCAACACAGTATCTTCTAGGCCAAATCTTTCCATGTCCATTGTGTTCTTTTTTATCGGACAGTTTCACACCACATGCCATGTGAATTGACACTATGAATTCCCTTGGATATACGTCACGATAGAAATTATCCGTCTTTTAGGCTTATGCGTTATAGCATTAGAGAACAAAAAAAACAACAATAAATAAAGCCATGCGATCATCACTATAATTGGATTTGATTCGATGTGATTTTTATGTTGACCGGATGGGGGGTCTTGTATACAAGTCAATAGACATTCAGCAGTTCAATTACAAATACGTCAAGCATAATTCAATATCAATTATGGTAATATCAAATGAGGGTAACGCTTAAAGTAGAAACAAATAAAGTATATAATGTAGCCAATTTGAAAATAAGAACACCATGTTAACAGCGTTCATATATTTTTATGAATTAAATTGTATAATTGAGCTGAGTGCATCTTACGCTATCCGAATCGAGAATCGGGATGGTATTATTTCATTTCGCGATCGCGATTTCTTCCATTTCCTACCTACTGGAACCGAAGGGATGGATGTATCCATAAATCCGTACGCATCGATGTTAGGCCCAGCTTAACATTTTGTTAAGCAAGGTGTAGACATTCGGGAAATATGCCATCATCTTCGGCTTGCAGCAGGTTCTGGTGATTGGGATCGTGGTGGTGAAGTTATTGCACAATTAAATGATAAATTTCTTTGTTATATTATTGTTTTTCTTCTCAGAAAATTTCCCGCCGAACGTAACTATGATCACTGATACCAACAGTGTTCTTCAGGGCAACGTACTCTGTGTAGAGGTTAACGAAACTGTTCAGCTGATGTTTACGGCTGAAGATCCTAATGCAAACGATATAATCAATTTTACTTTAGCCGACTCTGTTCCCGACGGTGCAGCTATCAGCTCTGGTAAATACAAAACAAATTTATTGTATTTTAGTGGCCATAATGTGTTTGTCATACATTAGTTGCAGTTGGGAAGTACACACATTTTTGCCTGTTTTAATTAACAACAGCTAATGGACACAATTTGCATTTCGACTACTGAATATAATTACCCATAACCAGTTACTGAAATGATTTGTAATGAGGCACTTCACGAAGATGTATGCATTGTATTTACGCACATTACACAAATGGCCTATCGTTTCATGAGGATTGATATGCCTGGCAATGGGCATTGAATGAAGGCTAATACACTGTGAAAAGGTTGGACAATATTTTGCCAAGACTTTGCTCAACGTTGTGCCAATAGTCAACCCAACCATTTATTGGGCAATATTTTGCCCGGTGGTATTGGTAAACGTAAGTACCCTACTTCGCACGTGCATAATTGTTTCGTATTTAGTCCAAAATGTGGGCAAAGATGTGATCCTTCAACTGCCCGACTACAGTAGCCCACTCGTTGGGAAAATCTTCACTAGCTGTTACTTGTTAGTCAAAATACGAAACAATTATGCACGTACTTACATTTACCAATACTTCTGGTCGAAATATTGCCCAATAGATGGTTGGGTTCACGATTGGCACAACGTTGGGCAAAGTGTTGGGAAATATTGCCAAACCTTTTTACAAGATAACAACTCTAAAAGTCGGAGAAGCAGATTGGTGAAAGTTTAAATGAATCGGGCAATAATAAAACAAGTCATGATTTTGTTCAAAAGATAATTACTATACGTATGGGAACTTCAAATTGGTTCAATCGGTGATGTAACATGTCACGTAGTGCCCGTAAACCTTCTTCCAATTGCTTCAACACAAAGACTAAAATGTCAATTTGTCAAATTATTTTACTCATTAGGGTCTTTTATTTTAAGAGGACCTATGATAATATGCTTTCCATAATGTATTTTGATAATTGCCCAAAAGGGATAAGGAACTTAAGCAAAAATGATGATATTTGTGTACACCATAAACGGGAGAGCTCTCCATGGCTGTGTCACAATCCATTGACAATTATTCTACTGTGAGATTCACAGATTGTTATAGTGATCTCCAATTTCTAACGTTCTTTACTTTCTCGGTAGCAATTATGTTTTTATTTTTTTGTTTTATAAACCTATTATAAAGGTTGGATTGCCCTTTAAAGCAATAATGAACGGAGAAACTTCCTGCCCTAGCAAACTGTTCATTGCACAGTCCCATTTCATGGTCAACTTTCCAACAGTGCTATGCCTAACAAAGCAGTAGTCGCCACATTGTTTCCAACTCGAAACGGGCTGGCCAAACTCTGTGTATAGATGGCTCTGTTTTACAGTGTGGCTGTATTTAACAACTTTCTTGTCTTAACTTTCAGAGGGCTCTTTTGAGTGGACACCGTCGAGTCTCAATGTATCAAGGATTGAAGTCGTGGTCAGTGATGAACGAGGTGCACAATCGGTGGTCTCTTTTAAGGTCAAGATCTGCGAATGCATGAACGAGGGAGTATGTGACTTCCAGACCCTAGCCGTAGGCCAGAATCTCAACGCTAATGGATTCGCGGTGAGTTGATCGGTATTTGCATACACTTAAGAACTAAATTACTAACGTCATATTTGCTTGTCGTCCAAATTACTGGTTCGAAATAACGTAGCCTGTGTATGTGATTCAACACGAAATTATTAAAGCAACGGGCTGGGTCAGGGCAAAATCGGCGTTTGGAATCATCACCCTTGACAACTTGCCCAGTACGACACTTGTTTTACATGACCTCCAAGTACAAGAAACAGTATTGATTTAATGACCGGTCTACCCTAAACATTACTTGATATAGATATCAAATTGTACAAACGATTGGTCACGTGATCATGTATTTGCATGTGTAATACTTTATGTTGTAACATGCAATTGTACGCACAGTTCATCATCTGGATCATCTGATCATAAATTTTCATAATTGATACATTTTCAGGATGTAAAGCGCATTTGTGCCAACGGTTTATTCAGGCGATCATGTAAAGACTTGCATGTTTGTTTTTTCAGGGGACTTATTCTGGAAACAATGTTATCTTTATAAAAAAAAATGATGTCAATTCTCATCGCGTACTAAAATTACACGGAACAAATTTTTTTAATTGGTGGTCGCTTCTTTAAATCTAAAGTTGTCACATGAAATTGTAAATGCGAACAATTGCCATTTCAGGTATCAACGATTGCTGTACTTACGTCATTGTAAGGCCTTGTAAGGAGAGTCCGAAAGAGGCCACTCAAATTGGTTCGCTTCAGCTCAGATAATGATATGTTTCATTAATCTATTAAAAAGCAGAAGTAACAAATAATTTCTTTAGAATACACATATCACATATACAATTTGAGGAGCAAATAATGTAGGAATGTATCATTTGTTAAACATTCAGGTTGTCACGTGCAATTGTACCATCGGGTGGTCAGGTGACCATTGTGATGTAGAATTCGACGCCTGCGCAGAGTCTCCCTGCTACGAGAGTGTACTATGTATGGACAGCCCCGCTGGGATGACGCCTGAATTTCAGTGTGGTGACTGCCCGCCAGGCCTGCAGGGTACTGGGGAAACATGCTATGGTATGTGATACCAAATCATTATAGCTTTGTTCTAACTTTGATACGGAGATCAACTTAACAAAAAAAATTGCTCCTTCCCCCCCCCCCCCTCCCATTTTTTTAAACGGCAATAATAATGAGATGATATGCTTTAAACCAAATCAGAGAAGAGGGGGAGGTAGGGGGAAAGGAAAATGAAGAGAAAGAAGAAAAGGAAGAATAAGAGGAGAAGGAGGAAACGGTGATGAAAAAAAAACGAAGCAGAATAGTATGAAAGTGACCGGACCTCTGTAAGCTTTCATTTCACATTATAAGATGTGTAAACTTGCAAATTTGTATTGGTAAAAATTAAATATGAGCAAAGCATATATATTTATATATATATATACATGTAATTATTAGCAACGAATCCCAGTCTGGTACTCACATTTTTTAGCAGGACATTCGTCCACATTTACAACTCTCAAACCAAGTGTTTCATGGGTACCTGGCTTGATGTACCAATTGCAATTACGGAACTCCGAACCTCTTTTGAAGCACATAGGGATGATATATCAATATACATCTGATATGCGCTCCTCAAGAATAGTTTATCATTATTATCTTGATTTCTCCTTCGGAATTTAAGATGTCAACGAATGCCAAAGCAACACCACCAACGACTGTGAGCACACCTGTCACAACATCCTCAATGGATACTACTGTTCTTGCGACGATGGGTTTACTCTTTCTCTGGACACACGTGCATGTATAGGTATGAATGCAGGAAGACCATGGAAACTAGGGCTCCAGCAGGGCCCTGTTTCATTAAACTTCATTTGACTTGAAAATTAGAGAACAAGTTGGAATAAATTAATGCTTAAGTGAGAATAGTAAGACTTCCAATTGCTGTTGTGGTTATTAATATTATTAGTAGTATATTTATAGTTATTATCATCATTACATTATTCATTAGCATATAAGCATGTCAAACATAAACAGATGTTAATGGTCATGGTATATACGCTTGTTTTAATTCAAATAGAGTTGCTAATGCTTTAAGCTATCCACGAAAAAGTATAACAGTTTTTATGCGTCTTCCTATGTATGCCTCTTTCAAATCTTGATGAAACTAATTCTGTTATCGTTTTTGTAACTTATATATATATATATATGCTTTTGAAACAGACAACGCAGGTTGTACGCCTGCTGCAATGGCCAATACTGGTTCTCCGAATTGCACATGTGACCCTGGTTACGAGTTTGATAATGGAACCTGTTCAGGTGAGATCTCTCGAATTACATGTGTATACATAAGTTAAAATGTAAGATTATTTCTATATCACATGCATGTAAATAGCTCTCGCTTCATCAGCCACATGTTTTAAACCTATTGATTCTAAACGCAATAGCCACTAATTTCGTAAAATCAACCTAACACAATTACAATAGCTGTGGGCGATGCCTTTTGAAATATGCGAAAATGACAATGACGTATTCTGAACATGATTTCTAAGGAACATACAATGAGGTATTGAAATCTTATCTTGCTACTTCAAAGCAAAATACATTTAGCCAACCCTGATGAAAGGTATCTGAAGTAGAACATGTATATACAAACAATTTGTTAGTGTTTACATAACTGTACCATAGTCTCCAAATATTACGTAAATGTGAGTAAATTTGTATTTTGAGTTGTGATTAAAAAGGTGGACCCAGGCAGCGTTTCACAAAGCATTGTATATACGTAAAAGTTCACAGACATTCCGTTGCAAAGTGTTTTAAATATTTCAATGTTTATGCAGATTTTGACGAATGTTTGGGAGGAGTTGATGACTGCCCTGAAGTTTCAACATGTATAAATACAGATGGGGATTACTTTTGTGACTGCATGGATGGATATAATACAGTCAACGAAACAAAGTCATGCGAAGGTAAAATAATAATACTATTACATGTCATGAATATAGCGTATTGAAAGAGATAGTTGTGACATGTCCTTGAGTAGCGTGTGCGTGTGTTCGATACAACTATCTCCCTCAACATGCTATGGTCATGAGGGTTCGGCGAAAATTATCATAACTAGCAGTAGTAGTAGGAGCAGTGGTATTAACCAAAAGATATTATTGGATGCCCGTTCAGTGTGAAATACAGGCCTTTTGATATATATAATAGATATAATTGATAATAAATGTATTTATTGTTATATCATATTTTCGAACATACGTATTTATGTGCAATAATATTACATTCATTTTTTTATTCATTTACATTAACATACAATTGATGCAATGCAATACATGACAGCGTATGGAAAAGGAATTCAGTTAAACTAAAAAAAACAGATAAGACTTGCTGTTACAAGAAAATTAGAAAAAAGGGGTTGAACACTTGTTTTCTAGCTACAGCAATAATAACACATGTTGATATATTGAGAAGAGTTTATAAAGTTAATGAATATAGGGATTAAACTATATTTTGCTTTGCTATTACCTATCCGATAACTATACCAGCATTGTATACGTAGCTTTAGCTTTTTTTAGTTCCTTTGTTATTCATTTAATTTTCATTCCTTGATCAATGTGTGTATATTTTTTCATTTTGTATTGAATGTACATGTATTTGGGGGTATTGATATGATGATATCTGTTAACTACAAGACTAAGATTCAAAATCATCCTGCAAACTGATCTTGTCATGCTAACTAAATATGTTTGAATAAATTAAATATTTTAATTTTCCCCTTTAGATATCGATGAGTGTGCAACTAGGAACCACATGTGCAACGAAAGTTTAAATCGTGTGTGCATGAACACCGTGGGGAACCACACCTGTATCTGTAATACGAGTTATGCCCTTGTCGACGGATCATGCGAATGTAAGCTTTGATATTGTATAATACTTTCACATTTATTTAGGTATAAATAATGATATTCTTGCTCATTGTAGACATATTTGAAAAACACGTTTTATAAACCGTAAAATTAAATGCATGCAAATAAAGAAAGGTCTATTTACAGAGGGCAGATTACAGGATTTTGAACAATCAGAGGGGGATACAATGCCGAAAAGATACTATTTGTTTCAGTGCTTATTTGTTAAATTTACAATCTTTGAATGGAACAACCTTTCATAACCGCCTGCTTCTTTATCATCTATCATAGATGTATTAGTGAGTCAACTCCCTGTTTAACCTACTGTGTGTTTATTGTCTGCAAAGAAGGTCAATTCCACCATTTAATTGGGGGGGGGGGTACCAAAGGAACGCATTCCTGACGGGAACAATGGTAAGAGCATCTTTTAAAACTGCCGTCTTTTTCAAAATATCTCCTGGCTATGCCTCCGAAATAGTGCACGTGCCATGCTTTGAGGAGCTCGATACGTAGAAAATAAAGAAACAAACTTTATAATATAACGTTGAGGGGGCTAAGTAGTTTTTTGTGTGCCTGTAGTGGAGAAAAGAAAAACGTCGATCGCGGAATTCCAGTACGAAAAAAGACATTTCCATCTTGTGAAATCAGAGATTTTTGTCCCTCGGTGGTGAATACGGCATACATGAAATGCCCTCACTCATTTGACTGCCTCGTTTTTAGGTCAACGAACTGAAGCTTTTCACACCACAACGTTTTGCTAATCTATTCAAAATTCATGCCGTTTTTAGTTGATACTTCTTGGGTATTCCAATAATGCTTACGCAGTGATATCAACTAACGAGTATGAGCTGACTGCTTTAAAATGTTTATCATATAAATTTCTACTAATAGCGGCTAACTCGTTAACTCTGGAACTGAGGTTTGACTTCATCAACGGCATAGCAATCCAGCATTATACAGACACTGAACAAAACCGAAACCAACTAGCCGAACAGGTAAGGCACATCATCACGTAGTAGTTCTTGGCATCTACCCGATTACTAAACTTGTGGCAAGCGCAAAGAAACCAATCAATCAATCAGATATGATTATCTACGTCTGGAAAGCAACTTTTAACGTCACCAGCTGGAAGACGTGAGCCACCTCATACATAAATGATGACCTATTGATAAGAGGGTAAAAGGTATTATTCACACTTTCATTTTTGATAATTTATTAATGGGATTTCTCTTAACGAGGAGTACAAACAATTCCATACAACACTTCTAGATGTTATTTTTCTTTCGTGAAATTTCATTTTGCTACGACTATTATGGTTATGAAGTTGAGGGTTTAAAGAAAACCGGTTCATTAAGAAGCCCTTATAATATGTATCGACTCAAAATACTTTACCCATTACAGGTGTTTGACCAGCTTAACAGTACATCTGTTATAGGAGATTGGAACCTCACAGATGTTTTTGTGACTAATTATACTGTGGTTGGAGGCAACGCTTTCGTCGAGTTCCGGATCGACTCATTCAACTCTGATCTGAACGCTACTTTCTTAAAGTCGGTGTTCACCGACTCCCTACCACCTAGCCGAGTATTTGACTCGCATAACCGGATCGTCGCACAAGGTGAGATTTTTTTTTTTTTTTTTCTTATTCTTTCTCTCCACATTTTAAACCCAAATCATTTGACTAAAGACCCATAGAAGTGGGTTCTCATGGGGAAATACACAATAACAAGTGTTGTCAATCACCAGGATTAGCAATCACTGAATATTAGGACCAACAGGCCTTATGTAATGCCTTGCATCTCCCTCGCCTTTCCCTCACTCGAAGACTCTCCGAGAGACTAGGGTTATTTCTTGATAGGCATACAGTACATATTCGCTGTGTGCAGACTTGTACACACAATAATGGTATTTTCACCAAGTCTTGCGTCAGCAAACGTATGGCCTTGTTCACATGTAAACTGACGACCCAAATCCCTTTAAATACTAAGAAAATATCTGACTCCCAACTACAAAGCTGATTTTCAGCAAATCAAAGATAATTTTGTTTATCACAATCAATGTTTCATTTTTTTTCTTTCAAAACTAGTTCGAAGATATTTTCGATTGAATTTTAAAAGCCCATGTTTACCTTTTTGGTCGTTCAAGTCAATGGAAATTATCAAATAATTGATTGGCAGTGAATGCCATGTTTGTGTGTGTGGGGGGGGGGGGGGGCAAAGGGTAGTGCGATAGCAACCATTTCCTAAACCCAAGAGCGATTTCAGAACCCAATTGTTTGTCCCATAGAAATCATGTTCGGATTCATGATACGACATTATTATGTTTTTTGTTGATTAACGGGCTTTTGAAATTGCATTTTCGTAATAGGCTGATTTTTCAAAAGTCGTTTTTATCCTGTTATGCATTAATTGTAATGTAATACTAATTAAAAATGTACTTACAGAGGATAGAAAAGACCATAATATTATCATTAATATTCTTGGTACTTTTTTCATCTCAAATGGATGTTGTAGACATCAACGAGTGTTCAGTGTTACTGTTTACCGATGCTTGCCGTAACGGAAATTGTACGAACACCTACGGGAGTTTCTACTGTACGTGTAACGAGGGCTTCCTAGGAACGGGGACGGATTCGTGCGAAGGTAACATCATTTTTTTTATAATTATTACTGGAGGTATAATAAGAATTAATCTCCTTCAATTGAAGCCCTTACAAATGAAATCCTTTATCTCTTATATTGCACTGCATCTAAACAGATTTCTTTCTTGTCATTATGACTCAATTATACATCCCTTGTTTTCCCATGCTATTCGAATTTGCATTTTTACTTATTGGCTATACACTTAAAGAACTAAAGTGTTTTGCTGACACTTTAGTAGGATAATTCTTAATAATAGAATAATGTAAATAGATATATAGTATTATATCAACCAATTACTTGCTTACATATTATGGTTTTCCTGTTTGTAAAGCTGCATTTTATTATTTCAGTGTTTCTTTAAATCCAAAGTGCAATAATGATTTTACCCAACTCCCCAAATGTCTAGTCGAATACCTACATTTTGATAGTATGTTCTTCTAATATTGTTTGTGTACCGATATGTTATAAAAAAAATAAAAAAAATAATAATAGCCTAATAGTTTATTTTAGTTTTGTAATTAGTTTGCAATTTGGCAATTGGCCGAGGTGAAATGTTATTAACAATATATTTCAATTCAATTCGACTCAACGTCAACATGTTCTGAAGGAAAGAAAATACTGAAACAAACATATTATTTGTAAATATATATATATAGTGTACATTAGCCTTTTATGAGGACTGAGTAATAGATAAGCACAGCACACGAGAAAAGCATGGGAAATTAATGTATACTTTATTGTTTCAGAATCAAAATGATGAGTAATCGACTAAAATCTAGCTAAGGGTCTAAAACACATCATGCACTTGTGCAAGTAGAGCCCCGTGTCATGAAATTAATTATCAAGAGCAAGTTACAAATAGTTGTTAAAATCTATTGAAATCGTGCCATTTTATTGGCTGAGAGCAAAATTGTCATAGAAATTTAGCATTTATTTATATGTATTTTGTATGAAATGTGGACCAGAACAAAAGTTTGCTCCAAACATTCTTAGCTTTTTCTTGTCATATAGTTATAATGAAGGCATCTGAAGATTAATCTTTGTCAAAGGATATTTCTTCAATGATATTTTTCCAATTAAATAATAAGAAACTTACAAATTAATTTGAATCTTTATCAAAAATCAATCTTCTTTTTAAATCTGTGACAATTTTTGCAAATGCCTTTGTAATATACTTTGTGTTTTGATGAACAGATATAAACGAATGTGTGCAGGGGGCGAATGACTGCCAGCAAATATGTTACAACGAGGAGGGTGGATACTCATGCGCGTGCTGGGATGGATATGAGTTGGACGAAAGCGGATCTAATTGCACGGGTAGGTTCGATCAAGCTAAAATTTACTTTGAATGTGTTAACGGGTTTCATGACTAAAACTAAAATGTTCTATGTTTTAAAAGTAACAGTACTACGGTCATAACACTTTCACCATTATTACTTTTGTTAAGAGATTTCCCAAGTTGAAATACACTCTAATATAAAACCAACGTGCGAGTATATTACCTGACGCACTCGTCCACGCTCGATTATTAAGGGCTTGTATTGAATTTAAAGTCCGACTTTGGTTTCGGGTGCGAGGTTTAATATATATATCCTTTATTTTCTTCGTACTCTTTATATGTTTGCCGTATAAGTGTTGAACTTTCTGAATATACAAGAGTAGAAATCCACTCTTTGCAGAGTCTTATTTGTCGATTTTCACTCACTTTGTAGTGGAAATCAACGTTAACAATAGTGTAATCCACACTCACAAGAATACTTTAAAGGCGAAGGCAACTCAAAAATAATTTGCTTTAAATAGATGCAGAAAAAACACGAGAGACAGAAAACAAAATAAAAAGTAAAATTGGATAATAAAGAAGTTATGAACTTTGTTCAAAGTATGACAAACTATGAAACTTTTTTGAAAATCACTACACAAATTGCTAATTTGGTTATCCGTTTGTGACGTCATTGCCTCACTTTTTATCAACTGCTTTAGTTATTTTTATCCCATTAATTTCCCTTTTTATCCCCCGAAACTCGATTTCCCCGTGCCTTTGCCAAGGTAATATGATGTGTATAATTTTTTTTTTTAAAGATACTATTTTCTGAATATTGTTCATTCATATTCATTGATTTATATACCAATAGTTTATCAACATTCACATTTTTCATGATTTTACGAATTACCCTGTATTAATGCATCCACACAAAAACATATTACTATCAATATAACTTGGATACTGGTGTGAGGAAATAATATTTTTAGGGGGGAAATTGGAAATTGATATTATCAATATAAAGAAAACAATCGGTGGATAATGAGGCATTGACGTCACCAAGTCATGAGTGAGTTGCCAATTTATCTTGTGTTTTTCAAAGCTTTCATGTCATTAACAATTCATAGATTTCTTATTAGTTATCTGAATTTGCTCAAACTTTTTGTATTACATGGTTTTGTAATAATTCATTGTAAAGATCGCACGTTGCAAGAGGTGATGGTCAAGGCTAGTGAAATCATCTTGGGGTGATTTGTTATAAAGTCTTTGTGATCTTAAAATCACAACACGCAAATGTCAGATTGCCAAATTCAAAACAAGAATGTTTACTTCTCCTAGATGTTGACGAATGCTCCACGAATTCATCGGCCTGTGGAAATGGAATGTGTATGAATCTGGTAGGCTCTTTCAACTGTTCATGTAACTCTGGATATGAAATAAGCAATGACAACATTACTTGCAGTGGTAAGAATTTAATACAAAATTAGTGTCACCTTTTCATCGCATATTTAAAATCTGGATATGAAATAAACACTGATGGATTTGCGTGAAAAGATAAGGATGTAATATCACATTAATGTCATCTTTAGGAGAAGCCAGAAAATTTGATCCGCTTCTGTTACGTTGTGCATTTATAATAAAGAGCGATTTGATTAAAAAATAATCATTACACTCTCTCTAAATTAGTAATGCAGAGTGAAACTTATTAGTACTATTTTCGTGAACAAATTTGCAATTTCTTTTAGATTTTCACAATATTTCACAATATTTCATATAACTTTTTTTGTTTTAACTATGAAATAGTGGAGATAAAAGTAAGTGTTGCTAATTTAAATGGAAAAGCTGATTATCTAGTTCTTTATAAAAACTCTTAACTGTTGTTGGTGAAGAAAAAAATGTTTGCTTTTCCTAGATATTAACGAATGCTCTGCAAATCCATCCGTCTGTGATTCTGAAAATGGAGTGTGTACGAACTCAATGGGCTCTTACAACTGTTCATGTACCCCTGGATATGAATTAAGCACTGATGGTATAACGTGTAATGGTAAGGATGAAATGTCAAATCAGAGTCACCTTTTGGAGATACTGGGAATTTTAATAGATCCACTTCTGTTCATGTTGTCGTTCATGAAAAAGAGCAATTTAATTAAATGTAATCATTTAACTTCCTAAATTAGCAATGTCGGTAGGGATGTAAAGAATTTGAATTGATTTACAGAGATTTTAGAGGGGTTCAATAAAGCTGTTTCCACACAGATTATCATCTCTGCATTCAGAAAATAAAGAAAGACAATATTTTGAAAGATTTTATTAAATTTGTTGTCTCTCAAGATTTGTGAACTTGGGTCACACCACTTACAGGTGTTTCATTAAGAATTAGAAGGATAGTTAAAGTTTGGTAAAACACTTGGCAAGAGGGCGATTTGACAATGGGACTTTACCCCCATTTGTGTGAGAAGCATTGGAGAGCTATTAAGAAAATTATGAATGTTTGAAATATGAGATCACAAAGTCTATGCAAACCTCAAATTGGCAATGTGGTCGGTGGATTGTGATGTATTCAAGATTTACAATCACCTGCAAAGAGCTTTGTCCTTTTTAGGGAAGGAGTTTGTCCTTACAAGACAATGTTGCTTCAAAAGCCGACTTACAAATGTATAATGAAATGTATTTATCGTGGAAAACGATACTGTATAATTCAGATATAAATGATGTGAATAAATAGTTTTGTATTATGTAGAATAATTATAACTTTTTTGTCTCATTTCCAGTGACATCAGGTGCCACAACCATGCAGCCAGAAACAACACCTAGTCCCACCTCACAGTTTGGTAAAGGAATAAGTTTAGTAAACATATTTCACAATAACCAGTGTCTTAAAAAATGATTAGTACAAATAATGAATCAAGTAATGATGTAGTTCTTGCCATCAGTAAGGTTTTAATGAATTTGAATCAGAAATCATGTGAATATATAGTGGTGTATAACTAACCAGTACAAATTATAAATCAAGTAATGATGGCATTCTTGCCATCAGTAAGGTTTTAATGAATTTAAATTAAATTTGAAATCATGTGAATATATATTGGTGTATAACAGATCAGTACAAATAATAAACCAAGTAATGATGGCATTCTTGCCGTCAGTAAGGTTTTAATGAATTCGAATTTGAAATCATGTGAATATATAGTGATGTGTAATGTTTAATGACTATAACTTCTTTGTCTGTTTTCCAGATCCATCAAGTGCCATAACCATGCAGCCAGAGGTAACACCCAGTGCCACCTCACAACCTGGTAAAGGAATAGGTTTAATAAACAAATTTCACAATTATTAGTGTCTTGACTGACAATTCAAATTATAAATCAAGTAATGATGGCATTCTTGCCATCATTAAGGTTTTAATGAATTTGAATTTGAAATCATGTGAATATATAGTGATGTATAATGTATAATGACTATACCTTCTTTGTCTGTTTTCCAGATCCATCAAGTGCCATATCCATGCAGCCAGAGGTAACACCCAGTGCCACCTCACAACCTGGTAAAGGAATAGGTTTAATAAACAAATTTCACAATTATTAGTGTCTTGACTGACAAGTCAAATTATAAATCAAGTAATGATGGCATTCTTGCCATCCTTAAGGTTTTAGTGAATTTGAATTTGAAATCATGTTAATATATAGTGATGTATAATGTATAATGACTATACCTTCTTTGTCTGTTCTCCAGATCCATCAAGTGCCATAACCATGCAGCCAGAGGTAACACCCAGTGCCACCTCACAACTTGGTAAAGGAATAGGTTTAATAAACAATTTTCACAATTATGAGTGTCTTGACTGACAAGTCAAATTATAAATCAAGTAATGATGGCATTCTTGCCATCATTAAGGTTTTAATGAATTTGAATTTGAAATCATGTGAATATATAGTGATGTATAATGTATAATGACTATACCTTCTTTGTCTGTTTTCCAGATCCATCAAGTGCCATAACCATGCAGCCAGAGGTAACACCCAGTGCCACCTCACAACCTGGTAAAGGAATAGGTTTAATAAACAAATTTCACAATTATTAGTGTCTTGACTGACAAGTCAAATTATAAATCAAGTAATGATGGCATTCTTGCCATCATTAAGGTTTTAATGAATTTGAATTTGAAATCATGTGAATATATAGTGATGTATAATGTATAATGACTATACCTTCTTTGTCTGTTTTCCAGATCCATCAAGTGCCATAACCATGCAGCCAGAGGTAACACCCAGTGCCACCTCACAACCTGGTAAAGGAATAGGTTTAATAAACAAATTTCACAATTATTAGTGTCTTGACTGACAAGTCAAATTATAAATCAAGTAATGATGGCATTCTTGCCATCATTAAGGTTTTAATGAATTTGAATTTGAAATCATGTGAATATATAGTGATGTGTAATGTATAATGACTATACCTTCTTTGTCTGTTTTCCAGATCCATCAAGTGCCATAACCATGCAGCCAGAGGTAACACCCAGTGCCACCTCACAACCTGGTAAAGGAATAGGTTTAATAAACAAATTTCACAATTATTAGTGTCTTGACTGACAAGTCAAATTATAAATCAAGTAATGATGGCATTCTTGCCATCATTAAGGTTTTAATGAATTTGAATTTGAAATCATGTTAATATATAGTGATGTATAATGTATGACTACACCTTCTTTGTCTGTTCTCCAGATCCATCAAGTGCCATAACCATGCAGCCAGAGGTAACACCCAGTGCCACCTCACAACTTGGTAAAGGAATAGGTTTAATAAACAAATTTAACAATTATTAGTGTCTTGACTGACAAGTCAAATTATAAATCAAGTAATGATGGCATTCTTGCCATCATTAAGGTTTTAATGAATTTGAATTTGAAATCATGTGAATATATAGTGATGTATAATGTATAATGACTATACCTTCTTTGTTTGTTTTCCAGATCCATCAAGTGCCATAACCATGCAGCCAGAGGTAACACCCAGTGCCACCTCACAACCTGGTAAAGGAATAGGTTTAGTATTAAACAAATTTCACAATTACGAGTGTCTTGACTAATTAGTACGACAAATTATTCAAGTAATGAAGGCATTCGGGGGATTGGTAAGGATGTAATGAATTTGAATTGATTTACATAGATTGTAGAAGGGGGCAAACAAGCTGTCTACACACAGTTTTCCATTTTTGCATGAGAAAAAAATGAAATACGTGCTTGTTTAGTTTCGTTTAGATTGTTTGTCTTTCGAGATCTGTCGTACCTTGTAGTAATATCGAAGGAGTTCTAACTCTTTATTTGCCGATGAAACATTTTTGAGAGCCTATTAATGTAAAACGTTAATGTTTTGTATCATATATATTTTTTGTAAACTTTGTCTCAGCCCTCAATCTGCCTGTGAGCGAAATAAATATCATTATTGAAGTAAAATTCGACATATATACGTTGATATGAATTATTTAGACCATTAAATGAAGCATTTTTAATATATAAGCCTATTATATTTCTATATAATTTTTTGGTCAAGAATACTGCAAACTGTGCCTAAAGTCATCTTTACTGTAACATGTATCAGTTGTAAACAAATGAACAACATGACTAAAGAACTAAACAGAAACACATTTTTTCACAACAATTAAATAAGTGTGGTTTTCATTAGAAAGGTAAAATATCTTTACTACTTTTGCATACATTTGTTTGTTTGGTTGGAGTGACCGAAGTTTACGAAGACTAACAATTCTAGGACATGTGTTATTTGGTCCATAGTTTTTTTCATCTTCTACAAACATTTATGTAGTTCAATCTTAACATTACGGCCTTCAAAATAGTTGCCTACAAATTGGTGTCATGAGAAAACGTATCGTCAAAGAATTACGGAGTTATCGCGATCTCAAAAATTCGATGTCGGATAAAAACGCGCTGCAACTCGAGAAAAAAAAAATCATTGAAAAATCGTGGAATATGATATTTCAAAATTCCGGTGTTGAATATTTAAAATTTAGTATTATATAATGTTGAAAAGGTATTTCTTTGTGTCTCTTTTCCAGTGTCATCAAGTGCCACAACCATGCAGCCACAAACAACATCCGGTACCACCACGCAATTTGGTAAAGGAATAGGTTTAGTAAATTCATTTCACAATTACCAGTGTCTTGACTGATTCGTACCAAAATTTACAATCGAAAATGAATGTCTTTTTATTGGAACAACAAGTTGGAAAGTCGACAGGGGTGATTAACATTATCATACAGTTATACTTGAATATGGTACTTTGATTCAATGTATAATAATTTGCATCTGCTATTTATTTTATTGGGATTAAATGAAAATGAAATTGAACCGGAACGTAGTTATGCACTAACTGACGTATACGGTAGATTGTATTGAAGGCATTACATCTCCATCGCTCCCTTTCACCCAATAGCAGAAGAGTAGTTTGTAAAGGTCAATGTAAAAAGGCGATTTTATCCGAAATGATTCTAAGGTAGTGGACGATGTGCAATATAATTTGTGAAATAGTATTTGCATCCAGTGACTGGGGTAATGATGCTGTAAGCGCCTTGGTCGGTTAGGTCTGGGGTTATGGTCCTGGCTACAATTTGGTTTCAGGTTAGGTTTATAATAAAGGGTGGGCTATGGTTAAAATGCAGTAAAGGTTTGGGGGCAATTCTTATGATGATGAAGATGGTGATTATAATTATTATTATTATCATTATTTCCACTTAAATCATCATTGTTTGTATTTTTGTAATAATTGTATTTGTAAAAAAGCAGTAAAATAACAGAAACAGAATGGCAAAAGTTTGAAATAAATCGGACTAATAGTAAGAAAGTGTAGAATGTTTAAAATATGTGATCACTATTATCTATGCAAATCTCAGTTTGGTGTTTTTTTTTATTTTTGGCGGGTCGATTGTAATGTTTTCAAGATTTAAATCAGCTGCATATAGCTTTGTACTTTTGGTAAGTAGATTGTGACGTAGGACGTGGATAACTCTCCATTTTCCATTGAACAAACATATCACTAATTTCTGTTTTTCTCATAAGTTCCTTCTGTCTAGGGGCACTACTCAAAATACATTATAGCTAGCATATTGATATAGATCCTCTAAAAAGATTAGACTCCCCCCCCCCCCCTGAACCATGACCTTTTGAAAGAAATAAGATTTATTCATTATATACGTAGGAACAAATTGGAAAGTAGTACGGTACTATCTCACATTGACATTAACGCTTAAGTTAATTTGAAGCGCCCATACGTATAGTGATTACAACTTTTAAAAAATCATAACTTTCTTATAGTTGGTCAGTTTTAGTTGAACCTTTCATCAGTTTGCTTTTCTGATTTTTCTGCTTTTGTTTAGGGTAGTTGTTTATTTGGGTAACATTTCCCTTTAATACAGTTATTTAATGATTTCCTCATTCAATCACAGATGTTGGAATTGTCCTTGTGATCATCTTCGAGAACACATTCCAGAACGATCTTGCAGACCCATTGTCTATTGCGTTCATCAATTTGGCAAATGCTCTTTGCAACCGTGTAAGTCTTTTACTACAGTTTAACCTCTCCGTTTGAGTTGAATGTTGTTTTATATTTCACATATATTTCACGTTTAACAATAATTTCACATATCAAATGGTCCAAATAAGAATAAATATTAATTACAGAGACATAAAAAGATAGAAAGTAAATAACTCATATAAATTTGCTTGAATGTAATAATTAAAAGATTGAACTAAAAAGAAGATTTAAATTGAAAAGAAGAGTAAAATATGGAGTGAATTATGGAGAATACTGTGCCTGTGTGTTAAAGTTAATTTCACGATAGGCTTTCTTTTTAAATGGACGAGTAAATAATGTCAATCACAGCGGTATAATTATTAAAAATGATAATGGTAGAGTTAATTTCATTAAGGCAATGTAGCAAATAAAATGATTTTGCATTACCTAAATACATTTGCATTACCTGTACATGATATTAGATTACATCAGAACTTACCTGATTAAATTGGATTGGATTTGAATTGAATTAATGTTTATCTTCGTCCATATTTATCATCAGGTTGATAAAGTCATATGACATTAAATAGTATGACTCATCTCCCCACCCCCCCCCCCCCAAACAAAAAAAAACACATGTGATCTGCAATTTCAACTACACAATTTCATTGTTTTTAGTCTTATTGGCTGTGAACAAATTTCAAGTTATTTACTGATACCACGAATTTCCATTAAGGCATTTTGACACTACGGCACTTTTTTAACGGCAATGTTAATCTTGGCACGATTTGGTATTTGCTACCGTAGTCATACTTGAGAAATGTACATATGACACCTTGCCGCATAATCAGTTAAATCATGAATAATGATTATCATTAAAAGATTATTAGACCTTATGGACGATAGATAAGCCGGGCATTAGACAAACTAGGAACTAGACTAAATGATTATTAGCCTAATTTGTCAATAGAAAAAAATGATAAGTAGAAAAAAATTATTATTACAGACGATTTGCATGTAGACCAAATAAAAGCTCATTAGGTAACCAGGGTGTTGAAACAAAACAACTAGCTGATTTTCCTCCCCGACAAAGATAGCTCAACCTGTGTGGTAAAAAATGATACTTGTTGTAATACATATTTTAAAAAAATATGATACTTTTTTTCCCCTGAGATATCGGTAATGCAAACGGTAGCGACTAACTGACTATGGTATGGCTTTCATTTTTTCTTCTTCTTGTCTCTAAACAGTTGACCGCGTATTTCAGGAGGCTGACGAGTGATGATATCACGTGCGTAGTAATACGCTTCACAAGCGGCAGTGTAGTGGCAGATGTTAACTTGACCTTACCTGCTAACGACGCCTCCCAGGCACAGAACATCATGGATAATGTTGGAATCGTTACCGCGACGGATATTGGAAACATTATAGCAAACAATGAAATATACCTCCCAACCGCCATCAACTCAAATGGTAAGATGGATATTTATTAAACCTTTTCCTCGCTTCATGATCTTGGAAGGATAACATTTCGTTCAGATATGACGCGAAAAACCGCAACGTATTTTTTGTCTTCCTTGTATTAATAGAACGCAAGTGTATGCTTCAGATTTTCAGTATCTGATAACACGGAGTTAAAGCTTTGGTCACAAGTCAAAGCGGCGACCGCCCGATTTGTAGCCTGCTCGGTTGCCGCTGGAATGTAGGCATCGCCCAACGATTTTTGAAGAAGTCGAGCAGGCTCCAGAGCCCAAGCGAATCCCGAGTGGTATCCCACCGGCCACCAGCTAATTTTAAAGACATTGCCCAGCGGCCGGCCGGTGATTGGCGGGGCGCCACAATACGCTCGGTGCCCGACTAAATCGAGCGTTCGCCGTCGAGCGATTTAGGTCAAAAATCAAAGCCGCTGGGTCAAAGGTTGCCGACCAATTTTGGACTCGCCTACCCAGTCAGCGACTGATCTCCCCGCGACGACTGGCCGGCGACCAGGCGGCGACTGTTAGGCAGCTTTTGACTTAGCTTTTTCAATTTGTTACCTAAATCGCTCGACGGCGAACGCTCGAGTAGATCGGTGCCCGTACGATGACCGCCCTGGCATTGAGCGTACTTTGGGCGGCGAGTGAAAGTGAGCAGGCGCAGCCCGAATTTTAACTCCGCGCTAAAACTTCAGCAGCGACCGAGCGATGGCCTATAAACAAGCGGTGGCCGGGCGGAATTGGCTCAAAACTCGCCGCCCGGCCGCCGAGCAGACTACTTTTTGGTGTTGTGACCATGACTTCAATGATTTTTGAAGAAGTCGAGCAGGCTGCAGAGCCCAAGCGATGCCTGGGCGGTGCCCTTTAGATTTCCCGTTAGTAGCCGGTCGATTTTAGGTCTAAACCGGTCGAAATCGGGAGCTTCTCCGCGCGGCGTCCCGGCAATGGCCGACTGATGACCCACATATTCCCGGTCGGTCCCCCACCGGCTTCGATTTCCGACCTAAATCGCTCGACGGCTAACGCTCGATTAGGTCGGTGTCCGGAGAGCCGACCGCCCGGGTAGGACATGCGTTGTGCACAGTTGCCATTCATTATCACGTTATTTAAAGACACTGCCTTTACACTGGTTTACCTCTCCATACCTGAACGAACCTGTAATAGCCAGGGCATTGTGTCACTAAACCGTCATTAGAACAAGTTCGCTCATATCCCATTGAAATGTGTGTAGATTTTCAATACACACGTCACGTTTTAATGGGATCTCGTTGACATTGTACTTAAGACGTTTCATGAAATTATTCCAGAGACTATAGAGTATTTTACGCATAAGCCTGCGTTCATAAAACAGGGGAGGTGCACGTTAACGCAGGACGCAGGCTTCATTTATCCACCTGGGTTGGATTGGACCCCTAAGATCTTTAGTTGGACATGCAAAAGCCTTACCAACTGATCCAGGAGAAGAAATAGTTGTTATTATTAGTATAGTTGATACGCTCAATCACGCTATTCTACTCTCCAAACTCAGTCATTACCGAATTCGGGGTCAGCCACTCTTATGGTTTAAAGATTATTTAACAAACAGGAGACAATATGTTACATTTAATAGTTATGATTCTGATCCTCTTTTAATTCAATGTGGTGTTCCTCAAGGCTCCATCTTAGGTCCACTGTTATTTCTTCTTTATGTAAATGATATTATCAATACATCCCCCCTTCTTTCTTTTATCTTATTTGCCGATGATACAAATATCTTTTATTCCCATAAAGACCTTAATTTGTTAAACAATACTTTGAATTATGAAATTAACAAAGTATCAGATTGGTTTAAATCCAATAAACTTTCACTTAATACAAAAAAGACTCATTTCATGTATTTTAAACATCATTCTCATAATACAGAAACACCTATATATATTAAAATCGATGGTATGCTACTAGAGAAGAAAACTAATTCCAAGTTTTTGGGTGTTCTTATAGAATGATGAAACCTTGACTTGGAATGATCATTTACACCAAGTTACAATGTGCATTTCCAAAAGTATTGGAATAATCTCCAAGTTAAAGTTTCTTCTACCCCATGCAACCTTATTCCTACTATATAATTCGCTAGTTCTCCCGTATATAACATATTGTAATAGTGTATGGGCAAATTGTGGTTCGACAAAAATCAATTCTATTTTCAAACTGCAAAAGAAAGCCATACGTATTTGTACAGGTTCGCATTTCTTAGCTCACACTGATCCTTTATTCTATAAACTTAAAACACTAAAAAATTTCGATCTGAACACTACTCAAGTAACAGTTATTATGTTTAAGTACATTAATAATCTGCTTCCACCATCCTTTGATAACATGTTTAGGTTTAATAATTCCGTTCATTCATACTCTACTCGCATATCTGGAAACTTCCATCTTACAAACCCCAAATTATCAATAACACACAAATCTGTTAGACATTCTGGCCCGGACATTTGGAATGATTTACCCGACAACATAAAGTCTTGTTCAACCATCTACTCCTTAAAAGCTACACTTAAACGACAAATAATACAATCATATGCTCCCCCTCTCTAAATTAGTATAACAAAACCGTGACTTATTTATTCTTTATCATGCAACTGCTCACTGCACCTGCACTTGCACCGCACCCTCTTGGTCACTTAGTTTTTCGAAGAGAGTTATGTCGCCAATTCTTTTTACGAGGCCGCTATCCATCTCCAGCCTAACCGCTCACGATGGTGGTCTCCTGCGTTCCAAATTACCTCTCTAATTTATTGAAAATATTTCATATTTCTTATGTTATTGTATGCTTCGTACATGTTTATCGAATGATATAATTGAACATGATTTTTCATTTAATTACTTTTGTAAACATTGTATTCATTGTATTTGTTATTGTTCGAAATTTTGTACTTTGACTTTGAATTTGTATATTTTTGAACGCAGAAATAAAATCAATCAAACAAACAAACAAACAAGTTGTTGTTAGTATTTGTCCTCACCTGTGCCAGAGACGGGCAAAGCAAACGTTATATTAATAGTCGGAGTAGTAACTGTAGGACCTTGAGCACCATGCAACATGGATATGAGCGCTATATTAATATCAAATATTATTATTAGTATAATCTGAACCTCGGCTTCTTGGGGTATTCTTTTCATTGTATTCCTACTTTTTTTTTTTTCATTTAACAGTTGATGTTACTACAATGCAAACAGAGACAACAGGTAGGCACACGTTATCTGTTTTCGCCTTCTATTTCCTATTTTCTTCTTCTTCGTCGTCATCTTCATCTCCTAATTTTATTTCTTTATTTTCCTTTCCACTTTCCTTCTTCTTCCCTTCTTGCTTCTCTTTTTCTGTCCTACATTTTCTTAATGTTGATGTTTTTGTCTTCTCCTTCTTCTTCTTTTATTTTATTTGATTTGATTTGATTTAATGTATTGGTTTCTGCATCTTTTTTCTTTTTTCATCATACATTTTCATGAACATGATATGGTTTGATACAATATTTTAAGTGTATATAATTTTATACAGATTCATCTGTTCACTCTTGTATGAGACATGTTAGGGGCACATACATGGGGGCACATCTTAGTGGGAACGCTCCCCCCCCCCCCGTGCCCCCCGTTTTCTGAAATCTTATCAATCAACATGCGCATGAATTCATCCCAAATTCAAAATTAGGCCTAATAAATGTATAAACTTATTTATAATAAACAGTTAGAACTAACAAATTAAAAAAAATATCATGAAATAATATTTCAAACTAACAATTTATAAATTCATATAAAGAAAAAGTTTAAAGCAAAATATTTATATTTTTGTATCCCACGCTACAGAGCCAGGTGGATTGTCTAATGGAGCGATCATCGCGACCGTGCTAGGTGTCATTGCAGGTCTACTTATCATCATCGTCTGCACGTGTGGTTTCTTGATACAGGCATCGCGAAAACACGCAGCTAAGCTTGCTCTAGGGTAAGTCGATTACCACGGTGAATCCTTGGGGTGGGGATTTACCACACTTTATCACAATTCCTTGAACCTTGAGTAGAGCCTAGCTCCGTCAGTCTCCGATTCTATCAAATGCGAACCGGAGCAGCTATAAGGTTCAGAGCATAATAGTACGCCATACGCCAAGTATGACAGAAGCAGACACTGTTAGGCAAAGTGAAGGACAAGTTATTGTGCCTGCAAACTTTGGGCTGGACTTGTGGAAAATTTATGAAATCTTTTATTTTTCAATAGTTTTCTTTAATTTAACAGATTTAACAGATTATTATTATAAATGTTATCATTAGTATTATTATTAGTAAAAGTAGAAGTGCTATTAGTATTCATTAATACCATTACTATTATCATTTCCATCAATTTGTCTTTGTTTAATTATCAATATTTGTCTTAGTTTCATTATTATTGTTGCTATTATAATTGTTTTCATTTATATAATCATTATTGTTATGTGTATCTTGTCACAGAGAGGCGTACCAAAGTCCATACAGCAGGCAAACCCCTGCCCCTTCTTTTCACGTTGATGATCCATGGGAGGATTCTGGGAGCTATGATTCTCTTGATCGCCGTGAATATGCAGTTAGCCGAGCGGTAGAAAGACTTGCACACGACCGTGGACGCAGACAAGATGTAAGTTACTTGGAAACAACTTTACTAGAAAATTTAATTTAGAGGAAAATGATGGATCTTGTGGGTGACCTGGTTAACTGTTTGGTTCGAAGGATCGTGGATAATTATGCCGTTGGTTAAGCAGGCTGACAGGTAATATATGACTATTGCCGTAAACACCGATTACAGATAAGTCACCTTAGTCCTATTCAGGGGTACTGCACTACATGCGCCTTCTCTATGAAGCAAAAAATGCCTAACCGGTACCCGTTGGTCCCCCGTGGTCCCCTTTTTCATATGTTAAATGAGAGCTGATTTGATGACATAACCATCTGTCAAAGACCACGCAGGGAGGTCTAATACATCCTGGTAAAACAAGTCAGATAGGCTATAGCCGACAAATATAATTAAATGCATTTAGAAAATCGCTGCTCTTTCTCCTAGTCTCTCTCTTTTCTTCATTGCAAGTTGATGTCTTCTTATTTTTTCCGCACACAAAATATGGCTGAAAGAATATCACGATCCAGGCTTAGGTTATAAACAGCCCTGCTTTATCTACTTTATATTTAGTATGGATTCGGAATCTTAACCTGTTTTCACATCTTTAAATATTGTATACTGTACAAGAAAAAAGGTATATCAAATTGTACTTGAAAAGGGGTAGTTAAGGTGTAAAATGGCATAACAAAATACGTTCTAAACAAAATATTGTCTAGGCAAAATATCATAACTTTTTCTGTGATTGGCCGTTATAAGATTTCATGTGATTTTCCTTTTTTTCAGAACGGACAGTTTCAGAGACCATACGTCGTGGGTGGAGGTCATGAAAATGTAAGTATCTTTAATAGAAACACCATTAACTTGTAAAATATGTCATCTTGTAGAGGCTTAAAGCGTGTAAACTTACAATGATCGCAAATACTCATCCAATATTAATAATAGCCTTATCTGTCACCGAGTGACGGGGAAGTCAACCCTGCTAGTAAGTTGGTTTTAATAGAAGCAGAAAAACACGAGAAATAGGTCAGTGAAAGTTTGAGCAGATTCCAATTAAAAGTATTAGAAAGTTTTGTATTTTTGAAATGTCGATCAATCAAACACAATTTGGCAACTATGTGACGTATCTTGCAAGCTTCCCTGTACTAAACAACTTTGAATTTTTTAAGCTTTGAATTTTGTAATGTTTTTTAAACCATTAACAAATATTACAAAAAATAAAACATTCTCGGTAATACATGCACTCTTAATATAATAATTGAAAATATGTTGTTTTTATATACAACCTCTGTATCAAAAAAATCTATTCCGTAATCAATAACTAAGAAAATTAAAGTTTACGGAATTGTCTGTACATTGCAAATTGGAGAGAAGCCCGCGAGTTACGTCACTGTGTTTCCAATTTGTGTTACACTGATGTCAATTTAAACAAAATCGTAACTTTCCTATTTTTAATCGGATATTGCTCACACTTTCACTAATTTGTATTTCCCATTGTTCTGTTTTACTTAAAACCAACTTAATACCAGGTGCACTCCCTTGGTAAATGTGCCAACATTGAACTAACGGATTCGAACATGACATATTGGGGATAACAAAAGGGTTTTGAAATTTGCCGTTGATTAGATTTTTTTTCTCGAAAGTTTTCACACTTATGTTAAGGGTTCAATGAGGCACAACACAAATTAACACTTGGACAGCAGTATAGTCGTAGGCTCATAGCTTTGTAGACTATGGACTGATGTACTGGTGTAAAATAAGCGCCCAAATTAACGTAAGCAGGTTTAACTTATTTACATAAGCTAGATGATATCATTTCGGGACTTTTCAATTGTAATGCGCTGTAAATTTTGGGTCTTTCTAGTTGAAACGGCTGTTAAGGTTGTAACAAGCAATAATGAAAATGCCATAACAAGTCACAATAGAACATTTTAGGCTGAACGCACTAATTGTTGTCGCTGAAGTTATTGGAATAGGTAAAGTTAAAATATCAAAGGTTGCATAAGATTTTGGCTTTAGAACACACTCATTAGTTGAAATTCCTATTTGCACATAAACTTTAAGTGTATAAACACATTAAAAACACATGGTAATGTCGGTTACATGGATCTTAAAGTGTAAAACAGAACTAAATATCAATGGCATCTTCCAACTAACCTATTAAATGGCTGTGTTCAGGTCTGAATTCAAATAGGAGAAAATTGTCACGTGCACAGTAATTTTAGGCGTAGAAGTAATTCATGACATAAAGCTGAAAATCTTAAATGTGCTTAAACTATTGTTTTTTCTTCTTCTTGTTCTCTTTGTCTTGTTCTCTTTTTTCCCCTTTTTTCTTCTTCTTCTCCTCCTCTTCTTCTTCTTCTTTCACCTCTTCTGTAATTTCTTCTCTTTCCTTTCCTTCTTCTTATTTCCTTGTTTTTAATTTATCTCTTCTTCTTGTCTATTAATTTAACAGCGTGGGGTTGAACGAAACCCTTTCTACTACTGAGGAAATGTTTCAGACGCTGGATCAGGAAATGAATGATAATGTGCTTTTAAAAAGGCTCTATGAAAGATTAAGAATTTTATTTATGAGATGTATGTAAGAATATTTTATGGAAAAAATTGCCTCCTGAAACAAATTCCACTCCATATGCCTATAAATTATATTCAACGTGATTTCGACAACAAATTGCTAAAGTATTTGGACCGTCAGCAAAACCGAGGCAATCTGTTATCATTTTTGATGATTCTAAAACCTTACAAAAAACATCAACTGTTATATGCTTACCCCGTAATTGTTGTCTTTTAATTACTATCAAACACTTTCTTTCACAAACAAGTCACATGACCAGAAACGAACTTTATCTTTAAGTAGCGCCTTTTTGTTACTTGGATTGCTCATTTTGTATTTGCCTTTTTTTTAAATCACCTTCCACTGAATGATTTATTGGTTCATTCTTTTCATTTATAGATGTTGCTTTAATTACATGCAAGATAACGAATACTTGCTTTTGGGAGAGACAGGGTGTCGTCTGTTTTTAGCTAACAGATGTATAATCGGATGAAACCCATGACGATGGCTAGTTATGTTATATAAATAATCTGGCTGTACATGTATGCTGTTAATGTACCGGGCTCACAGATGAATTAGTAACTTAAATGGATGCAGCTGTGTGTTTTCAATCACTTTAACTTAAGCAAGTAGATACCCAGTATTCCACAAATGTATGGTCAAGAAGTATAAAGATAACATATTTAGGACAATTTTAAAAAATGTCTCGCACAAAACCTAAGATGTACATAAGTCGTTGTTGTTGTTGTTTATCTTTATCATGAAGTAGCGCAATTTTGTTATGTGTATCACTCATTTTGCGTTAGCATTTAACAAAAATCGATTATCAAATCACCTTCCACTTAATTATTTTTTTCATTCATTCATTTCATAAATATATGTTGCTATAATTTTTTTTATTAGGCAATGGATACTTGCTTTTGGGAAAGACAGGGTTTCGTCTGTTTTTTTAGCTAATAATGTTATAATCTGATGAAAACCGATACGATGTCTAGTTATGGTACATATATATATATATATAATCTGGTAGTACATGTATATGGCCTAGAATAAAAAGATGTTGTTTTGCCCTTTAGATCCCAGAACCTTTGTCGGTCGGTCGGTCGGATTTTTGTTTTCCCCTCAAAACAGCACCGTCGCGCAAAAGAATCTAAACCGGGAACGTCGCCCAAATCTCGCTGTTTTATAGCTGGTGCAGTGCATGGTATATACACGTACATCAGACTGGGTCTACTAGTTTACGCTAGCAAGATTTCAAAACTAGGGCCGCAGAATACGAGTTAAAATTTGGGAATAATTTGATGATTTTAATTCATTTATATCCCAATTTAAACAAACAAAGATATTTTTATAATTCAATTAAGATATCTTTTCTACTAAACTGTTTTACTTTTGGATCTTTCGGTCGGTCGCAAAGGGCAATACGACATTTTCATTTTACGCTAATGAAAATGTAGCAGGCTTACCAGGGGCTTACAGGTGTATTATTAATATAGGTGCAGCTGGTATTTTGTAATCACTTTCAAAGATGTAAGTAATATACCCAGTATTCTACGGACGAATTGTTCAGGAGTATCAAGATAGAACAACTTTAGAAAATGTTTTTGCACAGAATGTATTACGAACAAAAGTCGTTGGTGTTATCCTTTATTTTTATTTGACAACTAGTCTGCATGAATTATATTTGCAACAAACATTATTTGTAATGTTGTTTTTTGTATGTTTTTTCCTAATAATAATAGAGTATATTTGTGTAGCGCATAATAAATTGTAAATTTCTCTAATGCTAAGAAAGCATATGTATGCTTGTAAGTTAGCAACCGGCTTTTAAGAGAAGTTTGAGTCCTGGGGAGAGGTGAAAACTTAAGTAATGTATAGATCTTCGACCTCTACTTCGTATCATCTCTTCAATGTTGTCGGAATAATTATTTTCACCTCTTATTTTAACATCATTGTCTTTAAAGGGATCCGGTAACTTTGTCTCAGATTCTGAAATAAAATTCTGGATTTAGCTCATGATGCAATGATAATTATAAACCTTAAGGTCAGTCAGGAGCCCCGTGACTTTTACAAGCCGATTGCCTGTCTGATTATCAAGATATTTATGATTGGAATTACAAATTTTGAAAACCGTTCGCCTGACGGTTTTCATAACACTACAGTCTATTGGGGAAAACGAGTATGGTAAAACCGGTCACTCAAAGATTTTTACTTTTTTGAGGCACTTCATGATCATTTTGAAGCGCAATTTTTTAGGGCTTCAATATTACACCTTATCACAGACACTGATAACACGAAGGGCCGTGTATCTCAGATTTAACATTGTTAAACGATCCCTTTAAAATTTGACGCGTAATAAAGGATTATATTTTGCATACTACTCAAAATATTGCAACTTGGGGTTTATTCTCCAATCGTGAGTGTTGTACTTTGGTATGGCGGATGTAAGAGTGGATAGGGAAGAGTGAAAGAGAGGAGAAGAGAAGGGGGAGAGAGAGAGAGATAGAGAGAGAGAAGGGGACCCAACATCATAATAAGCTAAACCAATACCCTAAGAGAAAATGCAATGGTAACCCTTACCCCCAAACCTTATGTTTTTGATGAAACATACGCCGGATCAAGTGTCGCCGGATCATTGTCTTCGTGGTAAAGTTCGGAACATACATCCAATGTGCAAGTGTCAACTTATCTATATATATACGTTAATCCGATGCGGCGATTCGACTTCAGGCTTTCAGTGAGCTCATTTCGTTACCAATGTCCCGTGCATTTAAATGCATTGTAAAGATAAAAAGAGTCAACGAATCGAAGAAATTAAGATAATTTACACAACAATTGGTTGCTAAGATTTTACCAACAACGTCATGTCCCCTCCAGTGCATCCAAAAAATTGCAGCACGCCTGGTCACTCGCTCAAAGTCATGTGACCACATTGCTCAAATCCTCCGTAATGGTCACTGCCCGACATATCTGTCAGACCTTATCAAATTTAAGGCGCCCTCGTCGCGGCTGTCGGCTTCTATTTTATTTTCATCTCCAGCTTTAATGTTCACCTCGTTAAGACGCGCTACGATGACAGAGCTCTCTGTGTCGCTGCTCCCAACCAATGGAATAGCCTGCATCCACATATCCAAAATGCTCAATCCCTACACACCACCAAAACCATGTTGACTCCCCATATATTCAAATCTCTCAAATCAATACATCTTTTTATATCTATGCTTCTATTCAGTAGTTAATATCATCTCAGTATATATGTTTTGTATTAAGTTACATTGTAAATGTGTTGCTGTTGTCCTTGCTCTCTCTCTTAGGTAAAGTGTATTATACCGTACATAATAGCTGATAGGACAACATCAGCATGGCGCCTAGAAACAGGGGCGGATCCACGTAGCGATTATTCCGGCCACCCCCCCCCCCCCCCTAGCCCCCCAAAACGATAAAAAAAAAAAAAATAGGATAGTAACGTAAATTTAAGCTTTATAAAACAAAAAACAAAATCCCCCCCCCCCCCCCGCTTATTCGCCGGCCGGCTGAGTCGGCCCTTAATTGTGTATTAAGATTTGGCTACCCCCCTCCCCCTCCCCTTCACGCCGTCTGGATCCTCTGCAGGCGCGGATCCACGGGGGGGCTGACGGGTCAACAAAAAAGATTTTTTTTTTTTTTTAATTTCTCACGAATTAGGTGAAAAAAACAAAAATAGTGGTCTCACCCCCTTCCCCCCCCCCCACCTCCCCCCCCCCCCCCCCGCTTATTCACCGGCTGACTGCGTCGGCGCAAAATATTTCCTGAAAAATTGGACCAAAAAAAGGGCCTCCTACCACCCCCCCCCCCCCTCCCCCGTTTATTCACCGGTGGCTGAGTCGCAACTTATATTTTCTCACGGATTGCCCCCCCCCCCCCCTCTTCCCGCCGGCTGGATCCGCCACTGCCTAGAAATATAGTATTATGCACGATAAAAAAAAATCCCCCTATTATTATTATTGTTATTATATCGTTGGTGTGGAGCCAGGAGGTTTTAATGCCCTTTTGGTTTTCAAAACACCTTTAAAATGACCTTTGATAATACGAGATCCTGCTTTAAGCTACATTTATGACCTAGTGGATAAGTCTCCTGACTGGGAACCATAAGGTACGGGTTCAAATCCCTGCCCCAGCACTTTGGCAAGACATTAATCTACATTTGCTACAATAGACGTTATATCAGAATGTGATATGTGTTATGCAATAGTAATAGTGGTAGTATTATTTTGTAAAGAATAAAGGGGGGAATCCATAACAGGACAAGCACAGAAATCATTGTCTCAATAGTCAATATACGTATTCATGTTCATAATGCTCAGTGTATACATGTATATACATAAGTTTGAGTGGGCGTTGTAATTATACGTTTCTCAAATTCTAAAAGCATAAAGCAATCAATGTTGATAAACATTTGTATAAAATTTGTATCATGTTTGTAATAAGTCCCATCATTCACATTTAAATCACACACAGAAAATGTAATGAGGTTTCAAAATGTTCAAATTGTTTTCGCTTATGCATGAAAACAGCTCATATACTTGCCCACACGGGTTGATTCCTCCAATGTATGTGACTATTCATACATTATCGCGAAGTTGTAACTTTAACCTATATGTTGCTTGTGAAAGGCAATTTATTTCTCCTGCAAAGTCAAGGACATAAGTGTAGCGAGATTCAAATTTCTTCTAAATACATGATCTTATTTTAAACGTGGTGACAAGTGGGTTGATGAAGGCGTGATGGCTCAGTAGTAAAGCAATGGTCTTGTAACCGGGAGGTCTTGGGTTCGAAACCAAGTTGATGCGCTAGTACCCTTTTGTAAGGCAATAATCCTCATTAACATGTCTCTAGGAGAGGCGTTAAGCCATCGGTTCCCCGGTTGCTTACTTGCTTACAAGCATACACACCGCGGTTGACGCAATATGGGTGACAAAGGATTAAGATGCCTTAAAGCCTATCTGGACTAGTTTGGCCCAGTTGGATTATACCTCCCTGCACGGTTACTGGCAGGTGGTTCTGTAATCCTTTGTTCCCTTTTTTGTGAGGAAAGCAATTTTCATTCAGATGTAACTGATAACAGAGATATCTCATCTCAGAGTACTACATGAAGAATTCAATATCAATTAAAAAAATAAAACAGGCCTCATGAAGCTCTTTACCTTGTATGAACATAAACTATCTTCCACAGATAGATGTATATAGAAAACAGAAACGATATGTCCTGTTACTTTTCCTCAAAAGGATCAATGTCAATTTCGAAATTCGGTGATCTTTTAAAGACTTTTTTCATTGAAAACATAAATCTGTACTTCCGCTCATAAAAAAAACGCCCATTCAAATCAATACATTCCATCGTGAACGAGTAGGAATCCCACTACTGTATTACCAGCTCAGCCACTGAAAATGACATGACAAGGATTTATTATACAGGGCATTAGCATAACAATCCATTAGCATGGTTACATGAGATATCATGAAATGAAACTTGCATTAGGAGGAGCCGTCTCTCTACCGCGACAAGTAAAAGCCCCATTTAATAGTGAAGATCATTGCGTGGACAATCCTAGTTAAAAGCCTTAAAATTTGCCATCATGGAAAATACAGGCAATGTTTGTTTTAATGGTTTTTGCGTAGGCATTATGCCATTGAAGCTTGAATGTAAAGAGAAAAAGAACTGATACTAAAATTGGCAAGGATTCGTTGGTTACTTTATTTATTTCAACACAGAAAGGTGCCCCAATATGGACTTTTACTAATACTTGGGACTATATATTCTGCCACGAAGTCTAAAACCATGTACATTAGCGAAATAACATATTCAGGACATTGCTAACAAAATTAAGAATAGGTTTCATTTTCATTGATAATGCTTCTTTTCTGTTCTCGATTAGATTGATGTCTTGCCTGCAAACATTGGTGCGTGGCTGGGATTCGAACCCTCAATTTGAATTGAGAGTCAAGAGAATGAACCACTATGCTACACCTCACCTTTAAGAAGCCATTTTATAATTAGTCAGTTCGAAACGGTACTTATTTATCTTAAAGGGAAATCCAACCAAAAATAGACAACTATAAAAAGAAAGCAGAGAAAAGCAAAGAAGCGAACTGATGAAAGTTTCAATTAAATCTGAATAAATACAAACAAGTTATATATTTTGGAAATTGTAATCGCCATACGTATGGGCACTTCAAATTGGCTAAAGTAGTAATGTCAATGTGAGATAAAATGACTACAATTTTTTGCTTTAAAAAAAATCATGGCTTAGGAGGATGACCTAAAATAATATGCTATCTATATATTTTGAGTACTGCCCCCAAGATGAAGGAACTTATGATCGATAAAAACAGAAATTAGTGATATTTTTGTACACGGCAAATGAGAGAGTTATCCACGTCCTATGTCACAATCCACTGACCAAACTACCAATTTGAGATTCGCTTAGGCTTATTGATCTCATATTTCAAACATTCTTAACTTCCTGACTACTGCTTCGAATTCTTGTACCTCTCACCTCTTTCTTTCCTGGCCTCTACATATTACATTGTGCTCTGATTGAACGACGCTAATATTTGTACTAATCATCGCACGCTATTTAAAACGAAATTATCATTAAACGCATGGTTGATCATGTCACAGATCTTTTTGAAAAAAAGATATTCTTTTGTTGGTTCAATGCGTGTGCGCACTATGCTGAATATTTATTCACCCTTGAGGCATGTCTCAAATATATGATGAATTGGATACATTATTATGGATTCCCTGACAAGAAAAGACCCTCCTGAGTCATACATTTCGGAAAATGGAATGTTTAGTCGTAATGGCCCGAATTCACAAAGCAAGGTTTGAGCTCAGACCAAGGTTTGAGCTCAAACCTCCTTTTGTATCGCCAAACCTCCCTTTGTTATTTACAAACCAGGTTTGTAAATAACAAAAGGAGGTTTGGCGAAACAAAAGGAGGTTTGAGGTCAAACCTTGGTCTGAGCTCAAACCTTGCTTTGTGAATTCGGGCCTATGTGTTTGAACAGATGGGAAAGTTGCCTGGCACTTCGTCACAGAGAACTTGCCGATAAACCCATATGATGTGCCTCTACGTAATGGAATTACAACTTTAAAGAAATCCTAATATTTCTGCCAACTTTCACTAATCTGATTATATGGATATTTCTGTTTCCTTTTAGATTAGTTTACTATTAAGATTGAATTTCCCTTTAACAGTAAACATTTTAATGATCGTTCCTCACCCCACCTTAAAAACACTGAACAGCCCCTGATGAAAGTGTCAAAAGCAATTTGTTGAATTTAATTGAGTGGACAAGGTTTATTGATACAAATTAAAAGTAACAGCTAAAAGCTGACTCTTCTTGAATTTACAATAAAATTGTAACACATAAAATACATGCAAAAGGCACAATGTAAAATGGGCACAAATGTGAAATCAATGGACATTCAGTAATTGAATTGAGGTGATGAAATAAATAAAATGAAAACTACAGAGGGAAGGAAGAAAATCAAAGGAGGAGAAGACAAAAGAAAAGGTGGAGGAAGAAAAAAAGAAACTAGAAATAAATATGGTTAACAGTAAACTAACTGTTTTCAATTGATCTTTATAAAACCAGGAATACAATTTAATATACATTTAGAAATTACCAATAAAACTTTTTAAAACAATGTTACATTATTAAGATCAATTTGTTTTAAAGACTATTGCCTTGTCAATAAATCATAACAAGATTTATATTTACAAGGAAGGTCAAGTTTTAACAAAATGTCACCCTTTGTAGCGGACTATTCTTTTAAAAAGCCAATCAAAAACAAAACAATCCGGACTTGGCAATATGCCAATGTTTGGGTGTCTTACACAATAAACATCTACCACGTTCCTCAGAACTGGGCCATACATATGAGGAAACCGTCAGAAGTCTTTTTTTAAGAAAAAGGAGGAGCAATAAATGTCAATCACGGCAATATAATTCGTTAAAAAAGGCCAATATTAGAACCATTTTCTTTACAACAATGAAATAATTTACACTATTTTAATAAATTTGCATTACCTGCACAAACTTGCATTGCCTACAAACATTTTCACTACTTCTCCATGATAAGATTGCAACAGGAATTTACCTGATTAATTTGATTTGAATTAATTTGATTTCATGTTTATTTATGTCCATATCGATCATCATCATAGGTTTGTAAAGTCACATGACATTAGACAGAATGATCCCCCCCCCCTCCCCCATTACATGTGGTATGCGTACCTGAAGACCTTGAGCATCGTTTCACTTGGAACAAGTCATAAGACCAAAAGAGAAGTAGACCAAATGATTATGGGACCATATAGATTGTAGACGAGCCTGGTGTAGACCATATGAAAATAGACTAATTGGGTAGTAGACGAACTGGTTGTAGACCAAATGACAACTCAACGCACCACCTTGGTGGCCTGGGTATTGAAACAGCAAAACCCGTAGGTTTTCCTCCCCGACCAATATAGCTCAAACTGGCTATAAATATTGATACTTGTTGTAAATACAAGTATAAAGATAAATGAAACTAATACGAACTGGAAACTTAACTCTTAAAAAAGCACAGAACATCATGAATAATGTCGGAATCGTTGCCGCGATAGATATATGAAATATTGCGGTCGGCGCTGAAATATAGTTCCCAATTGACGTCAGCTCAAATGGTAAGATCGAATTTGTACTTTTTTTCTCACTTCATGATCTCGTTCAGTAGTGACGCAAGTGTATGTTTCAGAATGTCTGTTTCAGAATGTCTGTTTCTGATAACACAGAGCTACGATGTGCGCAGTTGCTATTCATGTGCACGTTAATTAATAACACTACCACAACCGGGGCATTGTGTCACGAAACAGTTATAAGAACAAGTTTGACGACGTTCCGTTAAAATGCGTGTTGATGTTTAATACAATGGTTCCAATGGGATCTCATTGACCCTGTGCTTATGACGGTTAAATGAAACAAGGTTCAGCATTATAATTCAAATACTGAAACTATTTATATATATTTATACCTGTATAACACTCAGTTATTTAACAATATGAACATTCATGAAAGGTAAAATTAAGTTTCGTTTTCCTTATGTAATCTTTTCATGACTATAGTGTATCATATTGTAATTCTCAGTAATTTAGCCAGATGGCTGCCAATCAATTTGAATGAATTTAAACTATCATTATTCACTGCTTATACATGAGGAATCGACAAACTGTTCGAATTATGCATTTCGCGTGGCTTTTATTCAACATTGGTTACTCCCATTTTTACAAGTATCATTAAACCATGGCGGTACATGAATTCACACCAATATTATATTTGTATTACACCCAGATGTGAGTATCCAACCCAAACACAGAACTAGTGCTGGAATCTATGCTGGAAAATGAGAAAAATCGCACCCTATATATAAACTTTCAAATCAGAATATGTGAAATCCAAGCGTGTAGCCACAGAAGGGGAACCACGGCTTGAAGCTCGAAACTCCTTCTCGTATGAAACGAATGTCTCCTCTGACTTGCAACGTTGGGCGTTGGCAGATCTGACATAGTTATGCTTTCTGGCATAATTTTTACCCTTTTAGCATCTGGCATTATGCCTGGCATAATTTGGCTGTTTTTTAGCAAAATAACTGGCATAATTTGAGCTTTTTTAGCATACTTTGAATACATTTCAAGTACATGTAGTTATGATGGTAATTCATTCCACTTTTCTATATTAGCCGCCGCTAAATATTTCATAAAAAATTGGACAATTAAAAAAACATGGTTTTTACTCGCCAACCGGGCCCTATCACTTCCCTCCAGGTATATCGCCCCGCATTTAAAATCGACCGAGGCTCCAGACATTACTTGTCTTACGAATGGTAATGTAATCTCTTGCTAATATGTAAGTGTGATGAAGGCCCAAAATGATAACTTCCGCCAACGAGCAACCCAAATCCTGCTGTATCTCAAACCCGTTAGATCTAGATCCAGACCTAGAACTAATTTCACCTCCCATGTTCATGTTATTGGTAGGTCGAAATCCGGCGTTAGATATTAGAGGCTCTAAACACGGGGCTCTAAATTGAGATCGAAAGAAGATCTGGGTCTAGCATTACAATCATCGTCACAATTCTCTCTAGTATTGTTATGAAGGCCAGCAATTACATTACAGGATCCGACCCCCGTCGACAATCCCTCCCCTAGGCCTAGGCTAAATTGCACCATCCTAGGCCAAAGAGCCCCAGGGCAAAAATCCCACTGACGCAACGTTAATAGTCTAGATCTAGCTCTATCATTACCGTTTCCCGACTCACCGGATACTGTCTTGTTGAGGAACTGGTTCTTGGGCCTGGACTTGGCCTTGATCCTGTTGGTCCGCAAGATCCGAGCCCGCTGTCTGAGGTTGTGATGTTTATCGGCCTGTGGAACTAGTAGCTGGTATAGATCGAGGTCTAGGCCTATCTCGCCCACGGGGTCGCACATTTCGTCCCGACTCAAGTTTGCCTTGACAGGTATACCTGTGTTCCTCTACTTAGTCTTAGTCCTACTGGTCTGAGTCTTAGCTGTCGGCATGCCGGTCGCTGATTCCAATTCACAGCGCTGAAATAGACTAGGTCCACCGTACAAATGAAGTCACAAAGAGTTAATAACAAATTTGACGATAGCGAATCTAGATTTTTGATTGTCCAAAACAAGTCCTGCCTCTACTACCAAAAGCCAACAGAGAAGGACATAATTAATACGTCCATACGCTCCCGCACTCGTATTCCATGCGTTACGTGTGCAATAGGGAGCACATTCGGAAACGCGCCACAAAAGCGCGCCACAAAAAGCGCGCCTTATCAAGAGGCGCCAAATTCTTGACAAAACTATAAATAAGCTTATTGTTGCGTCACAATGGCCAGCGAAAACCAAAAAAAAAAAGAGCGAGTGGCGTACCTGCCGTGTATCAGTATTTTTAAAGCGGTTTTGGAACTCTTTAAAATGTCTTCTTATTACCAAGTATTTGGCGTCACCTGTGCTTTGGATTCGAAAGCGAACCAAACTCATCGGAAGATAAATGTTTAAACCAATTAGTTTTATTCATTTATGTATCCCACGTTGCAGAGCCAGGTTGATTGTTTAATGGAGCGATCGTCGCGACCGTGCTAGGGGTCATTGCGGGTCTACTCATCATCATCGTCTGCACATGTGGTCTCTTGATAAATGCATCGCAGGGGGGGGGGGGTCACAACCCCTCCTCACCCCCCCCCCCCCTTGAGCGCCAAGGAGGGGGGCCCATATTCAAGGGTAAAATTAACGTGTTTTTACACGTTAAGCCTATTGTTTTTTGTTTTCTTTTTTTTATATTATTTTTCACCCTTTTCAGCTAAAAGCTGGTCCTCAAATCTCCTTCATCTTTATTACCACGCAAGTCGATACTAATAGGCAGCTTTTTTGTTTGCTTTCTTTTATTAGTAGTATTAATAGTATTATTTATTTATTTGTTATCTTTATTATTATTATTGCTATGTTCATATTTTCAAAGAGAGGCGTACCATAGTCCATACAGCAGGGAAACCCCCTGCCTCTTACGGTGATGATCCATGGGAGGATTCGGGGAGCTATAATAATCTCGATCGCCGGGAATATGCAGTTGGCCGAGCGGTAGAAAGACTCGCACACGACCGTGGATACGGTCAAGATGTAGGTTACTTTACTAGACTTTACTAGAAATACTAAATTTGTGGGAAAATTAAAGTGTTTTATCTATTAAAAGTGGATATTTTGGGTTACTTGGATAACATTTAACTTAGACAAAAACGTCTTTTGGTGGAAAGATCATGACAAATTGTGCAGCTTGTTAAGCAGCAGATACGCTGACAAGTCTGTTTTGACTATGGCCGTGACACCGATTACATGCAAGTGACTTTAGTTATATATACCTACAGATATGATTATTATTGCATTTAGAAAATCGGTGATCTTTCCCCTATTCTTTTTCTCCTTTATTACAAGTTGCTCTAACTCTTTATTCCATATATGCAAAAAAGGAGTTCAAGAATATTAAGCTCCAGGGTTAGGCTGTAGCCAACCCTGCTTTATCTACTTTATATGTTTAAATTATGTAAACTATACAAGAATAATTGTATATCACATCGTCATTTCTATACATAAAAACCTGTCTGAAAATTGAAATAGAAACCAGCAAATTCGCAGATGATTTTGAAATACTTAGATTAGACTAAAGGCTAGGAAATTAATTGTTTTGGGGTAAATATCATATAAATATACCGTAAGTTAAACGTAGAAAGGCATTTAAAATATGTTTTAGACAAAGTCGATTATTCTTTTGGCTGTCATTAGCCTTTCTAAGTTTTTAAGCGATTTTCTTTTTTCAGAACGGACAATTCATGACACCATACATCGTGGGAGGAGATTACAATGTGAGTCGCTTAGAAGAAAAATGACTTGTATATACCTTTATATCGTGTTGTACACGCCAATTCCGTAATCTTGTAACACAATCCGAATTCTTTTTTTAATCAACCTATTCAATAGCCTTGTCTATCACCCATTAGAAGGGATGTCCGCCTTATATTAAGTTAGTTTAAATAGAAGCGGAAACACGAGAGAAGCATGTCATTGGTAGTGAAAATGCCATACAAACTCACAATCGATCAATTACGGCTGAATGCCCTAATTTATGGCACTGGGGTTATTGAAATAGGTTAATTAAAATTTAAACTATCTGAGTTGCATAGGATTTTACACACTCATTATTTGCTTTTGCACATAGCCTAAGACGGACATAATTTTCGTTGTTTTCCATATTCATTTGTGTCTGGCAACCAGTCGGCATTACTTATATTTCCCACAATAATTATTATTATATTATTTTGATATTGGTTGATGCTTTGTTTACCTTGTAGCAACCGGCTTGTCCTCTCCAAGGGACTTTGTAATGAGGACTTATGCCTTACCAAAAGGCACTAGTGCTTCGACTTGGTATCACTTGAAGCCCGGGACATCCCGGTCACCTGACCATTGCTCTACCATTGATCCATTATTTCTGAATTACCTCTAAGGCTAAGATCATATTAGTTTTAAAGTGCATAAATCATGAATCACCTTCACCCTCCGTATTCTAGCGAGGACCCCAATATTAAAGCCCAACTGTACTACTTCTAGCTACTTGTTCCCTCTATATAAAAAACAATGCCTAATCGGTGACCATTGGCCCCCAATGATCCTCGTTTTGTTATGCTAATTGAGAGCTGAGTTATTGAGATAGCCAGGGGCGTACGCAGGGGGGGGGGGGGGTTGGGGTTTAAACTCCCCCCCCCCCTTTGGTATTTTTATGTGTGTAAACCATCCTAAAAAAAACTATTAAAAAAAAAAAAAACTTTTTTTTTCTTTTTTTTTTTATTAAAAAATAAAAAATAAAATAAAATAAAATTATGCCCACGGCTAACGTAAAGTGACCTTACCCCCCACCCCCAACGAAAAAAAATTCAAATTTTCAAATTTCGAGACCAAAAAAAAAAAAAAAAAAAGTGTCCGTAAATAAATGATAAGACTTTTATAATAAATAATTACAGCGCCAACCTCTCAGATTTCTCCATGAAATTCCTTTTTTTCCCCCTTTTAAACCTTTCAAGACCATTACAGCATGCAAATATACCCGGTTGAAATACTCCCACTTAGCATCAGGATAAGATGTGATTAAGTTTGTAGTGTAAAAGTTATCCACAGTAATATCATTGTGATTGACTTGTGTGTTGGCGTGTGTGTTTGCGTGTTTTTTGCGCTCGTGTGTGTGTTTAAGTATATACCTGATGATGATAATACAAAATGCTTATATTTGTGGGTACCAACTCAGTCTGATTATAAAGTTTGTCATAACTCTACCATCGATTTTAAATTATCATGGTGAAAAGAAAATGTTGAAGCCTTCCGTTTGGATATAATATTTTATATTCAATTGGTTATTATTGTACGTGACGCCGCTATTTTTGTCGTTATATTAGTTCAAATGAACACCATTTTACAAAGAACAGACTGACAATTGAATCAATTTTCGATTTGAATTCTCGTAATAATCCAGACAAAGGGGCTATAGTCTTAGGTTTACCTACAAACAGAAAGCCCATTAGGAAAGCGCCAAAACTACTGTTTGCGTATTATAAACAGCCATTAACCAAGCAAACATGTCAGTTGATACAGTTTCTAGTTAGATTATGTAATTATATGTGCCCACTGCCACTTAGCGAATACAGTTTTGATGGACGTTGTAATACATATCCAATTAACGCCATAGCTGAAAGCGAAATAATGTTGCGCAAATGAAAAATATGAGTTGTATCATAGGTAACGAGGAACTAATAGCTTGTAAACTTCGCTCAACAACTGACAAATCGCCTATTGAGATCCAGAATAAGGTTGAGTCCGTTTACAAGTAAAGAAGTTAAAGCCCTTCTGTGTGTCAACAGACGAAGTATGAAAAAAAATAATAATAATATTTAGCTTTTATGGTGGCTTCTCATTAAGCGCACCAGGGGGGTGTTTCACAATAATCCTAAGATGAACTTATCTCCAAGTTGGACTTAAAGTTTATGGAAAGCCGTTAGCATCAGAATATTCTTTAAAAATATTTTTTTAAAGTTCTTTTAAACGGCATAAAATTTTCATTCAAATTATTCATATTTTTAATTATCAAGGAGATTTCATGTCCTCGATTTGGAATTTATTAAAAGTCTAGAATATTTTCGTTTTATTTTAAGGCTATAAATGGCTCTCCATAATTTTTTAAATCCAACTTTATAGAGTTAAGTTCGACTAAGGATCTTTGTGAAACACCCCCCTGATGCGTCAGGCATGACGCTCATGGCGCTATACTTGCAAATGCAAATACGAATACAACAAAATTGTACTTGCCTCATTAATATTTTGTATATAATGCGATGTGCCTATTTTATAAGTCTTTATATTGTTTTGTTTCTCTTCAAGTTCTGTGAACTTCTAAGCGCTGCGGTTCTCCCAATGTTATGATTCCAAAATAGGCGATTGTATGAGACATTGTATATTTTTCAGTAAAAGTAAAAATGGTTGGCGTCCTTCTGGCTCTGAGCAATATTTCAGTGAAGAGAGAAGAAGAAATGAAAACAGAAAGGAGGCGGTTAATTAATCGAAAGGTGTGACAGTTTGAACATCAAGTATATCAAATAATTTACAGCGTATAAAGTTTTATTCGAGAGAGAATAGAAAGCGGTACAAAGAGAGGTTCATAATTGCATCCAGCCATAACCTAATGAGAGAGAGAGAGAGAGAGAGAGAGAGATGGTGGAGAGTGGGTGTAAGGGAGAGAGAGAAGGAAACGAATGGGGAGAGAAAGAGAGAGAGGGTGATATGGGGAGGTGGGGAGATTTTAAAAAAGGAGAGAATGGGAGAGGAGATAAGAGGGTAAGAGAGAATACGAGAGAGAGAGGGAGTGAAAGAGTGGAGAGTGAGAGAGAGGAGAGAGGGAAGATAGGAAGGGGTGAATGGGAGAGAGGAGGAAAGAGCATGATAGATAGGGTTGGGGAGACAGAGAGGGGGAGTAAGAGAAAATGAGAAAAAGAGAGAGAAGAATAGAGGGAAGAGAGAAAGAGAGAGAGAGAGAGAGGGGGGATACAGGGGTATTTGGATCGAGATACGTAGAATGGTGGGCTGAAATAGTATTTACCGGCTATGCATCCTCCCGTCACCAAACATTTTACCTTCTACGAAATGAAAACAGATGAAAATATGCCAATCAAAACTTCAGGCTCAAATTAAAAGCGAGATAATCATGACAAATCAATACATCATTGTGTGAAAGCAGAATACAAGACAGAGTAGTCGGTAAGATGTTGACAGATAAAGGCAATAAATTGAGGAAATGAGGTTGCAAATTGTTACTATTTGAAATAGCTAGGTGTATATTGATCTCTAATTGGCAAAGTCACTATTCTACTGTAAGGTGAATGCAGAGAAATCTTCAGGCATATGACGTTAATGGTACAATGGAGACGCAATGGCTCAGTGGTAGAGCATTGGTTACGTAACCAGAAGGTCCAGGGTTCGAAATCAAGTCGATGCGCTGGCACTTAATTACTTACGTCTGTTTCCTGGTTATTTACTTTAGGCATGCACATGCTTGCTTTTATAGCAGCCAGGTAAAATCAACCATCGAACAATACATCTTCACAATCTTTACAACAGACCATTGGCTTTTATTCTATAAGGTAATCCGGATAGTAATTCATCCAATAACATGGAACTGATATATTGTCAAAGCAAAACAAAATTAATTCACATGGCTTATATAGCCTTATTTATTTAATGTACAGGAAACAATGGACATAATGGGAGATTAAATCCCTTTGAATATATAAATTTGGCAATTAATATTTCCCACATGAAAACTGACTTCACAAAAGTTTTCCAATGCTTATCCATTTTTCGTTTTAAATCTCTCATTGAACTGATTTACTAAATTTATGCTTCCTTGAACAGACAAACTTGATGTTCAAGATGAATTGTAAATTCCTGTTGGCTTATAATCTAAGTGGAATAAATCTTCTTTTTGTTTCTTTATATCTTTCTCAAAACTCCCCTTCTCTCTGTCTATCCCTCTTTCTCTCTCTCTCTCTCTCTCTCTCTCTTTCTCTCTCTCTTTCTCTTCTATTTTTCTCTCTTCTCTCTATCTCTCCATGCTACCTTTTTCTCTGTCCCTCTCTCTTCTCTTTCTCTCTCTCTATCTCTCTCTCTCTTTCTCCCTCTCACTCTCTCACCTGTTGCGTGTTCAGCCCCCCATCTGACAAAATAATTGAAGAGGTTTGATGAATTATTCTAGAGAGTGGATTCTAATTGTAATGGATGAGGGAATTGTGAAGAGAATCGTGTCTGACATGTAAAACTGTCAATTACGACCGAAGATGATTTACTTGATATTGGACTTCGGGGGAAATTGGGAGAAAAATGTAGAGTTCACATACACACACTCTCTCTCTCGCTCTCTCTATTCTCTCTCTCTCTCTCTCTCTGTTTCTCTTTCTCATACACAACACACAAACGCACGCGTACAAATCGTTTAACAGAGGGAAAACGACGGAGGGAGATTGATACACAAGTTAGGGGTGCAAGGATATTAAATAGAGGAAGAAGAAAAGGAATATACACTGTATTACATTATAATTGTGGAAACGGAGTGCATAAGCCTTCAGAAGATATAACAAGGATGAGAGAGAGAGAGAGGGTAGAGTAGCCAAAGAGATAAATTATATTTAGCAGGCTCGGGTCCTAGGCTAGGAAAGTGTTAGTTTATACAATACAATTTAGTATTTATCATTGTAGCAAACATAGCGTGTGCCTCACAATTTGATTGTTCTTGTTTTCAGGCTCAAACTTGTTAGTACCCACTGACTTAAGCAGGGATATGCTGTATGACAGGAGAAAGAAAGGATAAGGGAGAGGAAATGGGAAGAATGAAAGGGAGGAGAGGGGAACGATAGAAGAGAAGAGAGACGAAGGATGTGAGAAAACAGAGAGGAAGGGTGTGAGAGATGAGAGGGTGCGGATGTAAGAGTGGAGAGGGAAAGGATGAAAGACAGGAGAGAGGAAGGATGAAAGAAACTAGAGAGGAAATACGAAAGAGAGGAAATATTCAAGAGGGTGAAAGGAGGGAGGGTTGTTTTTTTGTTTAAATACTATTGCAATGCATGACACATGCACCAGCGACAATGCTCAGCGGGAATTACCTACACGAACCGATTTTTTTTTTAAATCTCAATCGTCGACACAACCTATAAAGCCCGTCTGTACTAGTTTGGCCAAGAAGGATTATACCACCCAGCGTGGTCACTGGCAGGTGGTTATCTCATCAACTCAGGTTTCAATTAACATAAGAAAAAGAGGATCATGTGGGACCAACAGTCACTGCTTAGGCATTGTTTTCTATATAGAGGGAGCAAGTAGCTACAAGTAGTGCAGCCGGGGCTCCAAGACAATCCTTTGGATAAGCCTGAGTTCTGGTAATGAAAGAAAATAAATTCCTGCAGATTTCAACAACAAGTACAGTGAATGTTCAAGATTAAAAAATAAACGACATGTGCCAAACGATTTCGGTAGAAAATGAATAGGGGCTGAGTAATGACCATAGAAAGAGAAGAAAATTAAGGTAAATAGGCCCGCCATCATGAACTTAACACAGGTCACTCTGTGCAAAATGAGAGAAGTGGTTTTATTGAAGATGATTTTCAGCAAGTTTTTGTGAGATTGATTTCATTTTACTGGTTCAAACATTCAATATACTGCGGAATAACAATCCAGAATTAATAATAGCCATGTTTTCTCATCATACGATTCCCATTCGAGGGCTCAAGATAAGCTTTAACCCCAACGCTAACCCCAAATCTAAGGCTAACCGAAGATGCAATGGCAATCCTAACCCAACTCTATATTTTGGATGAAATCAAGGCTGGAGCAATTGTCGCTGGATCATTGTTTTCGGGGCAAAGCTAGGATCCCAACTACTACGCAAGTGTCACGACTTGTTTGCATACTTTTATCCGATGAGGCGACTTGTCTTCGGGCTCACTTTAACCCTATTAAACATAACCTAAATCCCAATTACAACTGTAACCCTAAACCATAATTACTTTAGTCGAAATAAATCCCGGAGCAAATATACTTGGAACATTATCATGTCGGGTCCGCAATCCTCATCAGTGCATCTATACCGTCCGCAAACCTAACCTAGATCCCAATTGCAATCCAAACCATAGTTACCTTTATACCTGAAGTATAATTATGTCGGGTCATCACGAGTGCAGCTTGACTACAGTGCGCACGCGTCATAAGTTATTTATTCACTCTCATCCGATGCGGTGAGTTGTCTTTGGGCTATCAGTGAGATCGTTTGGCTACCAGTGTGCCGTGCTTTGAGATATTGAGAGCACCATCATTGCACCTCTTCTGCACCTGACTTTCAATTTCATTGTAAAGATAAAGAGAGTCAACGAATCAAAACAATTGAGATGATGTACATCACAATACTAGGTTGCTGATATTTTACCACCGACGACATGTTTCAACTAGCATTTCGATTGCTGTTCGTGGTCTTATGGTCCGTACTTTCACCGGGTAAGTCTTACTCGTATCAATATATCCTGCATAGAGCAAAAATGTAATACAAAAATCCAGAAAGGTATCTAGGATTCTTCTTCAACCATTATCGGTATATATTTGTATCGGGAAAAAATTCACCCAGGCTTTAAATTATGTTTTAGTGATCATGATTACCATGATGTGTACTTCCCAAGGAGCGGAGTGTGTGTACTATACTGTGCGGATAGCATTTCCAATCCAATCCGATTCAGGTATTTAGAAAGCGCCTAGGACAGCTAGAAACAGAAGAGAATGGAAATTTCATGAGGAGGGCTTTGTCCAACGTCTGGATGAACTATAGCCTGATAGATAGATAGAATACCTAGTTGCCTAATCAAAGGCGCTGATGAGACATTAAAACTATCAAAAACATCGTTCATGATTCTAATTGGGAAAGACGAAAAAGCAGTGACGAATTGTAAGCAATCTGAATTAGGTATGTCTTTAGTTGAGTTCTGAAAGTGGATAACTGGTGAAAAGAGCGAAGGATTTGGGGGAAGACCATTCCACAATCTAGATGCACTGGCAGTAAATGATCGATCCCCTGGAAGAGAGCGTGTTCGAGAACTCTGAAGCAGGTATTTACCTGCAGATCGCAAATGAGTTCGATGGTTATAAACAGTCAACAAGTCTGAAATGTACACAGGAGCATATCCATGCATTGCTTTCCATGTTATACAATAATTTTGAATTTAATTCTATGTTTTTTTTAGGAAGCCAGTGTAATGACTCAAATCATCGGTGTAAAAAAAATAATGGCAATACAATGTGGTATTGATCGCTATACAAATGTGAATATTATTAATATTATTAAGATCATCATCACTACAGATGGAATGCTGTAATATTATGACATAATACAGGTATTCTATATTACATCTCAGTTTATTTAATCCCTGCCTTTGAAAGATTTTGTTGTAGATGACTTTATATGAGAGACCTTTTGATCTACCAAATATCTTGCTGTGACCCTAGACATAGTTCTTAACATGGAGCCTCATGAATGGGAGGTCGTGGGTTCGAACCCCGGCCGAGTCATACCAAAGACTTATAACAATGGAACATTCTGCCTTCTAGCTAGGCGCTCAGCATATAAGATTGGAGAAGGATAGTAATAACATATTGTGTTATGCAGGGCCCGCTGGAAGATTATTATTATAAGAAAGTGTGTAAGGTAGCACGTTAGGGCACCCAGAAAATGTGTGAAATTCGAAAAGTTATATAAATCAACTAGTGAACGACTTATTGCATTCATTACTTTCCCTTCAAACGTCTGCAACGGCCTTCCTTTTTATAAACCACCTTCCAATCTTGCTCCCTCCGCTGCATCCAAAACAGTGCATCACGCCTGGTCAATTGCTCAAAGTCATGTGAGCAAATCGCTTAGATCCTCCGTAATCTCTAGTGGCTACTGTATACAATTCAAATTCTCCTCCTTGTCTTCAAAATGGGAAATGGTCACTGCCCGATATACCTTTCAGAACTTACCAAGTCTAAAGCAGGGCTCCCACTTAGCAGAGTTGGAGCCTCGAGTTGTGGCGAGCTGGCGCGATCTTATGGCAAGCAGTTTTATCATTAAAACATATTTTTTGATATCAAGAATTCAATTCTTGATATCACGAAATCGAATTCCTGATATCACGAAATCGAATTCTTGATATCAAGAATTACCATTGCTTTACAACATAAAATTATTTCTTGATAACAAGAATTGATTTATTGATATCAATTAATAATAAAACGGCTTGCCATAAGATCGCGCCAGCTCGCCACAACTCGAGGTTCTAACTCGGCTAAGTGGGAGCCCTGCTTAAGACGCTCTCTTCCCGGCTGTCGGCTTCTACTTCTTTCCACCTCCAGCTTATATCTGGTTCCCTCGTAAAGACGCGCTACGATGACAGAGCTCTCTTTGTCACCGCTCTCAAACTTTGGAATAGCCTGCCTCCACATATCCAAAATGCTAAATCCCGACAAACCTTCAAAATAATGTTATATCCCCATTTATTTAAATCCCTTTTAAGCAATTCACGTTTTCATATATCTGCTTCTATACTGTAGTTGATATTATGTCAGTGTTCATCTTTTGTATTAAAATACTTGGTTTTTTTTTTTGGTTTTTTTTTTTTTGGGGGGGGGGCGGGGGGTTGTCCTAGATCTCTATTTGGTAGAAGTATTATACTTTACCTGATAGTTGCTAGGACAACAAAACCATGGCGATTAGAACCATGGTATTTGCGCGTTAGAAATTCACCCTGTTATATATTATTATTATTATTGTAATATCGTCTGTTTAGAGCTGGGAGGGAGTTTAATGCTCTTCTGGTTTTTAAAGACACCTTTAAAATTTCCTGTGATAAAACGGAACCCTGCTCCACTCTACACGTGTTTTGTATTGGATAAGTCTCCTAAATGGAAACCTTAAGGTGCAGGGTTCGAATCCCTGCCCCAGCACTTTGGCAAGACATTAATCTACATTTGCCACACTCAACTTAGGTGTAGAAATCGGATGCCCAGTAGAATGTATTCCTTGAGGTAAAGCAGGGATAATATAATACCTAAAGTCCTTTGAATACGCATAAAGAAGTTCCATCATAATGTGGTATGCGTTATACAAGAATGGCATTTTATAATCCTCATCATTTGTGCTATTATTATCATTAATTGTTATTATGATCATAATTACTATTAATTTATTCATTAGAAGAAGTAGTATAGCTCGTAGTAGTAGTATATAGTAGTAGCAGATGTTCTAGTAGTAGTAGTAGTAGTAGTAGTAGTAGTAGTAGTAGTAGTAGTAGAAGTAGTAGTAGTAGTGGTTAAAGTAGTAGTAGTCGTAGAAGTAGTAGTAGTAGTAGTAGTAGTAGCAATAGTTGTAGAAGTTGTAATATTAGTAGACATCGTCGTAGTAACAGTAGACGTCGTCGTAGTAATAGTAGACGTGGTCGTAATAATAGCAGTCAGGAAACTTATCCATTAGCTCACAAGTGTAGAGTGTAGCAGGATTTCGTTTTATCATAGAACATTTAAAAGGTGTCTTAAAAAAACATGAAGAGCAAACCATAAATTCATATCCACCTGTTCCTAATTTTGTTATGCAGTAAAATAATTTTACTACGGTCTTGAATTATTGTTAGATATCAAATTGTAAATATGTTTCTAATAAAATATTTGTAAATCATGCATGCATATCAGCCTTTTGCTGCGATATACTTAGGAATTAGTACCTTACCTTACGTAGTTATATTATTTTTTGTAAAGAATAAAGGGGGAATCCATTTCATTACCAGGACGAGCACAAACATCGTTGTCTGTATAGTAATTATACTTCTTCATGTACATTCTATTAGTGTATTCATGCATACACATACGTCTGATTGGGCGTTGAAATGAAATGTTTCTCAAATTCTAAGAGCATGAGGCATGACAAAAGCACTCAATGCTGATAAACATTTGTATACATTTTGTATCATGTTTATCATGCTAGAAAAGCATGACAAGTCAATACATTATTGAGTTTGAGTTTGAGTTTGAGTTTATTGATTTCACATTTCACATGCAGAAATAATACAGATAACAAAATAT